>NW_011494789.1:3758047-3760618 GCF_000754665.1 Bison bison bison
CCACGCTCAGCGGTGGGGGCTGCCAGGAGGTACAGGCGTTCCGTGGTCTCCAGGAAGAAGGTGCTGGTGTCCCGGGGACTGCTGGCCTCCCCGCTGGCTTCGGATACCCGCAGGCAGTCATTGAGGCGGATCACTCTCCGGGGGGCCTCTCCCCGGCGAGACTTCTCGGAGCCCTCCTGGAGCTCCAACCGGGCCAGTGCGCAGCCTGAACCTCCATACAGTGCAGCCCCGAACCGGCGCCATTTCTGGCCCCAGATGGAGAGATGGTGACCAGCGGGGAGAGGAGGACCCCAGGGGGAGATGTAGGGGAAGATCACAGGAGACCCAAGGAGGCAGAGGGCTTAACACAGGCCTTAAGAGTTAGTATGCGTTGAAGATGCACCCCAAGTGACCCAGAAAGAGGCCTCCAGTGACAGCAGGGAGGAAGCCAGAGGCAAGAAAAAAGAAAAGGCACAGGGGTGAGCCCCATGATGACAACTGCAGGGAGACTGGGTAAGCTCAACGCAGGGAATCCCAGGTGAGAGGCAGAAAGCATGTGAGTCCTGAAGCCCAGAGGAGGCAAGGAGGGCAGCCTGAGAGCCCAGACTGGGGAGCTCCTCTTTCTGCATGAGGCCCCACAGAAGGCCCTGTCCCCAGGAACTTGCTGACGCTCCTGAACCTTCCTGACTCGTGGCCTGAGGCCATGAGAGGGACAGAGAGAGAGAGAGAGAGAGGAACCCTGGGGTGGGTCCCCTGAGGGAAGGAGGACTTCCCTATTCAAAGAGGCCAAAAGAATGAAAAGGAGTTTAGACACAATGGGGCCCTGGCTCCCAGAGAACCCGACTCAAGTTCAAAAGCAGCCAAACGCACCCCACTGGGCAGGAAAGGAGGAAGGAACCTCCACGGCCATCCTGAATTATCCCCTCCACTGTGCAGTCCAGTCCTTCCCAATGTGTCCCAGTGAGGAGAAGTCGCCACAGAACAAGAAAGAGTCAGAGTCCTCTGGTATCCCCTCCTCCTGGGGTCACGGCTGTCAGCAAAGGCCATGATGTGGAGGCTGCTCAAGGGAGCAAGTGGCTGCTAAGGAACGAGCCCTCCCAAGCTTGTGTTCTGCACCCAGTGTGGTAGATGGCAGTCTCCATCACCCCATAAGGGTTTTGGAACATTCCAGGGCCTCCTCTCCTCTCCGGGGAGTCGCTAGCACCCCACCTTCCACCACCTCTCAGCCCAGCCCCACACCAACGGTGCTCTTCTTACCTTCCCAAAAGTCTGCTGCTGCTGGAGGTACAGGAAGCCCTGCTTCACCACCACGTCCTCCATCCTCGCAGCATCCCGGGGCCCCTGAGCGCCAGCTCTCCCCTTCCACACCCACCCGCTCTCGCTCCTCTCTGCCCTAGGTTCCCCCTTCTCTCAAGTTCATTTCCTCTCTGCCTAGAGTTTTCTGCACTATTCTCGGCTGCTTGATGACGACAGGCCGATAGGCCCTGTGGTTTCTTGCTCTGTGTGTGTGTTTTCTTTCTGACGAGTGGGTTTCACATTCAAGCTTCCTGCATTTTCAGTGAGTGAGAGAGAATTTCCAAAAAGCCCAACTCTAGCATTTCACTGAACGCAGCTCAGGGACAGAGGCCAGCGGGGGGGAGTCACCAACACAGGGTGGCTGGCCCTCTGGAACAGAGACCCAGAAACAAAAATTTGACTGTAAAACCAGGAGCCGAAGGCTCCGCCATGCTCAGCCTGGATGGTTAGCATGATGGAGCTAGGAGACACCTGAGAAATCAACCAGCCCAACATGCTCATCTAAAAATGAGGAGACTGAGGCTCACAGAAGGGCTGAGGACAGGTTCAAGGCCACCAAACCGGAAACCAGGTCTCTCAACTCAGCAGGAGCTGAGCCACACATGCACACTGGACACATTAGCCTCAGTACTTTCACACACTCTGCTGAAATGGTTTCCCTCTGTGGGGACACTCCCTGTCTCCCACAATGACACACACACACACCACCTCCTGAGCTTCTAGAAACATGAATGTCTCCACACTGAAGCAAACTACACTCCCCAAGCACATCTCAACTGTTGGAGACCACCTTCCTTTCAACCTTTGTGAGCATTGTAAAGACACTCGAATTCTATCTGGAGGTTATAAGTTACAATAGCAAACTCTAACATTAAAAAAAAAAGTTTCATGGTTATCAAATGTGCTTCACAGTTAGCAAAGGTCCCAGGTCCACACAGTCTCCAGACACACTTTCTACCCTTGGAAGAAGGAAGGGCAGGTGTGAACCCACCTGTTTGCAAGTCTCCTAAAGTCACAAGGCCAGAGGAGGAAGTGCCAGGGTAACTGATCTTTTAATTGAACAGTCTTTTTATTGCTGACCTCCAGGATGCCTCGTGGGCTGCAGTCCATGGGATCAGAGTCAGACACGACTGAGTAACTGAACAACAACAACAGATGCGACTGGTGGTAAAGAACCTGCCTGCCAGTTCAGGAGGAAAAAGAGGCGTGAGTTGGATCTCTGGGTCCAGAAGATCCCCTGGAGGAGGGCATGGCAACCCACTCCAGTATTCTTGCCTGGAAAATTCCATGGACAGA
>NW_011494789.1:3760718-3763556 GCF_000754665.1 Bison bison bison
GTTCGTAAAAGCAATCCTGCCTTCTCCCACCCCAGTTGTTCCTGTCAGTGGGGGAGGAAGGATCTGTCTCTTGAGTTTTATTCCTAGTCCGCACTCTCCATTAAGTATATCATTATTAACATAATAATATTACTTAACATTGGCATAACACTCCTTAATGTTCAAACTCCTTAATGTTCTCCTGAGAGCCCCAAATGCACCCTAGGATGAGACTGAGATAGGAAGAATTCAGGTTAAAAGTTGTTTTTGAGCATCTCCTCTGTGCAGAGGTAGGAGGGACAGGGCATAAACAAGACATTTGCTGTTGTTATTCAGCTACTCAGTCTTGTCCAACTCTGCGACCCCATGGACTGCAGCACGCCAGGCTTCCCTGTCCTTCATTATTTTCCGGAGCTTGCTCAATCTCATATCCATCAAGTCGGTGATGCCATCCAACCATCTCGTCCTCTGTTGTCCCCTTCCCTGTTTTCATTGTGGTTCCCTTCTCTTTTTAAAAACATTTCTTTACTTGGCTGCGCCAGGTCTTATTGCGGCAGGATCTTGGATCTTCGTCACAACATACAAGATCTTTAGTTGCAGCATGCAAACTCTTAGTTGTGGCATGTGGGTTCTAGTTCCCTGACCAGGGATCGTAAACCCAGGCCCCCTGCAGTGGGAGGATGAATCAGTCACTGGACCGCTGTTACCAAGTCCAAGCTCACTCTGCTTGCCACACAACAGGCCAATGAATCCGAGAGACAAGGTGTTGAGACAAGGAATACAACTTTATTCAGGGAGCTGGCTGATTGAGGAAAAGGTGCCTCAAAATAACCATCTTGTCCAAGTCTGGATGCCAAGTTCTTTTATAGATCAGAGAGAAAGCAATGAGGAACTAAAGTCAAAAGACAGATGAGAGGGAAAGGCAGTGGGGAATTAAAGACACCTCCAAGGGAATTGGCCAGGCTCTCGGGAAAGGGTTGTTGTGTGTGCTCATGCTCAGTCATGTCCGACTCTTTGGAATCCCAAGGACTGGAGTCTGCCAGGCTCCTCTGTCCATGGGATTTTCCAGGCAAGAATACTGGAGTGCGTTGCCATTTCCTTCTCCAGGGGATCTTCCTGTCCCAGGGATAGAACTCCCAAGTCGCCTGCATTGGAGGCTGATGCTTTACCACTGCACCACCTCTTGGAGATGCTTTGCAAGCCTTGGGAAGGGATGTGTTCATCTCTTCTATTCACAGGTGGGCAGGGACAGATTAGCTCTCAATGAGCTGAAAAAAGGCACTTTAGTTTACAGTCAAGCAGAGGGGCAGGGTCCTCTGAGGCAAGCTATTAAGTATGATTATAATAACAAAAGCAACAAAAAGCAAGTCAAAGAAAGTTTCCAACAGGGACTCAGTTGGCTTCTCTGCAACACCACCAGGGAAGTTCTTGAGTTTTCTTTCTAGCTGGAGACTCAGATAATGAAAAAACTAAATATGTAAATACCTTAAAACAGACCATGATCAGTGCTGTAAGTATGACAGTGATGGGGGGAGGGGACAACTTTCTATAGAACTGGTGAGAAAAGCCTCTCTGAGGAGATAACAATTGAACTAAGACATCAGTGATATGGAAACCAGCCACTTGAAGATCTAAGGGGAAAACACTGCAGGCAGAAGTTCCTTCAAGGGCAAAGGCCCCTAGGCAGGAACAGCTGAACGTGAAGATCTGCAAGAAGGACAGAATGACCAGAGCATTGCAAGCCAGAGGGGACCGGTTTTTTTCCCGAATGTATTCTAAGTGCAATGGGCGTTCACTTGAGGATTTTAAAGCAGGGATGTGAATGATCTGATTTATGATATTAAAAGGGTGTTCTGCAGCTATAGGGAGCATGGGTTGTCAAGGGGCAAGATCAGAAGCAAAGAAAGCAAGGATTCCATTATCTGAGCCCAGCAAAAAACTGATGGTGGTCTGGATCAGGACGTTAGTAATGATGAAGATGAGTGGCCAGATTTGGGTGTGTACTCGACTTGCACGTGGACTGGCTATGAGGGACTGTTGAAACACTAGATTATCATTTACTGCAAAGGGGAAGATAGAGGGAGAGAAACAGGTGTGGGGAGGGTTGCTGGTGGGCGAAGATTTGGGTCTGACCCCACAGGGAGCTGTTATTTCTACTCCATCAGGCAAGTAGGGAATTGGAAGTCTACCCCATTGCAATCATCACTCCAAGAAGACAGCAAGGAAGCATCTGACCCACCACCCCTGCTCTGTACACTCAAGGAGCTAAGAACTGGATACTGAAATGTTGGAAAACAAAAACAGAAAAATCCCACATCCTAAAGGTTAGACTTGTCAGAAGCAACAATCAAAAGCTCTGTCTCCAAAGTTTTCTCCAAGTAAATCTAATTGGCAGTGAAGCTAAAGGTAAAGGAGAAAAGGAAAGATACCCATCTGAATGCAGAGTTCCAAAGAATTAGCAAGGAGAGATAAGAAAGCCTTCTTCAGAGATCAGTGCAAAGAAATAGAGGAAAACAATAGAATGGGAAAGACTAGAGATCTCTTCAGGAAAATTAAAGATATCAAGAGAATATTTCATGCAAAGATGGGCACAGTAAAGGACAGAAATGGTATGGACCTAACAGAAGCAAAAGATATTAATAAGAGGTGACAAGAATACACAGAAGAACTATACAATAAAGATCTTCATGACTCAGTCAACCATGATGGTGTAATCACTCACCTAGAGTCAGATATCCTGGAATGTGGAGTCAAGTGGGCCTTAGGAAGCATCACTATGAACAAAGCTAGTGGAGGTGATGGAATTCCAATTGAGCTATTTCAAATCCAAAAAAATGATGCTGTGAAAGTGCTACACTT
>NW_011494789.1:3763656-3765262 GCF_000754665.1 Bison bison bison
CATGGCATCCAGTCCCATCACTTCATGGCAAATAGATGAGGAAACAATGGAAACAGTGACACACTTTATTTTCTTGGGCTCCAAAATCACTGCAGATGGTGACTGCAGCCATGAAATTAAAAGATGCTTGGTCCTTGGAAGAAAAGCTATGACCAACCTAGACAGCATATTAAAAAGCAGATACATTACTTTGCTGACAAAGGTCTGTCTAGTCAAGCTATGTTTTTCCATTAGTCATGTATGGATGTGAGAGTTGGACTATAAAGAAAGCTGAGTGCTGAAGAACTGATGCTTTCCTGGTATTGGAGAAGACTCTTGAGAGTCCCTTGGACTGCAAGGAGGTCAAATCAGTTAATCCCAAAGGAAATCAGTCCTGAATTTTCATTGGAAGGACTGATGCTGAAGCTGAAACTCTAATACTCTGGCCACCTGATGTGAAGAACTGATTCATTGGAAAAGACCCTGATGCTGGGAAAGATTGAAGGCAGGAGGATAAGGGGACAAGAGAGGATAAGATGGTTGGATGGCATCACTTACTCCATGGACCTGAGTTTGAAAGCAAGCTCTGGGAGTTGGTGATGGACAGGGAAGCCTGGGGTGCTGCAGTCCATGGTGTTGCAGAGTCGGACAGGACTGGGCGACTGAACTTGACTGAGCTTAACTTGCATATAGAACCCTGGCTGCAAGGAAGTCTGGGTAATGTAGTTTTTAGGTGTCCTACCTCTGCGAATGAGGAAGACACACTCGGAGGAGGACGAAGGTTGAAATGAATGCTGAGCACCAGTCCTCCTGATCCTTAACAGAAAGTGTGTGTGTCATTCACTACTAACATACAACCTATACTCTCAGAATTCAGATAAAATTTAATCTGGGGACCATGACTGGAAGCCAGAGTGGGATCTAATGGAAAACAAGATCTATCTTTCCAAGTGGGAAAGACTGGAATTGGTCTCAGCAGGCAAGGCCTTACCTGACCTCACCCAGAGGGATGGCTTTTCCACTCAAGACTGAGCCCAGGGGTCCTAAAATCCCTTTATCTCTCCCCACCACCACCTCCCGCAGCTTCTGACCACTCTTAGGAGGCAGCCTAGACAGCTGATTAAGATGACAATTTATTGGGGAAGGTCGGAACCGTGCTTTCTGCGTGTATCCATCATTACCATTACTTGGCGGTTATTTCCATGAATGTTTAGCGTGGAGAAAAGGATATAAATGGAAACAAGGAGATTTGAGTTGCTGGTAAAACCTAGGATGAGAGAGCAATGACCCCTGTCCACTGGAGCAGAAATCCAGAAGGACACAAATTCGTCGGCAGGGGAAAGTAAAGAATAATGCAGGCGTCCTAAGTGGGCGGTGGGCACACCGGAAGAACCCCCGGGGGTGTGGTGTGGTGTGGTGTTACAGCAGTGGCACGGCCGCAGCCGGGTGAGGGGCACGACGTGAGGACAGTTTTGAAGGGAGGAATCCGTCAGGTGCAGGGGTCTGGGCGGGGATAGGTCTTGGTCCCTCCGGGAGCCCTCGCCAAGCCGATGAGCTAAGGCAGCGCCACCTCCCGCTGCCGCTCTCGCCGGCCCGCCGGAGCGAGCGCGGCCCCTTTAAAAATCAT
>NW_011494789.1:3765362-3765981 GCF_000754665.1 Bison bison bison
TTCATTCCAATCCCAAAGAAAGGCAATGCCAAAGAATGTTCAAACTACTGCACAATTGCCCTCATCTCACACGCTAGCAAAGTAATACTCAAAATTCTCCAAGCCAGGCTCCAACAGTATGTGAACCGTGAACTTCCAGATGTTCAAGTTGGTTTTAGAAAAGGGAGAGGAACCAGAGATCAAATTGCCAACATATGCTGGATCATTGAAAAAGCAAGAGAGTTCCAGAAAAACATCTACTTTTGCTTTATTGACTACGCCAAAGCCTTTGACACTGTGGATCACAACAAACTATGGAAAATTCTTAAAGAGATGGAAATACCAGACCACCTTATCCACCTCCTGAGAAATCTGTATCCAGGTGAGGAAGCAACAGTTAGAACTGGACTTGGAACAACAGACTGGTTCCAAATCAGGAAAGGAGTACAACAAGGCTGTATATTGTCAGCCTGCTTATTTAACGTATATGCAGAGTACATCATGCAAAATGCTGGACTGGATGAAGCACAAGCTGGAATCAAGATTGCCAGGAGAAATATCAATAACCTCAGATATGCAGATGACATCACCCTTATGGCAGAAAGTGAGGAAGAACTAAAGAGTCTCTTGATGAAAGTAA
>NW_011494789.1:3766538-3770476 GCF_000754665.1 Bison bison bison
CGGAGACGCCGCCCCGTCCCGGAGCCCTGGGGCCTTTCCCGCCTCCCGGGCCGGGGGCCTCCTCCATCCCCTCCCACCCGGTCCCAAGTCTCTCGCGCGGGGCTGGAGATTCAGGGATCCGCGCCCCGGCGGGCACAGCGTACATCGCTAATCAGTGACTGTCCTCACTCCGGAGGGAGGCCTCCCGCAAGTCCTCAGTGCCCCCCAAGACGGGGGCGGTAGGGAGACCCCTTGCCGACTCTGTCCTGAGGGGCACTTCCCCGTCACACTCGCCGGCCCTAAACAGATAACAAAAAGAATACCTCGCACTGATCGATCTCGCTTTACCGAATCTTTCCCGCCGCCTTCCTCTTCTCGCCCCCGAACATAAGAGAGACCCCCCCTCCCTCCTGCCTCCTTCCCCGCTCCCACGGATTCGCCCACCACTCCCCCACTCCTGATCGCACAGCCTGCAGGGCCGAGCTCCCCGATCCTCCAAAATGGGTGCTCAGGCCTGGGCCCGCCCTCCCTCCGGTCCCCCTATCCCCAGTGAAGGAGTTGAGTGCCCACACCTCCTCTGAAACGCGGGGTGGAGGGGGTGTGTCTGAATCGAGAGCTGCAATGTTGGGTGCAGACGTTTGCTCTGGAGGGTCCCCATGGGGCTGCAGAGCTGCCCCGGGCGTGCTTTGGGCCCAGGCCACTTTTTTTCAAAGACATGGCACAGGCCCTAGAAAGGGACAAACCCTTAACCGCTCCTAAAAGTAGCTCGAGGAGTCAGGGTTATTTCTTGCAAACTCGATAAAGTTTTTCCTTTCTGTGCCTTAGATCCGATAATTTTATGACACAGTTATTGTTACAGTTATATTGTTAGAAACCTTTGGATTTTCTAGGTAACCGCACGGGTTTTGTGTTGTGGGAAGTAGAAAGTAGAGAGTATAGCAAGTGTGTCTCCTTATTTTGCATATTGTATAGTTATCATTCCTCAAGTAAAAAGGAGAATCTTCTCACGTTTTGTCTACAAGGAACTGCGGTGGTGTGACTTCTGTCAGTTTCTTTGGAAGAGAAGGGACTAAATAAATTCTCAGGCCAGGAATCAGTAGAGTAAATCTTTGAAGGGGGAAGCACAAGTTATCAGGACAGAATTATATAGAAGATTGTAACCACTGATGGAAGACCACAGATTTGTATTTGAAACTCAGTAGCATGATTCAGAAGTAGCAGTAAAACTTGATACAAGGTGATAATTATAATACTGTAGTTCCTTGAGTTTTATAGCAACCATATCTAAGAAGCATGTAGGATTTTTATGTGTGTGTGTGTTTTTTGTTTTTTTTTTTTTAATTCTTCCATCCTAAAAGAGTAGATAGGCATTAACTACTTCTGTCATTTTGAGGAAACTGAAGCATAGAACTGATGTTAGATTTATTTAGGAAGTGGATTGGAGGCTTCTGACTTTGGGTCCCATGCTTTTATCTACTGGGGAAATAAAAAAATAGTGTCAGAGAGCATTCCAGAATATGATTTGAATAGATAGCCTTTCTGATGATGCTTTGGAAGACAGGAAGTTCATGTACTTTTATGAATATGCATCTGTCTTATCTCTTGCAAAGAAGTCTCTCTTCCTGTGATCTCTCCCACATTTTGAATCAAAAAGGTGGTCATTCCTCACCAGAGGAACGTCAGGATGAGTTCAAGCGGTCTTCATAGCACTTACCTCTCAAAGGAGGATCTGCCTTAGTAAGGAGTTGTTTTTTTTTTCCCCACCCACCCCAACATAAAAATCTACCAAAGTAAGAACTTACTAACTTTTCAAAACAAAGAGGAGGAGGCCAGTTCAGTGCTTCATTTGATTTCAGAGAGTTACAGTATGTTACTCTCTAATAGTGGTCTTTTTAACAACCAGATAAGTCTGTGAAGGAATTTTTTCTCTTTATGCTTTTGTTTGTTAGACCACTAGATTACTTTTAGTTTTGGATACTTGGAGTCTTAAACATGTACTTTATTGTAGCAGAAAACCTTCTCAAGAAAAAGATAAATTCTCCCCCGTGTGGAATGAGTAAATAAATGAAAAGATTAAGGACAAATCTGAAGTGCTTTGAGGGGTAGTATTTTTCTGAAAACACTATTGGAATATGAGGTTTAAAAAAGTCTATCACTGATTCAAAACAGTTACTATTTGAAAGCTTCATGTGTAGTTCTAAATAGTTGAGTCATTATGTAGCTAGTGCTTTCCTGAACCACCAGGGTGAGCAGTTTTGTATTGTTGTTTTTTCTATTGACACTAAGTAAGTGTCATATGATTCTTAGGCTGGAGTCCTGAGCATCTCTTCTGATAAGTATTTAATGGAAGTCACAAAGCGATAGTAATGGAAAATTACAATATTTGATTTGTCTTTTAGCTCTGTTGATGTCAGTAGTCAAGTCTCTTCAGAAGAGAGGCTTGTAAGAACCTTCTCGTTGTGATAAGTTTCTTACTCTTGGTCTTAGAGAACCTTATCTAACACCCACCAAGGAGGCAGTGATTGTTAAAAATCAAACTCATTTGTATTTATCTTCATAAAATGAATGGTCCTCCTTCCGTTTTTAAAAAACATTAAGTTAGATGAAGATAATGAGGATTTGGTATTTTCACTTGCTGGCTAGTTATGGTAAAGAAATGAAAGTTAGTGTACAGTGTAACAGAAACATTAAGAAGGATCATCAGATGTTTTAATACTGCTAGCTGGTATCCAGGCTCAAGAGAAAAAGGAAAATGTATATGATATAATTGGATATTAAGTATATTATTTAACATATAAGTCTATGTAAATATGGGACTTCCCTATAGCTCAGATGGTAAAGAGTCCCTCTGCAATTCAGGAGACCCTGGTTCAATCCCTGGGTCAGGAAGATTCCCTGGAGAAGGAAATGGCAGCCCACTCCAGTATTCTTGCCTGGAGAATCCCATGGACAGAGGAGCCTGGTGGGCTACAGTCCATGGGGGTCGCAAAGAGTTGGACACGACTGAGCGACTAACACACATGTAAATATATTAAATGAATGATAATTCTGGGGGTTTGTTGGATTTATTCTATTGTTATCCCGGGTCTTACTCAGACTCTTACAGTATTATTTACTGGTATCTGCATTATGACTGAGTAATAACAGAAAATACAGTTTTCACATAGTCATATTTGTTTAAATATTGACCACCACTGTAACTCTAGGGGTCAAGAAGAATCATTAAAGCTGGCAGGTTAAAATTTAACAGAGTGCAAAAGTTTAGCCCGTTTAGAGGAAAAGATAGTTGTCTTTTTAGCTTTTAAAAACATGCAAGGAAACATGAAGGACTATGGGTGATTTATTTGGAGAAGAGAATTCTGTACAACTTTGGAGAATTTTAAAGGAGGGAAAATAGTTACTTTGGTAATTTTCTTTCAGTTAAACTGATACAGTAAGGGCTTAATGTGCCCAAAGCCCTTCTCTGTGCTGGGAACTGCAGAGGATTGGGGACTGAAAAAGATACTGGAGCCAGACTGCTGAAGTATCAAATTCTGATACTGTCTTGGGCAGGCTTCAGAAGTACAAATGGATAGAAGAACTAATACATTGATTGCAAAACATGCTACATTTGTGTTGGATCATACGAAATAGCTACACATTCCCTGTTTCACCCCAGGTACCTCTCCTGTGGATTTATACAAATAATGTCAGTATTTTAGACGGACACCTTTATACATACTTGATAATTCTGACAGTGTTATTACCTCTTGTGAGAAAAGCCTTCAGAAGAATTAAGGGTTGTCTACATCCATGTGATATAGACACAAAATAAAACAAAATATTTCTATAATGGAATCTGTAATTTAGATGGAGGTAGGAAAAAGGAGCATTAAGAAGATCCCTGTTCTGTATCTTACAGATATATTAACTTCCATTTGATCCCAGAATTGATGTTCATAACCACCAGCTATATTTTC
>NW_011494789.1:3770576-3771125 GCF_000754665.1 Bison bison bison
CTATATTTTCTTCTTGATTGGGTTTGGAACATGATATTGTACCACAGCCCTTCGCGAGGTGAAAGTTGCCAATTTAAACCGATAAGCTGATGTGTCTGTAGGTACAACTTCCAAGGCTACTTTGCTCACTTTCATGTATGTAAGGAAGAGAGTATTTAGATATTGCATCATAGTTTTTTTTTTTCCTTCTTTTAAACACCAAACATATATTATCTCACAGATACTCTCAGAGTCAGGAATCCGGGAGTGTCTTGACTAGATGGTTCTAGCTGAGGGTCTGGTTGTCAAGCTGTCAGCCGGGCTGTGGTTCACCTCTAGGCTTAACTAAGGATGGAGGCCCTGTTTGCAGGCTCACCCACATGCTCATTGGCAGGCATTAGTTACTTAGTTGCAGGAGGGTGGGTGGGGGCCACAGTGCCTCTCTGGCTATTGTCTGGAGATTTCAGCTCTTCACCACTGACCCTTCCTAGGATGTAATTTTTAAGGACTTCTTTTTTTACATTATGTAATGATGTCTGCTACGTTTAAGTGACCCATCTTTGTTACGTT
>NW_011494789.1:3771225-3773037 GCF_000754665.1 Bison bison bison
TTTTTTTTTTTTTTTTTTTTTTTTTTTTTTTTTATCTCTTATTGAAATATTCCTTCAGACAGATACAAAAATCATAATTTTTCAGCCTGATGAATTTTCACAGAGTGTACACTCTTACAACCAGTACCCAAATCCACGATGTTTTCAGTGCCTCAGAAGTCCCTCTGATGGCCCTCTCTACAGCTACCCACACATCTTCCTGCTGAGGGTAATTACTGTCCGGTCATTTGATTTTTAAGGATGCTTTTAGGAGTCCAACTGTGGAAGGCCTATCCATGAGAACTTGAACTTCAAAGCCAGGGGAGAAGCAGCATAGAACACTGGTTCTTCAGTTTTGGGGGGACTTTGTTTAAGAATGTAATAGAAGCTGTGTACTCTCTAGGGAAGTAAAGTATATCTATGTAAAAATTTGCCTACAATTTCAAGCTATTTGAGTACTTTAGAACTAGAGTTTAAAGATATATTCCTTTTTAGATGAAACACCTGTCATATTTTATTGAGAAACTGATTTATAAGTCTTTCTCAAGCTAGTTCAGGGTCTCAGTATATATTCCTGGAGAGTTACATGCAGGTTGAATTTTTATACTGAATTTTTGAGGATGATGAAAGACAGTGAATGACTATTACGCATTTAATGTCCTGTCTTACACACATGCAAGGAAGTACAAGATGTGATGTCCTATTTTCAGGGGCCTTGCATGGTAATGAGATACTGAACCTGGGTTGAGTTGTGAATTTGTAGTGAGACATTGTTTTTGTCAACATATCCTTGAATGAAGGAACTGTTGCTTCCATCACCTTTACCCCATTCCAGTACATCTGAGTTTGTGCCTCACACTGAAAGTGAGTTACTCATGGTGGCAGGAAATTTTCACTGAAATGAGATTGGTACCCAGGAGTCCATATCAAAATCTGCAGAAAGGAGAGGAAATGTCAAAAATTGAGTCTTAAGTGTATCTGATATTTGCATCCATGGTTCCTTACCCCATCATACGTGTTTGTGCACACACACACAGAGACACACATACACACTCGTACTGTCATGAATGGAAAGGACACGTTTGAGAGAGGACAGCATTGGAAACTTCATGCTAGCATTGATTGGACTTTTAGCTTCTAACCATTTTACATGATTTCATTTAATGTTCACAGCAACTCTACACAGTAGGTATTATACAGATCATAGTGATGTTCCTTGAAATAGGCTGATGAAAGGACCTGGTATCTCTGGAAGATTTAGGTTACAGTGTGGTGGTGGTTCTTGCACACCTTACTGGTGGGGGACCTTGGTTGGGGGTAAGCAAAAGGGTGATACAAACGTTTATGGAATATCTGTTACGTGCCAGCACCACGCTAAGCCCTTGATATGTGTTATGCCATTTAATTGGGCAACTCATTTAGTCTCCTTGAACCTGAATTAGGTGCTCTCTTAAGTCCCTTACAGACTTCCCTGGTGGCTCAGATGGAAAGAATTTGCCTGCAATGCAGGAGACCCAGGTTCGATCCCTGGGTCAGGAAGAGCCCCTGGAGAAGGGATTGGCAACCCACTCCAGTAGTCTTACCTGGAGAACTCCATGGACAAAGGAGCCTGTTGGGCTACGATCCACAGGTTGACAAAGTCCGACACAGCTGAGCAACTGGCACTTAAGTCCCTTACAGGCTACCCAGGTGGCACTAGTGGTAAAGAATTCGCCTGCCAACACAGGAGGGGCAAGAGACACAGATTCATTCGATCCCTGGGTTTAGAGGATCCCTTGGAGGAGGAACTGGCAACCCACTCCAGTATTCTTACCTGGAAAATCCCATGGACAG
>NW_011494789.1:3773137-3830952 GCF_000754665.1 Bison bison bison
GGTGGGGGAGGGGGGGCGGGGGAAGGTTGAGGCGGGGGCAGTCCATGGGGTTACAAAGAGTCAGACACGGCTGACCACGCACACACATTTAAGTCCCTTATACTTTCAGCATTCTGCTAGGATTTCTAGTTGTCATCCTTACCATTCTCTCCCAAATAAAGAACCATCTTCTCAATTCATATGTACACTGTCATATATTTTCCTAAGGTATTTATGTAATACTTATACTTCGATTTCATCTATCTTAAATATGCCTTCCTCTCTCCCACCTACCATTTTTTGTTGGGGAATGTGAGGACTAAATCTGTAGCGTGTCTCACAAATTGAGCCCTGTTTTACCCCAGATAATAAGTAAAGAGCTCTCTTAAGCAGTAAGCAGTGAAGGACATTTTCTGTGGTGCCAAGAAATTAATGTTATTAGTCAGATGTTGATGCTTGTAAAAAATGATTATCACTTAAAGTCCCTGGATTTAAGCCTCTCTTAGAGAAAAACTTAAGATGAAAAGCAGTCAAATGCTTTCCTGTAAATACTTGGGAAAACAATTAGATTAATTGAATATTCCTGTGCTACATCAGGAAGTTGTGATCCTATAGCGGTGGTGGCCTTTTAATTTTTAAGTGCACGAATCTGTGTTGCTCACAAAATCTGATCTTATTTCTAGTTTGTATGATAAATTATGATGCTTGAAGTGTGTAGTTTCAGAAAGAATTGAGAGTTATGCTAGACATCTTCCCTAACATCGGAGTCAATAGTATATGGTTAAAAGGGGTGTATTTAAGGTCAGAAATGGGAAAAGCAGAGTTTTCTAAAGGACTTTTTTCAGGCCTATTTAGTAGTATTTGCAGAGTTTTGAAAATGTGAAAGTGAAGTCGCTCAGTCGTGTCTGAGTCTTTGCGGACCCCATGGACTTAGCCTACCAGGCTCCTCTATCCATGAGATTTCCAGGCAAGAATACTGGAGTGGGCTGCCATTTGCTTCTCCAGGGGATCTTCCCAACCTGGGGATTGAACCTGGGTCTCCTGCATTGCAGATAGATGCTTTACTGTCTGAGCCACCGGGGAAGCCTGGTGTTTTGAAAACATGTGTCTTAAGTTTAGCAAATAATTTCAAATCTCAGTTTTTTCAACCACCTCATCTCCACTAACTCCTGCATTTTGGTATTTTACTTCTCTCTTCCAAAGCACATTGTCTGAAGTCAAGCATGACATTTAATTTGACTCTAGAAACCTGTAACATTGTTTGCTCTGAGAAGAATCTGGGGAGCCAAGTTTGTATTTCACATATCTATACTCAGTTAAAAAATAAAACTATCCCAGATTTGACCAATGTATAGCCATAGATTATTTAAAATATTTTTTATTTTATGTTAGTAAGTGATGTTTTAATCATTATTTTGCCATTGCTCCATCTAACAAGTCCCTGTAAGTTCTTGTCAAAAACTAGCCTAGAATTTAAAAGAATGAATAAAACTTAACTAGAAAATGGGACCTTGTTTTCTTTCCTCTTAATGTTTTGAATTGATAATGTCATTCCAGAGTTGAGCAAGTATCTTGTAGTCTCCATAGACATAAATATTTGGTATATATCAAATATTTTCAAACAAACTGAGTCTGAGCAACAGGGGTTTTTGTTGTTTTGTTATTGTTCTTAAGTAAGGACAGTATTTCAGAGGTATTACAAATGGAAACTTGTTTAACATAAAGGATTATTTACTAATTCTTGGAATCCTACATTTTAGTCTGAATTATCATACATATTCCAGACAGAGAAATCAGAGTGTATGAACAGGAAAGATTTTCAATTCACAGAATTCCTAAAACTTGTCTGTTTAAAGCTCTTTGTTTGATCCAAGTAACTTCTAATGTGCCCTACAGGTCCCATCTGCAGTGATGGTGAGAGACACCAGGCTAACTTAACCGGTCCCTCGCTTACCCATCTCATCAAGTTAAACAGCACTTACAAAAGTGAATAGAACAGTTCACAGAGATTGCTGTGTGTAAATTGGATGCCAGTGGAATCAAGACTTGCTTTAACTCATCTTTATGTATACAGGAAACAGCATCCATTTAAAGTGTATAAGTTGACATATACACAACTTTTACTGCTTTACCACAATTAAAATGCAGAACATTTCCTCCTAACTGCAGTCTGCCCCTCCCTCAGCCTTTAGTTCTTGACAGCCCTCATCTGCTTTCTGTCACTGTAGATTAGTTTGTATTTCCCGGAATTTTATGTAATGCATGTACTATGTACTCTTTGGGTTTTGATTTGTTTTACTCAACACAGTGATTTTGCGTTTCACTCCGTTTGTCGCATATTACCAGTAGCTGGTTACTTTTTATTGCTCAGTAGTATTTCATGGTCTGAATGTGCCACTTTGTGTATCCCTTCACCCCTCTGTGGTATTGGGGTGGTTTTCCAGTTTTTAGTCCCTCTGAATAAAGGGCATATAAATAGCCATATGGAAGTCTCTGTATAGACATAAATTTTCTCTTACATACTTGGAGTAGGGTTACTGAGTCCTATGATATGTTTAACCTTTTAAAGAAACTGCCGAAGTGATTGTAGCATTGTACTTTCTCACCATCAGTGTGTAATAGTTCCAAGGACTCCGTATCTGCACCAGCCTTTGCTTTTGCCATTCTTGTGGGATCTTATTGTGGTTTTAGTTGGCATTTCCTTGATAACTAACAGTGTTGTGTGTCTCTTCTTGGCTTACTGACCTTCTTGTATCTCGGAGGCTTGCAAGCCACGCAGGTAGTTTGGCTCCACAACCTGTTTTTGTACGGCCTGAAAACTAAGAACAGTTTTTGCATTCTTAAATTGTTGAAAAAAATCTAAAAGAGAACAATAATAATAATGTTCCATGACACATGATAATTACATGAAATTCTTATTTCTGTGTTCATAAATAAAAGTTGTATTGGAACACAGCCACATGAACTCCTTTCCAAATTATGTATGGCCACTTCTGTGTTACACTGTTAGAGATGGATAGTTGCAACAGAGACCATTTGGCCTCCTGGCCCACAAAGTCTAAAATAGTTACTCTCTGGTCTTCTACAGAAGTTTGCAGATTCCTGGGGGTGTGTCCCCTCAAATCTATTGCCTGACCCTTCAGTGGGGAGAGGGCTAGTCCAGTATGGGTCTAACCCAAGCCCAATTTGACAGGAACCAGATCAAACTTGATACATTTTGTTGACACTGGCATTTATTACTGCACTGATCAGAATGGTAACTACTAGCCACATTTTGCTATTTTAAAGTAAAAATTAACTTCTTCATTCAGCTGATCACATTTCAAGTGCCCAGTAGTCACATGGTGGCTGCCATACTCTACAATGCAGTTACAACATCTTTCCATTATCATGGACACTTATGTCGGACAGTGCTACCCTGGAATAAGAAAAATCTGCCACAGAACCAAAGAGATTGGCCACAGAAGTGGAAAATAGGTTATAGAATTGCTTTCCTGTATGCCTGCAAAAATAAACTAAATCCTCATTCTCCCAAGTATGTGAATGCAAGTAGACATGTTTAATAATTTATTTAACATTACAGTTCATGCTCTGAGCCTGTGATATGTTTGTTCTCTTACTTAGCCAAGGGAGTGAGAGGAAGCAGTCAAATCATTAAAGAAATTCAGAATTTTACTGATAGGAAGTAGTGTGTTAGAGACTTTTTAAAAGTACCCTAAATGTATTCTTTCCCAAAGCACTTTGCAGAAACAAACCTTCTAACCCCTCCCCTCCGTAACCATTTTACGGGTAAAATGGAGGGAGGATATTAAGCAATTATATTACTTATTCAAGATGCTAACCCTTGCAGAGAACAGACTTATGGACACAGTGGGCAGGAGAGGATGGGACGAGTTGACAGAGTAGCATTGAAATAGATACATTTCCTTGTGTAAAACAGATCAGATCAAATCAGTCGCTCAGTTGTGTACGACTCTTTGCAACCCCATGAATCGCAGCACGCCAGGCCTCCCTGTCCATCACCAACTCCCGGAGTTCACTCAGACTCATGTCCATCGAGTCGGTGATGCCATCCAGCCATCTCATCCTCTGTCGTCCCCTTCTCCTCTTGCCCCCAATCCCTCCCAGCATCAGAGTCTTTTCCAATGAGTCAACTCTTCGCATGAGGTGGCCAAAGTATAGCCAGTGGAAATGTGGTGTATGACACAGGGAGGTAACCCTGTGCTCTGTGACAATCTAGAGGGGTGGGATGGGGTGGGAGGTGGGAAGGAGGCTCAAGAGGGAAGGGATATATGTGTACATATAACTCACTCACTTTGTTTTGTTGTATATCAGAAACTAACACAACATTGTAGAGCAATTATCCTCCAATTAAAGTTTTTAAAGATGCTGAGTCTTGATATGCTAGCAATTCTGGTTCCCTTTAGTTACTACTTTTAAAATATTATTGACCTTAAAGTTTTTCATAATTATAGCGTTAGCTTTGAAAAAATAACCCAGAAATATTAGAAATTAAAATGGTTGAAACAACCTGTTTTAAGATTGTATTTTAAGATTTTCCTTTGTATCAGTGAAAACTTGTTTTGTGGTTCAGCTCTTGGGGACAGACGTAACCAATTTTAAATAATGAAGTGGAGCCCAGTAAATCCATTTTCAAATAGTCATCCTCTTCTTTAGGAAAAAATATGTAATTACTATAGGCTTGCCAGTGGCTCAGTGGGAAAGAATCCACCTGTGATGCAGGAGACATGGGTTTGACCTATGGATCAGAAGGAGCCCCTGGAGATGGAAATGGCAACCCTCTCCATTATTCTTGCCTGGGAAATCCAATGGACAGAGAAGGCTGGCAGGCCAGAGCCCATGGGGTCGCAAAAGAGTCCGACACAGCGTAGCAACTAAGCAACAAACAACAGCAATGTAGCTATTATAGTGGATGAATTATCTTGTTCTTAACATAAATAGAAGTGTTTATAAATTTTTAGTGACTAGCCAGCCATGTCAGTATAATCCACCCTAGAAATAAATGCTTTGCTGCACCAGCTAACAGTGAGAAAGTAGAAAGTGGGCATTCTAGTGATGTTCTTGTATGTAGATGTAAGGAGACGTGTATTGAGGGAGGTGTGGCATCAGTGCTCAAGGACCTGAATAACTAGAAATGTATACCAGTCCATTCCCAGTGGCACTGGTGGTAAAGAACCTGCCTGCCAGTGCAGGAGGCATAAGAGATATGGGTTTGATTCCCGGGTCAGGAAGATCCCCTGGAGGATGGCATGGCAACCCACTCCAGTGTTCTTGCCTGGAGAATCCCATGGACAGGAGCCTGGTGGGATATAGTCCATGGGGTTGCAAAGAGTCGGACATGACTGAGTGACTTAGCATGCACAGACACAAGGACTGTAGAGTGAGACAGATGTCAGTCTTCCGTTGGAGAGCCAGGAGAGGCTTCTTAACGTGGTGAATGCTTAAGCCAGATCTAAAAAGACATGGTCTTCTCCCAGTTGGTAAGAGTATACCAGCTAGAGGGAATACCATAAGAAAAGATACATATGTACACACACACATGCATACACATACATACATATATATTTATGCATACATATATATATATTCATGGAACATTCCAAGAAAGTCCAAGAAAGTGAAAGCAGTGAAATATTGCTGCTGTATAGGGAATAAAGAGGAACTAAGTGAGAAATGAGACTCTAGTGGTAGAAGAGACCAGAAGGTAAAGAGCCAGTTACATCTTAGTAAGGAATTTGTGCAGTGGATGTGTAGTTGAAAGTCGTTAAGTAGAAGTGACAGAATAATCACATCACTGTGGTGATGGTATAGAAAATTGATTCGATGTAGACAATGCAGCAGATGAAGCAGCAGACAATGTAAGAAGTAATTGGGACTTGAACTAACGTAAGTTAGCTGCAAGGATGGAGAATAGAAAATTGATGTTAAGGAGGTTACACTGTGGGGTTTGGTTAACAGTTGAATGTATAAAGTGAGAAGGCAGGCTTCCACATTTCTGGGCAGCAAAGTTGATAGTGAATGAATGAACAAGATGTTGAAAAGATAGTAAGGTCAGTCTTAAATATACAGATTTTGAAGGGCTGGCGAACATTTGAGTGGAGATTTGTCCAGTAGGCATTTCTTTACCTGTTATCAGCTTGTTTGGAACTCATGTTTTCATAGTGAAGGTCATAGCCTTCAGATGTAAATATGTAACATGTTAGCTACTCACGATACACACCTGTTGTATTTCTTACCAAGTCTTAACAGCAACTGTAAAACTTAGTGAAACTCTGGTATTTTATTCGTTTGTTTCCTGAAACAGCCTCAGATTATGTTACCAGAGGCAGGAATAAAATGCTTTTGACAATCGGCCAGGAAATTGATGTGTGCACATTCGTGTGTACTCAGCTGCTCAGTCATGTCTGACTCTTTGGAACCCCAGGGACTATAGCCTACCAGGCTCCTCTGTCCATGAGATTTCCCAGGCAAGAGTGCTGGGGTGGGCTGCCTTTTCTGCCTCCAGGGGATCTTCCCAACCCAGGGATCGAACCCATATCTCTTGCTTGTCCTGCATGGGCAGGTGGGTTCCTTACCATTGTCCCTGCCCCACCTAGGAAGTCTGAAATTGACATGCATGCAGTAAAAAAGAGGTTATATTTAAAAGTTTGAGTAAAACTTACAGTGTTGACAGCTCTGGCCATCAGTATCTCTTAAAGATTTCTTTATTGTTAAAGCAATTAAAACTAAATCTGCTTGATGTTGAACTAAACTTATAACCCTTGGTCTCTTTTGTCTTCCCATCCTATTTTTATTTTTTGGAAAACCAGATTAGGTTTTTTACCCTCAAACACTAGTTATCTCCCATCATAACTAGTGTTTGAGGGGTATCCAGAAAAGACTTCTTTTTTAAAACTCATTATTTCTTCTAAATCTGTTTCCCAACTTGCCTGGTCTTCCTTGTTGGGTGACTTGATGAGTTCCTGGATTTTTTGGTAGGTCATATAATAGTGTAAACTTAAGGCAAATTGATATTTTATAGACCTGTTAAGGGAAAAATTCCAAAGAATCAGAAAACTGCCATGTATGGGGCATGTATACCAAAACCTAAGAGACATTTACTTAAAACTCTTTTTTGCTTTTTCTGTCAGAAGGTAAATACAGAACTCTAAATTCTAGCTTCTCTGAATCAAAGTTCAGGGTTCTAAAATTAAGTGTTTGTGATTACCTTTATCTTTTTCCCTTTAATAGTCTGTTTTGAGGGCTTCCCTGGTCACTCAGCTGGTAAAGAATCCGCCTGCACTATGGGAGACCTGCGTTCGATTCCCCGGGTTGGGAAGATCCCCTGGAGAAGGGAAAGGCTACCCACTCTAGTATTCTGGCCTGGAGAATTCCATCGACTGTACTCGCAAAGAGTTGGACACAACTGAGCGACTTTCACTTTGATCTCCTTAATCTTTTTGGTGGAGTCTTCTAAAGGAGTACATACAGTATTTGGGCTTTTCTCATGGGAAAAGAGATAAGGAGAGTTGAGAGGCTTTCTTCTGAACTTTTAGGTCAGTAAACGCTCTGTTCTCTATCCCTTTCTTAAATCTTTCTTACTTACAAGCTTTTAAACATTTTTTAACAATAGTTAGAATGCTATTCAGTAGGCCAGAGGAGATGCTATCTTAATATCTCAGAATGTTAAATCTCAGCAAGGCTCAGAAATTATAGGCTGTTCATTCTCCATATCTGTTAATAGTGAAGTGAAATTCACTCAGTTGTGTCCAGCTGTTTGTGACCCCATGGACTATAGCCAGCCAGGCTCCTCTGTCCATGGAATTCCCCAGGCAAGGATACTGGAGTGGGTTGTCATTCCCTTCTCCAGGGGATCTTCCTGACCCAGGAATCAAACCTGAGTCTCCTGCATTGCAGGCAGATTTTTTAAAACATACAAATGAGGGAATACAAGGAAAGTTGGCCTATATACATGGTATATGGTGTATTTGATATATGCATTGACTTTTAAAGATCAAAGATGGTATTTCTGTAGGACAAGAAAGTATTAATTGGCATGGCATTAATTGACACATGGCAAGTGTCTTAAAGGATTCCCTGGTGGCTCAGATGGTAAAGAATCTGCCTGCAATTCGGGAGACCTGAGTTCGATCCCTGGGTCCAAAAGATCCCCTAGAGAAGGAAATAGCAACCCACTCCAGTATTCTTGCCTGGAAAATCCTGTGGACAGAGGAGCCTGGCGGGCTACAGTCCATAGGGTCGCAAAGAGTCGGACACAATTGAGCAACTACACTTTCATGATGGTGTCTTACTTGACTGCCACAGTTACAGGAGTACATGACGTTCCGAGGTTTTAGAAAACTGTTGAAATGTCTTCTTATGATGTTACCATTATTACTGTTGTTTAATAGATGATGTGCTGTTTTGAAAATTCCTGTAATTGAAAGATTCAGGGTTATATAAATCATGAGTACCCCAATAACATGTACAGGTTTAAGACTGGAGTACCATCCTGACCCCTGTGTTTAAATGGACAATTATTTTAATGATGTACAATAGTAGCTTGCTGCCTATTTAATATTACATTTTATTTAAGAAAACATTTTAAAGCCAGTTAAACATGTCTCCACCAAATACTGTTTTTGTTAAGCTACAACTGAGTATTCATAATGTTTCATTTATGAATACAATAATTATATTACATACCCTTGGTAATGAGAATAATACTGTTACCAGTTCATGAAATGGGATTAGAATCACATAATTTTTAAGCTAAAAATAATCTTAGAGTGTGATGATAAAATTTTTTTTAATTTACATGCCCTCTTTTTCAAGGATAGCTATTATGTGTGTGTGTGTGTGTATGAATGATAATGCAAGGATTTTAACTATCCTGACCATTCAAATCTTAATTTTGTTATGCAACTATACAAGTCAACATGCTTAAGGAAGGTTTATTAGACAAGAATAAGTTTAGACAAGAAAATGGTTTTTCAGATTATGTATTTCCTTTCTATGGGGCAGACACTATGCTAAATACTAGAGAAAAAGCAGAAGGAAAAAAAAAAGGCATGATAACTTGCTCAGAGATAGCTACTCAGAAATTGTGCCAGTAGATCTATATTTACAATTTGTGATAAGTGATATTGAAATCTTTGGAGAGTGATTTCTTATTTTTATTATTGGGTGGAGATAGCAAGAAAGGAAGGGAACAGTGTACCAGACAAAAAGAAACGGCATGTTTAAAGGCCCTGAGGTCAGCAAAACCTCCTCTTGCAGAACTAGAGGAGACCATCCTGTCTGCAGCTTATTGACCCAGGGGAGATGAAGTTACAGAGATTAGCAAATCGACTGAGCGACTTCATTTTCACTTTTCACTTTCACACAATGGAGAAGGCAATGGCAACCCACTCCAATGTTCTTGCCTGGAGAATCCCAGGGATGGCAGAGCCTGGTGGGCTGCCGTCTATGGGGTCGCACAGAGTCGGACACGACTGAAGTGACTTAGCAGCAGCAGCAGCAGCATATGATGAATCGCTTTGCAGGTATTCAAATCAGATTTTCACAGATTTAAATGATTTATTAAAATGCTCATTCTAGACAGAAAACAGCAAAATTCTGTAAAGCGATTATCCTTCAATAGAAAATTAATTATTAAAAAAAATGCTCATTCTGTAAATTAAAAAGCACAGAGTGAAACTTTGTGTAGTGTTCCAATTCTCATTTTCAGTTGCAAGGATGGAGGCTGTAATAGCAAGAAGGAAGCACATCACAAAGGAGATCATGATTACCTCTGATTTTTTTTTCCTTCCTATGTTTTCAGTTTGGCAATTAGTTAACAGTATGAGAAATAATATGGCTAAAATAGGCATATTTGTGTTAGTAAATGAGGACTGTCTTTTGAATAAAATATCTTTTCCCCCAAGGTAAGTTGTTATCTCTAAGGACTATAGTAGTTGTCTATATAGTAAACGTTATGTATTGTATGTATGTGTGTGTATATACCTTATGTGTTATATATATATTATATTTTACCTTTAGTTCCTACTAGCTGGAACATTTATTCTGGTATTAGTCAAATATCAACTGTTTCCCTCAAGAATAGTTAATGTTCTTTGGTAAAATGATTCTATTCTGAATATATTGTCATTTACCTAAAAAGTAAAAACTCAAGATTTTTTATTACATATTTTATCTGTTGAAATTCATTTGGGGATAAATATCTAATTTCATTCTTCCCACGTGGATTTTCTCAACCTGTTTATTGCATAGTGCACTCAGCTTTTCTCCACTGATCTGTATTGCCATGGCTCTCATTTCTTTGGGTGCTCTGTCTTTTCCATTGGTCTATTTCTCTGTCCCTCTACCTGTACAATAGTGTCTTAATCCATGTAGTTTTATAGTAAATTTGGGTCTCTGGTAAGGCGAGTGCTCCCAAGCTTGTTCTTCTTCAAAGTAGCCTCCATCATTCTTGGCCCTTTTTCTCTTCTGTGTGAATCTTAGTATTTAGGAGGGGAAGGAGCTTTCCTAGTTTTCTTTCCTCCCCTCCCCACCCCTCCCTCCCTTCATGTCTGTTTTGTAGAACAACTTAAATAAGATTGATATTAGTACTTAAACGTTTGGTAGCATTTACCATGAATGTTTCTGGAGGTGGCACAGTAGATCTTTTCAAGTTTTCTTTTCCTTCTTGAGTCATTTTTGGTAAGGTGTAATTTTCTAAAATTTTTCATTTTATCAGAGTTTTCTAATAAGTTGACATAATTCTATAGAATTGTAATTTTTAAAAATTTCTGTACTGTCTTTCCAAGTGAGTTTACTTTTTTCCTTACCTATGCGTCTCTTAGTAATTGTTTTGGCAATTTGAAAAAAGAAACTCAGTCTGCTTTTGTCTGAAATTGTTTTTATTTAGCCCTCACTTCTGAAAGATATTGTAGCTGGATACAGAAATGCAGCACTGTCACTTTGTCTCACCCATTGACGAGGTTATTCCTTTGTCGTCCGTCTTTGGTTGCCAGGTCTTTTGTCGGTCTCCGTATCATTTCTTTGGTAAAATTACTTGATGTTCTGGCTGGGACATAATATTCTGTAACAGTCCCAGTTTTTTACTCCTATTGTCTTGGGGTCCCATCTGGTTTAACATTTGTCTCAGGAAAAAAAAGTGCCCCAGTTTGGAAAATAAATTATGTGGTCACTCTTAAGATCTCTTTGTTTTACTACAAAGTGGGGTGGGTTGATATTTATTGATTCTGTTTGGTGTATGTTTCTTGAAATTAGGGATTTCTAGTTTTCATCAGTTCTGGAAAATTCTCTGAATATTGCCTTTTGCATTCTGTATCTTCCATTCTGGAAACCGTTTTAGACATATAATGGGATCATCTTGTTCTCTCTCCTCTGTGTCTTAACCATTTGTATCTCATGTCTTTTTTTTTCTAGTCCATATAATTTCCACAGATTTCTCTTTTAGTTCACTAATTCATTCTTCAGCTGTGATTATTCAGCTGTTTAACTCACCTAAAGCTTTTGGATTAATTAGCTTATATTCTCCTAAATTTTATTCCCTCTTTATTCAAATCTGCCTTTTTTGTTCATAGTGTCTTATTCTCTTAAGGTTTTGATTATTTCAGCATCTGTACTCATTCTGTCATGTTTTCTTACGTGAATTTCTTAGAGGTTTAATTCTGTTGTTAGTTTACTGATTCTTGCTCTCTTCATACTGTTTTCATTAGATTATGAGATAAGCTAGAATAGAGATTTGTCTGTGGTCTGGATTGGAGGTGCCCTCTAGTGGAGAGGTTTTGTATTTAACTCCACCTGGTAGGAAGTGTCCTTGGCTCAAGGTCAATTTATATGTTAGTTTCTTGACCTGCAATTTCCTGAACCAGAGTTTGACACCACTCTTTGGTTCCAGATTCTCAAGGGATTTTTTTTTCCCCCTTTACCCAGAGTCCAGATTAAGATAGACATGCTTCCTTATTGTCTCCCTCTGTGGTGGGCAGATTTTTAACTCACTTTTTTTTTAAGTGAGACATTTTATATATTAGTAAATCAAGAATCCTTGGGGGCTCATTTCCAGCTCCAACCCAGTGCAGGCCCAAAATGTCTCTTGTCCTTGTACAGAAGTCACAATGTAAACCCCTGGATTACCAAAACTGACTCCCCTCATCTGCACTAGGACAGTCACAGGCTATCTTTTATGCCTACTTTGAATTTCTTTTATGCTTACTTCTCTCTTAGTTTTTGGCACTCGTTGATTCCCCCTACTCCTTCGTTACCACAGCCATGCATTTAAAGTAACTTCTGTCTTAAAATATTTAAATGGCAACTCTAGATGTCTGTGTCAGGAAGGTTTGAAGCTAACTAGTTGACCATATTGTTGCAGCCAGAAGTATGAACCTCATTTATAAAGTATTTTCAGATGAACCATTTCTTTTGATTTTTATATCAAGGTACAAGCTTCCTCCAGGCAAGCAAAATAATTGGAAATTGTGGTTTTTGCCCAAAGTCAGAATGAGTGAGAGCCAGGATTAAAACTCTAATATTAAGCTTCAAATATAGATTTCTTGCCAGTATTCCTTCTTTTCCACTAAGTACAAATAGGATCGAGTCATGTATTTATTGGTATGTATATTTTTTACTAAATAACTTGATCTTTTGCTTCGTTAAGATTTAAAAAGGAATTTATTTTTTTAGGCAGTATGGTTTAGTGGAAAGAGCATTGGATTTGAAGCAGCACCTAAATTTTAATTCATTTAATCACAGTGTAACTTTGGGCAGATAATTTTAATCATCGAAGCTTTAGTTTTCTTACTGTTGTCTGGGGTACTGGGAAAGTGAAAGTGTTAAGTTACTCAGTCGTGTCTGACTCTTTGTGACCCCATGGCCCTCTGTCCTTGGAATTCTCCAAGCAAGAATACTGGAGTGGATAGCCGTTTACTTCTCCAGGGGATCTTCCCAACCCAGAGATCAAACCCAGGTCTCTTGCATGTACTATCTGAGCCACCACTTCCTTCTGATTAAATCCAGGGCCCCTCTAGTACCCCTACAGTCCTTATAAGGAGTGTGTATGGACAGGATCTTTCTCTCTCCAAGTTCTGCAAACCCCAGGGACTCGGTCTGCTTTCATTTTTATTTCGTTTTCATGTCTGTTGGTTGCTCCCATCTTTTCTGTTCATTAGAGCTTTCTTTTTCCAAACATTTTTATGGACTATATCCCCCTGAAACAGTGTCATAGGACCTTTTTTTTCCCCTAACAGCTTTACCCCTAATCACTACTCGAAGACTGACCAGGAATACCTGTTATAACATTATATGAAAGTGAAAATGTTAGTTGCTGGTTGTATCTGGAACTCCTTTCGACGCCATGGACTGTAGCCCATCAGGCTCCTCTGTCCATAGACTTCTCCAGGCAACAATACTGGAGTGGGTAGCTGTGCCCTTCTCCAGAGGATCCTTCTGACCCAGGGATCCTACCGGCACCTCTTGTCTTTTGTTCATGTAATTCTATTCAATAGCCAATGTGAAACACTCATTGCTCTTTAGGTAGAATTTTCAGTTTTTTCATTGGAAAAGAGGGAATAACGTCTGCTTCATATTGGGTGATTTTGAGGATGAAAAGAGGGTTAAGCGGTCAATGTTGACTGGTTAATTAGTCTACTTGTTACCTACATAAGTGCCTTGCTACTGCATCCCAGCTTTAGCAAAATAGAAAACTTACTCTGTCATCAACCTCGATAGAGTCAAGGTCACTCTTGATAGACTCAGGCTTTGACTGATTGATTCTGTGAGTTTTTAGTCATAAAAAGGAATGGTATATTGCCATTTACAGCAACTTGGGTGGATCTAGAGAATATTGTACTTAGGGAAATAAGTAGATAAAGTGAAATACTATATGATATCATTCATATGTGGAAACTAAAATATAATACAAATGAATGTGTATGCAAAACAGAAACAGACTCATAGATGCAGAAAATAAACTCATGGTTACTAGAGGGGAGGCCAATCAGGAGCATGGGGTGATCAGATACAAACTACTGTATGTAAAACAGATAAGTAACAAGGGTATATTTTATAGCAAGGGAATTATAGCCATTATCTTGTAATAACCTATAATGAAGTATAACCCACAAAAATAGTGAATCACTGTGCACTACACCTGAAACTAACATGATATTGTAAATCGATTGTACTTAAATTTTTAAAAATCATTGAAAAGGAAAAGGAATTTTTTTTTTTTAGGAATAATTTTTTAAGAAAAAAAATTTCCTAATTTCAAGGTAATAAATGTGAAAAACTGGAAAAAAATTTTAGATCATCTGTAGTCCCACAGTCTAGATAATAGATGCTTAACATTTTGTTATATTTCATCCAGTTGTAAATTTGTAAAATTGGAATCAATATAGCATTCAAAATGTATTTTCCTACTTAAAAAAAAACTAATCTGTGAGTTTCAAAGTTTTACTCTATTGCCTCAGATGGTAAAGAATCCTTCTGCAATTCGGGAGACCTGAGTTTGATCCCTGGGTTGGGAAGATCCCCTGGAGAAGGGCATGACAACCCACTCCAGTATTCTTTCATGGAGAGTGCCCATGGACAAAGGAGCCTGGCAGGCTACAGTCCATGGGGTCACAAAGAGATGGACATGACTGACCAGCTAAGCACACAGCACAGCACAATAAGAGCTCAAAAAATTGTAAACTTGCATATTTTCTGAATTTTTCAATAACGGTGAGAAAAATTTTAGAGTGATATATATCTGTATATATAAAGTTATTTGTAGATTATAAATTACCACCATAAAGCATATACAGATTAGTTTTGGTTGAATAAGTGAATTTTATTTGGGTTTATTAAATGTATTTCCAGAGTACACTTGTCATTAAACTATTTGCTTTCTAAAATATCTTGATCTGTTGGCAGAAGTACTTTTGATCTCTTTACTACCAGAATTAAAACTCTTAGTTCTCGTGTAATAGGAAAGACTTGTGTCTGATATTTTGCTGCCTACTCCACAGGACCTGAGCTTAGTATGCTTTTCAAGCTGTGCTTGTCAAGTTCCTTAACCTTCAGAAGTTCTTAGCTGTTTCCTTCATATTCCTATCGCTGGGCCTCTTACTGCAGGGTGCCTATGTAAAACAGCCTACTGTTTTACAGTTGTCAGAAAAGATACTCCTTTTTGAATTTATTAATTACTAAAAGGCTCTAAAATCACTGGAAGTTTTTGACTAGTGACTCTGTTTAATTGTAAAGGGTCAAGCAGAAACTGAAGTACCCTGGAACAACACGGAAACCTGCGTTTCTGTTTCTCAGTGCCTGATTTTTGGTATCTTTGTTCCTCTTTCTTAAAACAGTGTGTATTTGTTGAGCAGCTACTGTGTTCCAATTGGTATTCAGTTTTTGGAAGTAGAAATGTTATGTGGATAAATGAGAATCTTGAAAGGTCTTAGATTAATTTATAAAGAAGATAGAAAATTTGTATTAAGTTCCCATATTTATTAAATGTTTTATTAGTAAAGTTTCAGAGAAATAAGCTATGTTTATGAGTCATGCATATAAGTTTTTCTAAAACTTTTTTCATATATAGCCCTTTTTAAAAGGACAAATGGTGTCTCACCAATCCCCTGTATTAATTTAAAATAGGTCAATACATCTATTTTAACTTGTTTTAATGTAACAGATATGAATAAACATAAAACTAGACATAAACTTCACAGGGTTGTCACTCTTGTGTTAGGTGCTCAGTTATGTCCAATTCTTTGTGACCCCAGGGACTGTAGCCTGCCAGACTCCTCTGTCTATAGAATAGAAGAATACCAGGCAAGAATACTGAAGTGGGTTGCCATTCCTTTCTTCAGGGGATACTCCCAAACTAGGGATCGAACCTGAGTTCCCAGCATTGCAGGCAGATTCTTTACTGTTTGAGCCATCAGGGAAACCATTATGCAACTACAAACACATTTTATCTTAGGAATTACATAAGATGAAAGCCATCATTTTGAAAATATTTAATTCAGCGGCTTCCAGTTTATCCACAGTGTTGTGTGAGCATCAGCCACTATCTAACTCTGGAACATTTTCATCACCCCAAACAGAAACTCCAATCCATTAAGAAATTTCTCTCTTAAGTTCTGAGTTCAGCCAGTCTATTGTGTGCCGTGTGATGACCCAGTTCTCCCTATATTTTTCTTCAGAGGAAAAATGTACTGTAACGTGGCCTTCAGTTGGTAGAATGCATCATTTACGTACTAAGTCTGCCTGCCCCTTTTTTATTAGCCCTCAATTATTCAAGAATAACTGCTTGGCCCAAGTATATCCCTGAGCAGGTACGTGAGCACCAAAATTGTGAAGTAGTACTTGATACTAAGGTGATTAGCCAGCTGATCCAAATTAGGCTTGTATTATTTTAAGAACAATCACACAAGGGAAAACGGATCACTCAAATTCTCATCTAGAATATATAGTCTCACTGAGACTATACCTGAGGATCCCAAATTGAGGAACACTGTTTATATAATTGTTGAGGTCTTGTGTATACTTAGTGAGAATGAGAAGCATGGGCATTTAAAATCTCTTATATTCGAAAAATTTTAACATAATTACTCTGTAGTGTGAGAAGAAATGTCTTTTTGGGAAAGTCTTTCCTATCTTATTTTGGTGAAAAGAAGCTATTTATTTACATAATTTTGTTCACAGGGAGCATGAAAAGGCTTTCTTCCTTTTAGACACCAAATCATGACATCCCTTATGAACCAAGCTAATGAGATTTAATTTTATTCTGAAAACCAAGAAGTCATTGAAGAGTTTTTTAAAATATAGTTAGCAAAACATTTCCTAATCTCTTAAATTTTGTCTGAACTTAACCTTGGCATTTCTGTTAAGAAAATCGTATTTTTAAATCTACCCTGAATTTTGTCATGTATTTGAGAACTAATTATAGTTGTCAGCCTTTTCCATTGTTTTTGCTTATGGAGATAGGCCTTCTCAGGTGTAAAGCTAGTCTTTCACTAAAGCTAAAACTGTAGTTAAATTTAGCCTTGGATGGCCAAAATGTGCTGTTTAGAAATTTGGCAGAGAAGTTAATCAGTTCAGTTCAGTCGCTCATTTGTGTCCGACTCTTTGTAACCCCATGAACCGCAGCCCACCAGGCCTCCCTGTCCATCACCAATTCCCGGAGCCCACCCAAAGCCATGTCCATTGAGTCGATGATGCCATCCAGCCATCTCATCCTCTGTCATCCCCTTCTCCTCCTGCCCTCAATCTTTCCCAGCATCAAGGTCTTTTTAGATGGGTCAGCTCTTCACATCAGGTGGCCAAAGTATTGGATTTTCAGCTTCAACATCAGTCCTTCCAATGAACTCCTGGGACTGATCTCCTTTAGGATGGACTGGTTGGATCTCCTTGCAGTTCAAGGGACTCTCAAGAGTCTTCTCCAACACCACAGTTCAAAAGCATCAATTCTTCAGTGCTCAGCTTTCTTCACAATCCAACTCTTAACATCCATACATGACCACTGGAAAAACCATAGCCTTGACTAGATGGACCTTTGTTGACAAAGTGATGTCTCTGCTTTTTAATATGCTGTCTAGGTTGGTCATAACTTTCTTTCCAAGGAGTAAGCATCTTTTAATTTCATGAGAAGTTAATCAGGTATGTTTAAATCCACTAGTTCTTTTTTTTAATTAATTTTATTGGGAGTATAGTTGCTATAGTATAGCAACTATATAGCTTCCCTGGTGGCTCAGAGGTTAAAGCGTCTGCCTCCAATGCGGAAGACCTGGGTTCGATCCCTGGGTTGGGAAGATTACCTGGAGAAGGAAAGGGTAACCCACTCCAGTATTCTTGCCTGGAGAAGCCTGGTAGGCTACAGTCCACAGGATCCTAAAGAGTTGGACACAGCTTCACTTTCACTTTCACTTTCATAGTTGCTTTACAGTGTTGTTTTTGCTGTACTGCGAAGTGAATCAGCTATATACTTATATATATCCCCTCTTTTTTGGATTTCCTTTCCATTTAGAACACCATAAATTCATTCATTCTTAATGGTATTTTTAAAGTAACAATGTTTGAGAGAATAGCATTGAAGCATGTATATTATCATATGTGAAATAGATCGCCAGTCGAGGTTCAGTGCATGAGACAGGGTGCTCAGGGCTGGTGCACTGGGATGACCCAAGGGATGGGATGGGGAGGGAGGTGGGAGAGGGGTTCAAGATGGGGAACACATGTACACCCATGGCTGATTCATGTCAATGTATGGCAAAAACCACTACAATATTGTAAAGTAATTAGCTTCCAATTAAATAAATTAATTTAAAAAAAATTGGATACCTTAGAGGGTGGTAGAAAACCAATTCATTATCTTAAAAACTGGTAAAGGAATTGAGTATTACCCATGCCTTTTCTAAGTGCACTGAGCCAATAGATAACCAATTAGTAGGGGTAGAATCACTTTATGATGGAGTGGCAAACCAGAAATTGAGAAGTAGCAGATAAAAAGTGACAACTACATTACTGTTCAGTTTAGTTCAGTTGCTCAGTTGTGTCCGACTCTTTGTGACCCTACGGACTGCAGCACGCCAGGCCTCCCTGTCCATCCCCAACTCCTAGAGTTCACTCAAACTCATGTCCATTGAGTCAGTCATGCCATCCAACCATCTCATCCTCTGTCATCCCCTTTTCCTTTCGCCTTCAATCTTTCCCAGCATCAGGGTCTTTTCAAATGAGTCAGCTCTTCACATCAAGTGGCCAAAGTATTGGAGTTTCAGCTTCAACATCAGTCCTTCCAATGAATATTCAGGACTGATTTCCTTTAGGATGGACTGGTTGGAACTCGTGAGAGTCTTCTCCAACACCACAGTTCAAAAGCCTCAATTCTTCAGCGCTCAGCTTTCTTTATAGTCCAACTCTCACATCCATACATGACTACTGGAAAAACCGTAACCTTGACTAGACAGACCTTTGTTGGCAATGTGAGGTCTCTGCTTTTTAATATGCTGTCTAGGTTGGTCATAACTTTCCTTCCAAGGAATAAGCGTCCTTTTATTTCATGGTTGCAGTCACCATCTGCAGTGATTTTGGAGCCCCAAAAAATAAAGTCTGCCACTGTTTGCACTATTTCTTTATTTGCCTAAGTGTTGGGACCGGATGCCATGATCTTTGTTTTCTGAATGTTGAGCTTTAAGCCAACTTTTCACTCTACTCCTTCACCCTCATCAAGAGTCTCTTTAGTTCTTCACTTTCTGCCATAAGGGTGGTGTCATCTGCATATCTGAGGTTATTGATATTTCTCCCAGCATTCTATATTCCAGCTTCTGCTTCCTCCAGTCCAGCGTTTCTCATGATGTACTCTGCATACAAGTTAAATAAGCAGGGTGACAATATACAGCCTTGACATACTCCTTTTCCTATTTGGAACCAATCTGTTGTTCCATGTCCAGTTCTAACTGTTGTTTCCTGACCTGCATACCGATTTCTCAAGAGGCAGGTCAGGTGGTCTAGTATTCCCATCCTTTGAAGAATTTTCCACAGTTCGTTGTGATCCACACAGTCAAAGGCTTTAGTATAGTAAATACAGCAGAAATAGATGTTTTTCTGGAACTTGCTTGCTTTTTCAGTTATCCAGCGGATGTTGGTAATTTGATCTCTGGTTCCTCTGCCTTTTCTAAAACCAGCTTGAACATCTGGAAGTTCACAGTTCACATACTGTTGAAGCCTGGCTTGGAGACTTCTGAGCATTAGTTTACTAGCATGTGAGATGAGTGCAATTGTGCGGTAGTTTGAGCATTCTTTGGCATTGTCTTTCTTTGGGATTGGAATGAAAACTGACCTTTTCCAGTCCTATGGCCACTGTTGAGTTTTCCAAATTTGCTGGCATGTTGAGTGCAACACTTTCACAGCATCGTCTTTTAGGATTAGAAATAGCTCAACTGGAATTCCATCACCTCCACTAGCTTTGTTCGTAGTGATGCTTCCTAAGGCCCACTTGCCTTCACATTCCAGAATGTCTGGCTCTAGGTGAGTGATCACACCATCGTGATTATCTGGGTTGTGAAGATCTTGAACATGGAGTTATTTACAGGCCAAGATGATTGATTTCCTGATGATCTTTTCGTAAGCATCATGAACAGAAGAATATATTAAGACAAGGTGGCAAGAATATACCAAAGAACTATACTAAAAAGATCTTCATGACCCAGATTATCACGATGGTGTGATCACACACTCTGGGAATACCAGACCACCTGACCTGCCTCCTGAGAAATCTGTATGCAGGTCAAGAAACAACAGTTAGAACTAGACACGGAACAACAGACTGGTTCCAAATCGGGAAAGGAGTACATCAAGGCTGTATATTGTCACCCTGCTTATTTAACTTGTATGCAGAGTACATAATGGGAAATGCCGGGCTGCATGAAGCATAAACTGGAATCATGATTGCAGGGAGAAATATCAATAACCTCAGATATACAGATGACACCACCCTTATTGCAGAAAGCAAAGAGCTAAAGGGCCTCTTGATGAAAGTGAAAGAGGAGAGTGAAAAAGTTGGCTTAAAGCTCAACATTCAGAAAACTAAGATCATGGCATCTGGTCCCATCACGTCATGGCAAATAGATGGGGAAACAATGGCAGCCGTGACAGACTTTATTTTGGGGGGCTCCAAAATCACTGCAGATTGTGACTGCAGCCATGAAATTAAAAGATGCTTGCTCCTTGGAAGAAAAGCTATGACCAGCCTAGACAGCATATTCAAAAGCAGAGACATTACTTTGCCAACAAAGGTCCGTCTAGTCAAGGCTATGGTTTTTTCAGTAGTCCTATATGGATGTGAGAGTTGGACTGTGAAGAAAGCTGAGCGCTGAAGAATGGATGCTTTTGAACTGTGGTGCTGGAGAGGACTCTTGAGAATTCCTTGGGTAGCAACTAGATCCAACCAGTCCATCCTAAAGGAAATCAGTCCTGAATATTCATTGGAAGAACTGATGCTGAAGCTGAAACTCCAATACTTTGGCCAGCTGATGTGAAGAAACTGACTCATTTGAAAAGCCCCTGATGCTGAAAGCAGGAGGGGAAGGGGACCACAGAGGATGAGATGGTTGGATGGCATCACCGACACAATGGACATGAGTTTGAGTAAGCTCCGGGAGTTGGTGATGGACAGGGAAATCTAGCGTGCTGCAGTCCATGAGGTCACACAGAGTCGGACATGGCTGAGCAACTGAACTGAACTGAGAATCACTTTATAAATGTATTCCAACTAATAAATTTAAAAAATTATAGAATTAAAAGTATCACTATTTAATAATCCCCACTGACAGTAGCAGTAAGCATCAGTGGCTCTTAACATCACAAAAGAGAGATAATGAGGCATTATGTGCCTCCTATATTCTTGCCAAAGGGGGACAGAACCTGAGTCTAATCCAGTCTCAGGATCCATCTGTCAGTTTTTCAGAAATACCAAGGAAGAGGAATATGCTGAACTGCACCAAGAATATGCAGTTGGCAAAACCCAGGAACTCTATACATCCTCATCTATAGTTCAGCTGGGTTCTTCAATAGATAACATTATATGTAAATGAAAGGGAAGCTGGAGAACCCTATCAATTACCAAAGACCTAGAAGACACTTGTTTTTTTTTTCTAAATGGGCAAAACTAACCTTTAGTGTCTAGGGAAGCTCATGATAGAAGGCAAATGGCAAAGGAATAATTAATATAAAAGCAGGATAATGGTTACATACAGCAGGAGAAGGAAGGTGTGGTTGGGATGGGAGTTCTGGGGTGGTTTGACAAAGTTGTATTTCTGGACTTGCCTGGTGTTCACCTTAGAATAGTGTATAGGTCATCATTGCAGTGCTGGAGAAAATGGACAAGTAGCAAATAGTAGCCCTAAGTATTTCTTGATAAATAAGATAAATGAGGTAGTTTGTAACTCCCGCTGTATGTAAGGTGGAGCAGGACTTCCCAAAGTGATGCTTCTATCAACTGCAGGAGCTGTTGTCAGATAGTAAAGTTAGAAATTAAAGCAAAATTTTTAGATTGTGTATTTATTCATGTAATGTAATAATTATAACCCATTATAAACATTTAAGATTTTAAGAATAATTGACATGCATTATATTAATTTCAGGTGTACAACATAATAAGACATGATATAGCCTGTGAAATAACCGCCACGATTAAGTTTGGTTAGCCTCTGCCACCACATGCAAACGAGGAGTTTGTGCCTTTTGACTCCCTTTACCCATCTCACCCACACCAGCCTCGGCAACCACTCATATGTTCTCTGAATCTAGGAGCTTGGCATTTTGTTTTGTTTTGTTTAGATTCCACATATAAGTGAGATGATAACGGTACTTTTCTGTCTCTGACATATTTCCCACAGCTTAATACCCTCGAGGCCTATTCATGGTGTCGAAAATGAAATACTTCCTTCTTTTTTATAGCTGAGTAGTATTCCATTGTGTGTGTGAGAGTGTGTGTGTCACATTTTGTGAATAATGCTGCAGAGAACATGAGGGTACATATATTCTTTCATGCTAGTGTTTTCATTTTCTTTGGGTAAATATCCAGAAGTGCAATTTCTAGATCATATGGTAGTTTATTTTAAAGTTTTTAAAGAGCCTCTGTACTGTTCTCCATAGTGGTTGTACCAGTTTACATTCTGTCAACAGTGCAAAAGGTTTCCCTTTTCTCCTCATCCTCTCCACAACCTCACTTGCTATTTCTTGGGGGGTTTTTTGATAATATCCATTCTAATAGGTGTGAGGTAATATGTCATTGTGGTTTTGATTTGCATTTCCCTGCTGATTAGTGATGTTGAGCATCTTTTCACATGTTTGTTGGTTTCCTGAATATCTTCTTTGGAAAAATGTCTGTTTAGATCCTCTGTGCATTTTTATATCAGATTTTTTTTTTTTTTTTGCTGTTGCATTGTAGGAGTTACCGACATTTTTATGAAAAAAATGTCCCAAAATGCAAAAATTTAGTAAAGTAGCATTGTTCTGTATTTCTTTCTCAGCCTCTTTAATACCTTGCTTAATAGAGTAGCCAGATTTTCATATTTCGGCGTTCAGTCTGTTACCATACATTTTTTTTGGTTGAAAGTATTAAAAAAAAAAATCCAGCCTCACACAGATAAGTAGTTGGAAGAGGAATATTTTAATAACTTTTTCAGATAATTCTGGATATTCTTGGATTGTTTTTTGACAAGTAGAAGTTTCATGAAGATGAGTTGTAGTGTGCAGTATGAAACCACATCTGAACTTCCCTTGCTCTGTTAAATGAAAACCCACTGGTATGCAGCAGAAAGATTTTAGGCATACTTCCCATTTGTCACGTGCAATATTTTTTAAAGTGCCCCCAAGGTTAAGATTTCATAAAAAACAATTATTTTTTCTGCTTCCTTCATCAAGGTTGTTCTTAAGTGAAACTGTCTTTTTTTTTCCTCAGTAAGTGTTGGCAGTGAAGAATACAATGACTGCTATACACTCTGATGCCACTGCCTTGGTTTGTACTAAGGTAAAGCAATTTTATTCACCATTGCCTTTGTGCACCATTTATGCAGATGTCAATACAGTGAAAAAGGTAAATGGTGTCTTAGTGTTACTGTGAAAATAGCTTGGATTCTATAGACCTCCTGAGGGAGTCTCAGTAATCACAGAAAAGTAAAAGTGAAGTTGCTCAGTCTATCCAACTCTTTGTGACCCCATGGACTATAGCCTACCAGGCTCCTCCGTCCATGGGATTTTCCAGGCAAGAATACTGGAGTGGATTGCCATTTCCTTCACCAAGTAACCATAGAGGTCCATGAATAATAGTGTGAGGAACACTGAACTAGAAAACTTTGTGGATGCTCACTGGCTATTATATTCAGCATTTATGTTTCTTATTTTTTGAGAAAGATATGAAAATATAACTCCTGTGTTTTCCAGAATTGGCACACAGTGTGGCTTTCCCAGTCTTGTCAATAATTAAGTACTTCATAATTTATGGAGTTCCTTTATGGTTGTCATCAATTGAGTAAAATATTTAGGACTTAAGTGTTAGGATGCTGGCTTTCCAGGTGGCACAGTGGTAAAAAACCCACCTACCAATGCAGGGGACCCAGGTTCAATCCCTGGAGAAGGAAATGGCAACCCACTCCAGTATTCTTGCCTGGAGAATGCCATGGACAGAGGAACCTGGTGGGCTATAGTCCATGGAGCCTCAAAGAGTCAGACATGACTGAGCACACACGCATGTACACATGCATGTTAATATGCTACAGTGATTAACTGAGTGTTTCAGAATATTCTATTCACATCTTCCTGCAAAATGTATAGGCCCTCTCATTCTTTGGGTTACTGTAACTGAATGCATTTCTTTCACAAGTGTTTGTTGCTCTACTGTTTGAAGAAATAAGATTTTTAAGGATATAAAAGCAGACTTTAGGGAACTCCTGGTGGTCCAGTGGTCTTTATTTCCTTCCTTTGAGAGTAATAAATAGAAAAATCCTGTTTCTTTCCTCCTCTAATGAGGGTAGGACTAGAGATGAGAGTTCTCCTTTTCTTCCCAAATTTCACACATTTAAAAGGCATTCTTCTATAATAAAGCAGTTATTTATTTGCAATTTGCTGTATGTTCAACACTGTTAAATTTCATGGGAAGAAGAGTTACAAATACATTAAACAATTAATAGGCAGTATATAATTAAAGTGTAAAAATGTGTGTTGCTGAATTCAAAGTGATACTAACAAGATCAGTATCATCTGAATGTTCAGAATGGCTTCGTGAAGGATTTAAGATGCGTCAGTAAGGCTTAGTAGAAAAGGAGATGCCATAGACAGAATATATCTGGATTTCAGCTAAACATTGGATAAGATCTTTGAGGATATCCTCATAGACACAGGTAACTGGCTGAAATGTAAATTTAATGCAGTACCAAATACTTGTCAAATAATTAAATAATTAGTTGAATGGTCATACCCAGGCATGGTAATCAATACATCACTGACAGGTAGGAACAAGAGTCTCATGGCTCAGGGCTCTGACCATGGGCTTATCCTGTTCAGTATTTTTGTCAGCAACTTAGGTAAGGACATCCATTCAGTATGCGTTTAATGACTGTCACCTGTGAGTTGTATAGTCCAATATGCTGTCAAAAATCAAAAAATAAATAACATATAGTGAGCTTCCATGTTGGTCCCCGATCCACTGCAGGGGCACAGGTTTGATCCCTGGTCAGGAAAGTTCTGTGTGCTGAGAGGTGTGGCCAAAAAAAAACCAACTGACATATACCCTATCTTTCCCTCTCAATGGGGAGTAAAAGAAATGATCATATAAACAAAGAGCTGTGCTTAGTCGCTCAGTCGTGTCTGACTCTTTTCGACCCCATGTACTGTATGTAGCCCATCAGGCTCCTGGGTTCACACGGATTCTCCAGGCAAGAATACTGGAGTGAGCTGCCATGCCCTCTTCCAGGGGATCTTCCCAACCCAGGGATCGAACCCAGGTCTCCCGCATTGCAGCCATATTCGTTACCATCTGAGCCATCAGGGAAGCCCAAACAAAGAGCAGCTTGAACAAAATTTTAATGGGCTGCTCATATAATAGAGTGAAGGGGTGGATGGTTTGATAATAGCAGCTCAAAAGATCTCAGTAGACTAGAAAAATTATCTGAACCTGACAAAAATAAGCTTATATAAATAAACCCATGATCCTACACGTAGGTATAGAAAAACTGCATAGTATAAAATGGGCGAGATCTAGTTTAAACATGTTTAAAAAAGACTCCTGAAATTTCTAGCAGTGTGGCAGAGTATATTACTTGAAAATTCTCCTATATAACACTCAGAAATGCTTGGTAACGTATTAAAATAACTCCTTTTAAGCACATAGTTGACCTTACCCCCCAAAAGTAAGGAAAATCCCTTGGGAGCAAAAATGAATAGGAAGATAAGAGTTTCAGAAGTGGATCCTGTTGAATTTGAATAAGCATTGACACATTTGCAAGAAAAAAAGGAAATCTCCCAAGTCCTCCACCCCATCAGTTAATTTAAATGAAGCCATTCTAACTGGAGCGTGAGGAGTGAAGCAGAAGTGGCTCTAGGGTCAAATGCCAAAGCGGAAACTTTGTGCCTGCTGCGGAGTAAGAGGTCTAAGGCTGAAACCTCCCCATTAATTCGGTTCCCTAGAAAGCAGTTGGAGTTGTTAGCACTCCTTGGCCACTAGCAGAAACTGGAAAACATAGGTATTCAGGATTTCCGCAGTTTCACATCAGCCAATTGTGAATTTATATTATACTCCCACATGGGAAAACCCCCCACAAATGAGCATTATTTATTTAGTTTTGGCTGTGCTGGATCTTCGTTGCTGCATGACTTTTCTGTAGGAGCGTCGAGGGGGGCCTACTCTCTAGTTGAGATGGGTGGGTTCTAGGGTGTGCAGGCTTCAGTAATTGCAATTCCCGGTCTTTAGAGCATAGCCTAAATAGTTGTGGCACACAAGCTTAGTTGCTCCACGGCATGTGGGATCTTCCTGGATCGAGGATCAAACCCGTGTCCCCTGCATTGGCATGTGGATTCTTTACTACAGGGTCACCAGCAAGCCCCAATAGTGATCTTTTTTTTTTTAAGTTACTATCAGAAATGATGAGGCACATTTGAAAACTCAAGTTGAATATAAGCTAAAAATATAATTGTTGACATTTTAAACCCAGTGAATAGGTTAGCATGTTAGAAAGTGAAGAGGAGAGTTAAAGAACAAGAATATCTGAATATGTGGTTCAGAGTACAGCACAGAGGACAGGAAATGTATAAAATACAAAAGGTCAAAAGACATAAGGGGTAGAATATTTAACATACCTAGAAAGAGAATGGAGGAGAGAAAAGTATGTGAAGAATGTTGACTGAGAAATTTATGGAACAGAAGTTAAAAGTGCTCTGCATATAAAACAAGGTACATTTTTGGAAAATCACACCTGAACATGTAGAAAAGCTACAAATTCCCAGAAAGAAAGCATGACCTACAAACAAAAATCATGGTGACAGAGACATCTCAACAGTGATCTAGAAGCCAAAAGATAGTACAGAGAGAAATTAATGTCAACTTAGAATTGTGTACACTACAAAATAATTTCTTAAGAATGAAAACATTCTTAATCCTTTTTAGATAAAAACTGAGTTTTTATCAACAGATCTTTACTTAAGGAGTGTCTATAAAGGATACATTTAAAGAAGAAGGAAAATACCTTAGAATAAGGGTAGTGAAAAGTAAAAGGGAACCAAAAAATTGGCAAACATAAGTAAATCTAAACAAACTGTATGAAGAAGTAAGAGTAATGTCTAATTTTTAGGACTAAAAATACATAACCAGAAAATCAGCTGTGCTCCAATAAAATTAAAAACTAAGAAGAAGAAAAAGTAAAAATATAAAACCAAGTAGTAGATAATAACAGACTGTAATCAGGAGAGAACTGATCATGTTCTAAGGTCATTGTTTTATTCAGGATAGGGGATAAAATATTGCTAAGTTTGGACTTTATTAAGAATCTGTGGTTACTAGTCTTGGAGTGGAAGGTGATGGAAATCAAGAACTAGCAAACCAAAACAATTGTTTAAATCCAAAAATATCAAGGAAGGGAAAAGAAGCAAAGAGAAGAGGGCAAACGCAGCAAAGGAAGAGTCCATGATGCATTAGTAATAACAGATGTGAAGTCGGTGCTAGTCCCTCAGTCGGGTCTGACTGTTTGTGACTCCGTGGACTGTAACAAGCCAGGCTCCTCTGTCCATGGGATTCTCCAGGCAAGAATACTGGAGTGGGCAACCTTTCCCTTCTCCAGGGGATCTTCCTGACCCAGGGATCCAACCTGGGTCTCCAGCATTGCAGGCAGATTCTTTACTGTCTGAGCCACCAGGGAAGCCCAGTATGAAGTAACCTTGAAAGCAAATTTGTCCAAGGGTGTTAAAAATAATCATATAGAAGAGATAAAGCTTGACCATCAAATATACCATGTAAGATAAACACTTCAAGCTGGCTTTTAGATCTAAAGTTAAACCAACATTTAAAAGATAACATAGAAGAAAATGTTTGTGAACTTAGGATAGGAAAAAAATCTTTTTAAGGACAAGCAAAACACATAAAGGAAAATAGCAATAAATTGCACTGTATTAGAATTAAGAACTTTGCTTCATCAGAAGACAGCATTAAGAGTAAAACAAAACAAAAAGAGTGGAAAGAGATATTTATACAAATAACTGGCAAGTCTTTAGAGGTCAAAATAGTCACTAAATAACAAAAGACAGCTCTTAAACTTGTTTGCTTTTCATGAAATAGCTTCCAAATATATAAAGTAAAAACTGGAAAGCATAGGGCTAATCCAGTATTATAGTTAAAAATCACTCGGCACTGATTGGGCAAGGAGCCAAAAAGAATAAAACTACAGAGGATTTGAAGACAAATAACAGGTTGGATTTGATGGACAGCACATTCTCTTAGCATGCACGAACACACATTCTCCTCAAGCACACACGGGACATCTATAGAAATGAACAGAAACAGAAGAGCTAAAGTGGGAAGAAGGTGCTGGAAGTGCAGGAGAAGAATGAGTGATAGCTCTGAAAGCCAGAGCCAGGAAGGTCTGCATTGAGGGGTAATGAAAAGGGGATGGGGTAGATTGGAAGTCAGATGGTTTACCAACTGTCTCACCCCACTATATTGGTATAAAAGGAAGGTCTGACCCTTAGTTAGAAGCAGAACACAAACATCCAAGTACTTTGAAGACATTTTTAAGTGTTACTTTTATGTACTGGATTGAACCACGTGAAACTCCCATTTTTTTTTGTACAACAAGAAGGATCGGCTATTGGCATTTTCACATGGCTCAACAAAACAAAGTGAGAATTGAGCTTTTCTGTTTTGTTTTTTGTTTGTTTTTAATTCACCTTCTTCAAAAAGACAAGTGTTAGTAGACCAGAATTCAACATCCTATCAAAAACATCTGTGCCAGAGTCTTCCTACATTTATTTAATATCTTACACACTAGAGGATGTCTCAGGCTTTGTTAATGATACATTCTCAGACAAGAGGTAGATGTTGGATTATTTCAAAGACACCATTTGGCTCCTCGAAGCATCCTTTAAAAAGCCAGTTAGTGTCCTAAAGCATGTGGGTACTGAATGTGTGGTCTCATCTGTAGTGAGAGTCATCACCAGGAAATAACTTTCTTGGGTCTGGGTGCTTTCTATAGCAAATTAGGTATCCTGAGATCAAAATAATTTTCTAAAGGTTTGTTCACCTCTCTGTTCAAAACTCTATAATGCCCTCTGTTTCTGGTTTCTGTTTCACTGTTGAATTATACTTTTTCAGGAAATCTCATAAACTGACACAGTTCAGAAATTAATGTTATAGAGAAAATTAGTTTATTCTCACTGCAGAGTTTAATTTCCACATTATAATTGACTAGTTCCTTCTGTAACACAGATCCTCCTGGCTTAACCAACTTTTATTCTTTGTGATTGGTTGTTGGTCCAGCAGCCAACAAAGGCTCGCCCTGGTGTGATCTTTAGCCCCTTGCATGCCCAGAGACAATTGCTACGTAGCTGTCTTCTCCCAAATCTGTGTCATTGAATAACATGAAACTGACAAGTAACTTAGACTTGTTCTGTGTGGATACTTCTCCCACTACTCAGATGAAAGTTATTTTTATGCACTAAATGCACTCAGTACGTCAGCAGGTTTGGAAAACTCAGCAGTGGCCGCAAGACTGGAAAAGGTCAGTTTTCATTCCAGTCCCAAAGAAAGGCAATGCCAAAGAATGCTCAAACTACCACACAATTGCACTCATCTCACATGCTATTAAGTAATGCTCAAAATTCTCCAAGCCAGGCCTCAGCAAGACATGAACCATGAACTTCCAGATGTTCAAGCTGGTTTTAGAAAAGCCAGAGGAACCAGAGATGAAATTGCCAACATCCTCTGGATCATCATAAAAGCAAGAGAGTTCCAGAAAAATATCTATTTCTGCTGTATTGACTATGCCAAAGCCTTTGACTATGTGGATCACAATAAACTGTGGAAAATTCTGAAAGAGATGGGAATACCAGACCACCTGACCTGCCTCTTGAGAAATCTGTATGCAGGTCAGGAAACAACAGTTAGAACTGGACATGGAACAACAGACTGGTTCCAAATAGGAAAAGGAGTACATCAAGGCTGTATATTGTCACCCTGCTTATTTAACTTATGTGCAGAGTACATCATGGGAAATGCCGGGCTGGATGAAGCATAAACTGGAATCAAGAATGTTGGGAGAAATATCAATAACCTCAGATATGCAGATGACACCACCCTTATGGCAGAAAGTGAAGAACTAAAGAGCCTCTTGATGAAAGAGAGGAGAGTGAAAAAGTTGGCTTAGAGCTCAACATTCAGAAAACTAAGATCATAGCATTCAGTCCCATCACTTCATGGCAAATAGATGAAGAAACAGTGGCTGACTTTATTTTTGGGGGCTCCAAAATCATTGCAGATGGTGATTGCAGCCATGAAATTAAAAGACACTCCTTGGAAGGAAAGTTATGACCAGCCTAGACAGCATATTAAAAAGCAGAGACATTACTTTGCCAACAAAGGTCCATCTAGTCAAGGCTATGGTTTTTCCAATGGTCATGTTTGGATGTGAGAGTTGAACTATAAAGAAAGCTGAGTGCTGAAGAATTGATGCTTTTGAACTGTGGTGTTGGAGAAGACTCTTGAGAGTCCCTTGAACTGCAAGGAGATCCAACCAGTCCATCCTAAAGGAGATCAGTCCTGGGTGTTCATTGGAAGGACTAATGTTGAAGCTGAAACTCCAGTACTTTGGCCACCTGATGTGAAGAGCTGACTCATTTGAAAAGACCCTGATGCTGGGAAAGATTGAAGGCAAAAGGAGAAGAGGGTGGCAGAGGATGAGATGGTTGGATGGCATCACCGACACAATGGACATGAGTTTTAGTAAACTCCTGCAGTCGGTGATGGACAGGGAGGCCTGGCGTGCTGCAGTCCGTAGGGTCACAAAGAGTCGGACACGACTGAGCGACTGAACTGAACTGAATTGTACCATAATTGGTTAAAAGCAATGTGATGGGGTGATGGGAACAAGGTGGCAAAAAGGTAGTGTTCATGGAAGCTTTAAAGGCTAAAGGCTCCCTGACATTTCTTTCAATCTTGTGACAACCAAGGTGTTGGAGCTGCTGCTGTAACTGCCAGGGGTCAGGTTAAGCTTGCTTATGCTAGGGGCGACCTTTTGGGAAACCGTTCTACCTGAGCATTTTCAAGTCTCACTGTAATTTGTGTTCAGGTCTAAACTTTACTGAGCACTGTTGATTATTTTTGATAGGGAAATACAGATAGCACTTGTAGTTTGTTGCAGTTTGGGAAGTCTTAAAGTTTGTTAGGGAATAGAGGTATCAGTATTTTCTTTTTAACCACCAAAGTAGGAACAGATTAAGTTCTGGAATAAATTTTTTAAGGTCATTTTTACTGGGATCTAGGTTTAGCTTGAAGTTTTTTTTTTTAAAGCAATCATATTAGGTAGGTAGGTTTGTTTTTTACTTAATTCACAGCCATACCCTGTAATATTTCAGAATCCAGGGCTGAGTGGGTCTAAATTTATTTCACTTCCTTAGAAGCAGTTTCTTTAATCTTATTTGTTCCACAGGCTTTTTAAGGACATTTTCAAAGAAACACTTGCCCAAAGATTTAATTAGCATTAGTACCATTCATTGAGGACTTCCCAGGTGTCTCATGGTAAAGAATTCACCTGCCAGTGCAGAATCAGACATGACTGAGCATGTACACACACACACACACAGGTCAGAATCAGATATGACTGAGCATGTACGCACACACACACACACACACACACACACAGGTCAGAATCAGACATGGCTGAGCACGTACACACACACACACACACAGTGCAGAATCAGACATGGCTGAGCATGTACACACACACACACACGAATTAACACATAACCAGTCCCCAGAGAAATGGTAGTGTTTCCCTTTGAAGACTTCATGTGTATCCTCTTACTCATAGTGAATCCTTGTTAGGAGTCGTAAGTAGATGTGCTTACCTCTTCAGTCAAATCTCTCACTTTGTAAACATGTTATTTCATTTTTTTCTCCTCTCTGTGCATTCTCAGTTGCTCAGTCATGCAACTGACTCTTTGCAACCCCATGGACAGTAGCCCACCAGCCTCCTCTGTCCATGAAATTTTGCAGGCAAAAATACTGGAGTGGGTTGCCATTTCCTCCTCCAGAAGATTTTCCCAACCCAGGGATCGAACCCAAGTCTCCTGTGTCTCCCACATGGGCAGGCGGATTCTTTACCAGTGAGCTACCCTGGCAGCCTTGGCAAATAACAGGCACTCAGATACTTGTTGTAAAACGAATGCTCTGTTTCCTGTATGATAGAATAGAGATGTTCGGGAGTTAGGGAAGTTCCAGTGTCATGTAAATAGTCTAAAGCAAAGCTGCACATAGAGCCCCCAGTTAAATGTAGATACAGTGACCATAGTAACGGTTACCAGGAAGGAGGGAGGGATAGGGAGGGCAAAATGAAAAAGGGGAATCAACTGTGTGGTGACTGGTGGAAACTAAATTGGCAGTGAGCACGCTATAGGGTATACAGAAAGTGGAAATACAGTGGACATGTGAAACTTAAATTATAAACCAATGTACCTTAATAACAAATCTAAAAAAGAACAATTATTTGTATCTTTGTATACTACATCATGCACATACATACCACCAGTTAAAACCTTCCTTTCATTAGCCTGCCATTCTGTCCATTTAGTTAAAATATTGATGCAACCTGTATTTGGTCACACTTGGAGAACCCCTTAGCGTATAGGTATGTTATCAGCTGTTCTGTTATTGAGGGTCTTCAGCTACTGCTAATGTTTTTTTTCCAGAGCTTCATGTTGTCAGCCCAGTATTTTTGGAAAATAACTTTTAAAGAGTATTGTATTTATGGTACTAGAACTTAGAGTAAGGTCATATGTTAACTCTGAATATATTTGAGTTTATTGAGTCTATTTGAGTATATTGAGTTTGATGCAGGTTTGATCTGTGGGATGGGAAGATCCCCTGGAGAAGGGCATGGTAATCCACTCCAGTATTCTTACCTGGAAAATCCCATGGACAGAGGAGGCTGGCGGGTTACGGTCCATAGGGTTGCACAGAGTCAGACACGACTGAAGAGACTTAGCACACGTACCTCTCTTTGTGTTGTTGGTGAAAAAGAAGATCCTGTGCTGTTTAAACAACGGGACTCCCTAGGGATGATGGAGAAATAATAGTTCGAGATAGGAGTGATTATTAATAACCTAACCCAAGTCTTAGCAAATTTAAACAAAGCACATCAGTACCATCCCCACATTGTTAGAAGCTTTCTCCTTGGTGTTAGCGACCTGTAGCAAATGTCACTACTCTTCTAGAATGTCAAGTGCATTTGGCCTGTTTCTTTTGTAAAAATTTAGCTCAGAAACCATACCAGTTTCGGCTGTGAGAAATGATGAGATACCTGTAGTCATTTCCTACAGCAAGCTTGTGAGTGAAGACTTTAGGGCCGTTCAAAAATAACTATTGGTATGTTGCACACACTAGTTTTTTGTTGTTGCACACTTTGTTATTTGCATATATGGCTACAAATCTGCCAAAACTTACTGTAAACTCTATTCTTCAGGTGTTCTTGTGCTTCTTTTTTTTTTTTTATTTTTAAATGACAAATGCATGGTTAAGCTACAGAAACTTACAGAGAAGACTTTTTCCATTGTCAACATGTGCCAGAAATGTATTTGTGTTTTTGAAAGGAGGGCAGAACACCAGAGGTATTATATAAAAATAGAGGACCCACAAAGCAAACCAAATTAGATTTTGCTGACCTTTTGCATATAGACATGTATTTGAGTCGTAAGAGACAATTTAGAAGAGTAACAGCAAGTTATTTAAGCATGAACATTACTTTGAAATGACCTTATAAATCCAGCTCTTGAAAATTTTTCCTGTATACATCCTCCAGCAAAAGAACATTTTATACCAGGTGGATGCAGTATGGGTTCCATTAATAATTCACATTTGCAGAGAACCACTGTCAATTACATCATCTTTGAATGACAGTGTTATAATGCGTATGTATTAAACCAGGGAACTTTAACCATTTTATTGCCCTGTCAAGTGGACTAGCAGAGTGAAAGCTAGGATATGAAATGATATGTTTTATTATAAAACATTGATTAGTAAACTAGACAATATTAAGATAAAATTTGGAGAAGATTGGGACTTTTTTTTTAATTGACATTAGTTTTTGGTGTTTTTTTTTTTTTAGATTTGTTTTTAATAGACTATTTTCTAATATACTTTACTTTTTAGAGTAGTTTTAAGTTTGCAGAAAAATCCAGTAGAAGGTACAGAGTTCCTGTGCATCTCCTTCTCCTTGGCAGTTTGCTCTGTTGCTGACATCTTCATTACTGTGCTGTATTAAGGTTGATTAGCCAATGCTGATACTTTATTACTCACTGAAATGCACTCTGTGTTGTATGTTCTCTGGGTTTTGGCAGATGTGTGAGGTCATGTGTTGATCATTATACTGTCATACAGAATAGATTCACTGCCCTAAACATCCTCTGGCTCTGCCTGTTCTTCATCCCTTCCTCCTCTTCAAACTCTTGGCAACCACTGTTCTTTTTACTGTTTCTCTAGTTTTGTCTTTGAAATTTGGAATCATAGAGTATGTAGCCTTTTCAGAGTGGCTTCTTTTACTAAGTAATAATGCATTTAAGGTCCCTTTATGCCTTTTTGTGGTTTGATAGCTTATTTACTTTTTAGTAATGATTTAATATCCCATTTTCTGGATATACCACAGTTGGTTTTTCCATGCACTATTGAAGGACATCATGATTGCTTCCAAGTGTTGGCAGTTTTGAATAAAGTTGCTGTGAACACTCATGAGCAGGTTTTTGTGTAGATACAAGTTTCCAACTCATTTGGGTAAATACTAAACAGCTCAGTTGCTGGATAGTATGGTGAGACTATGTTTAGTTTTGTAGGAAACTGCCAGACTGTCATCCACAGTGGCTGTACCGTTTTGCATTCTCATCAGCAATGAATTGAGAGTTCTGTTGCTCCACATCCTCGCCAGCAATCAGTCCATGTTCAGTGTTTGTTTTTTAGCCATTCTGATAGGTGTGCAGTAGTATCTCACTGTTGTTTTAATTTGCATTTCCCTGATACCATACAGAGTTAAGCATCTTTTCATAGGCTTATTCGCCATCTGTGTATCTTCTTTGGTGAGGTGTCTGTTCAACTCTTTTGCCAAATTTTTAATTGGGTTGTTACTGTAGAGTTTTAAGAGTTCTTTGTATATTTTGGATACTAGTCTCTTCTCAGATATATGTTTTGCAAAGATTTGTCTCCCAGTCTGGCTGATCTTTTTCATTCTCTTAAGCAAATTATATTCTCTTTATGACTGCAGTTCCTATCAGCCATGGAAATTGAAAGAACTAGTAACATTAAAAGAAGGGGGAAACATTATTCCTAAGTTGCTTGAATAGTCTTCAGTTCAGATCAGTCGCTCAGTCGTGTCCGACTCTTTGCGACCCCATGAATCGCAGCACGCCAGGCCTCCCTGTCCAACACCAACTCCTGGAGTTCACCCAGACCCACATCCATCGAGTCAGTGATGCCATCCAGCCATCTCATCCTCTGTCGTCCCCTTCTCCTCCTGCCCCCAATCCCTCCCAGCATCAGAGTCTTTTCCAATGAGTCAACTCTTCGCATGAGGTGGCCAAAGTACTGGAGTTCAAGCCAGTTGCAATTATTTGGCTGACCTATTAATAAAACAAGTATAGTGCTTGAACCTGAAATTCTTTTTATTTAGTCATTGTAAAACATAGTAGCGAAGCTGGATGATTGGGAGCATCAGATAATTGTGTGTCTGATGACTTTCTTTGCTCTCTTATATGGATTTAGTGGCACTTGTAATATTTTAATATGATGCTGCATAAAATATCCCCAGTACTCTTTAAGTTTGGATCTTATACCATATTGATATTAAGAACATAAAATTAAAACAATAAATGCACACTGGCCCAACAGTCTCTATCTATAGTGTAGCTTAAATAATAAAGAACTCAAAAACATACATTTCTTGGAAACCAGGGCCACGGCTAAATGAAATGTGAAAGGCTCTCCCATTTTGTCTCCTTTAGCACTTAACCAATACGCTATACTTTCTGACCTTTAGAAGTCATTTGTTTGACCATGACTGCTATGTGGTATGTGTATATATATAGATAAACACACACACACACATATATATGTGCTCAGTCACCTCAGTCCTGGCTGACTCTTTGCGACCCCATGGACTGTAGCCTGCCAGGCTCCTCTGTCCATGGGATTTTCCTGGCAAGAATACTGGAGTGGGTTGCCCTGCCCTCCTCTAGGGGATCGTCCCCATCTAGGGATCAACCTGCATCTCCTACATTGGAGGCAGATTCTTTACTGCTGAGCCACTGGGAAAGCCTATATTTATACACACATACACTTCCCTGGTGGCTCAGACGTTAAAGCGTCTGTCCACAATGCGGGAGACCCGGGTTCGATCCCTGGGTTGGGAAGATCCCCTGGAGAAGGAAATGGCAACCCACTCCAGGACTATTGCCTGGAAAATCCCATGGACAGAGGAGCCTGGTAGGCTACAGCCCATGGGGTGGCAAAGAGTCGGACACGACTGAGTCACTTCACTTTCTTTTCTTCTTTTCTTTACACGTATTAAATTTATAAGGAAAAATATAATATCAGTAGACAGTACCGTTCCAATGTAAGAGATATGGTTTAACATTCTTAACATGAGTATTGAACTTACAGGATTTTTCCCCTACATAGACCTGCTTTTAAAAATGAAGTTTTAGGGAAATGATAATATAGCAGAAAACTATTTACATGTATGATTGTTTCAAACTGCAAACTTGGGTTCCCACATGGCTGGGTGTTGGCTTACTTTCCTAAAGTGATCAGCTAGGCCTTCATAATCTACTCTGTTACTCAGCCATTTTCATAGCAGAATACTTTGTTTTGGTCTTTTAATACTGTCAGCATGGCAGAATCAAGTTCCATTAAAAGGCATTTGGGAAACAACCTTTTTTGTAAAAGAAGTGAATGTGGCAAAAACCAAGTGTATTCTCTTTTTTTCTTAGTAGAACTCCATTTATAAATCATAGGGTACAAAATTTTTATGCCTAGAGCCTATTACCGTTTTTAAATGCTGTCAGTTACCACGCCATGCGGTATTCATTTCAGAGTTATCTTTTATGTTGCACAACTGCTTTTGTGTTTGGAATGTTAGTTTAAAGTGATGTCACAGCTCTGTAGAAAAAATTTCCAGAGTTTAATGAAGAGTGGTTACTTTGTCAGTTAAGGTCATTTCTGTGAACTAAACTTCAACATGGATTTAGGAGAAATCTTAACATGAGAACTCTGTCCTTGATGGCAGCAGCCTTCTTGGTGATGACTTTGTCTGCATGACTTGTCCTCTGAGCCTCTTAGCTTGACTAAGGCCTCCTTGCTCTTCAAGGCCAACTCTCAGCTGTCATCCCAGGACCTCCCTTCACCATCCTCCCGGAATTCCCTTGATACCACTCTCTGTTAAAAGAGTCCCCATCTGCCGCACTCCGTGTTTAATGTTTTTCATGGTGTGGTGTGATGCACATTCTTTTAATAGTAAATAGCATAGGTGATAAATTCTTGTGGCCTTAGCTGCCAGAAATAGCTTTCTTCTGCCCTCCCACTTGATTGCTTGTGTACCTGGGTAAACATTCTGTGTTGATCATTGTCCTTCAGAGTCTTGCAGGGACTCCTTGTCTTGTTGACAAGTGTTGCTTCTGTGCTGCCCAGAGCCATCTGATTCCTGATCATTTATGTGTTTTACCTGACTTGGATTTTGTTTGTGTTTTTTGTTCCCATCGACCGTCTCCTTGCCTCCTGGGCAGCTTACAGAATCTTCTTTTTGTCAGGCTTTTCAGGTTTCATAGCGGTATGCCTTGGGTATGGCCTGATCTTCACTTATGCTGGACTTTGGTAGAGCTTTCCTTCTGACATCTATGTTCTTCAGCTCTAGGAGGTTTTCTTGGATTATTTTGTTGATGTTTCCTCTTCTCTGTTCTCTGTGCCCTCCGGAACTCTTGTTAATTAGATGTTGGACCTCTGGAATCAGGACTGTGATTTTATCTTTGCTCTCTTATTTTCCATCTTTTGCTCTACTTTGTGAGAGGCTTTAACTTGATTTTCCAACTCTCTTATGGAATATTTTGTCTCTGCTATCATATTTTTAATCTCTAAGATCTCTCTTTATGTTCTTTGAATGTTTCTTTTTTGGAGCACCCTGTTCTTACTCCCAGTTGCAAAATATTTTCTTATCTCTTTGTCAAGCTTAGTAATACTTTTATCTTTATGTTTTTTCTTTTTTCAAGTTTCCTTTTTCCTGCACAGTTTCTGTTTGTTACAGGATTTTTTTGTATTTGTTTTGTTTGCTGCTGTTACAAGAGAAACCGAGGCATGTTAAAAATTTTCAAGAGTATATTTGAGCAAAAATCAGTTTCAATGAAGCAGCATCCAGTCTGGCATATAGAAAGGAGCTCCAAGGGGCTGTACAAAATAAAAAGACTTTAGGTGAGAAGGGAGCAGGAACAAGGGAGTCATACTAAGCAAAAAACTAATTAGTTGTTGCAAAGTTGCTTTCCTTTAGGGGACGGCAGGGGTCTATCCAGCAGATTACCTAACTAGTGCTAATCAGGCAGATCCTGATTGACTGGTTCAAGACTCCATTTTTGGGAGAGCCGAAACTATAATTAAGTCTCGGTTTTTTATCCAACCATAAGCAGCTTCACTTGAGGCCAATTTTGTATTTTAACACTGTCTTCCATGTTAAAATATGCTTCTCTGGTGGCTCAGACTGGGAAGAATCTGCCTGCGATGTGGGAGACCCCGATTAGATCCCTGGATTGGGAAGATCCCCTGGAGAAGGGAAAGGTTGCCCACTCCAGTATTCCTGCCTGGACAATTCCATGGACAGAGGAGCCTGGCAGGCTACAGTTCATGGGGTCTCAGAGTCGGACACAACTGAGCAACTATCACTATACACACTTCCGTGTTAAAAGCTTTCTTCAGATTTGTGGTAATCCTTATTTCCTCATAATCAAGATGGAAAGACTACCAAGCTGATTAGAAATGCAAAGTGTGGATGTGAGGCTTGTCTGCTTGAGGCATCACAGTGACAGGTAATCCAATTATGCCATTTGTTGGGTAACCTCTATATCAGTGTATCTTTAGGTATTTCATTTGTGACTAATGGGATTCTCAGGAGAAGATTTTCCAAACTCCTGTCAAGGGAGTCCAGTCTGGACACTGACATTTCTGGGTACAAGGAGCCCGGTAAGGGGGCATTTGATGTGTATGTGGCCACTTAATGGTCTATCTGGTGCCCACATCCTCAAAGGTACTTTCGACTGGCTTGGTGTCCCTAGTCCAGAGACACTGAGTAAAGATACCTGGCAGTCTCACTTCTCAAAGATACTTTTACCCTGTTCTTTCTTGCTTTGGCCACCACACTTCACCTTAACATCTGAGCAGGGAGTGTAAAACAGCTTGGTTTCCAGTTCTTTTCACCACTTGCAAGATATTTGGCCTTCTTGTGTCAGTTAAGTCAGTTACTGCTGATTTTTCTGTATTCCAAAATTTTGTCCTGTCTCATATCATATTTCTTGTGAGATTATGTTTGTGGGTTTTTTTTTTAAATCCCTTTAGTGTTGTTTTTGTTGGGCTTGGGAAAGGAACAAGATTAAATATGGGATTACTCTGCCATTTTAACCCAGACCCCCAGGAGGCTTTTTAAGAGTTAGACAGCCATTTATTTTTATTTACTTGGCTGCATCTGGTCTTAATTGTGACATGCGAGATCTTTTGTTGTTTCATGGGGGATCCTTCATTGAGGTGCATGGACTTTCTAGTTGCGGTGTGCAAGCTTATTTGCTCTGTGACCTGTGGGATTGTAGTTCCCTGACCAGGGATCAAACCCACACCCCCTGTGTTGCAAGGCCAATTCTTAACCACTGGACCACCAGGGAAGTCCGGACATCCACTTATGGGTGACATTTTTATGAAACTTCTACTGTGTGCTGGACACTGAGGCACACTTTTGTCTTTTTCATGCACTGTGCATGTTAGTACTCATTTACTAAAATCACAGTAAATAAATAATCAGTATAAATGGCCATGTAAACAAACATTTGAGTCAAATTGTACTAGAATTTGAGTGTTATACAGTTATGTAAGTTAATAAATACCTTTCTTTGAACAAATGCCTGTAACAATGGCAATATAATTCTATATCTGTGGGGAAATATGTACTGAATACTACCCAGTCTGGAAATGGGTGGAAATACAATTGGTCCTCATTACAGTAGTTTGCTCTGTTAAGTCGCTGAGAACACCGAATTAACAAATCGTGAACAGTTTCTCTTGCAGGAAATACAGGGTTAAGTTCCTGCCAACCTCTGGTCACATTTTCCTCAACCAACCTTTGTTTTATTTGTATTTCTACTTAGAGACACTTTTTTAAAACACCTTTATCTAACATTTTTTCACACAACCTTCTTGAGCTTAGGAATACTAGGTAACACTTCAGCACTATGCATGGGGCCATTTTAAACAGCATAATTGGCAACAAAAAGCCCCAAATTGCAAAAAACATGACATTAAGTAAACTACAAGAAGGACACTTTTTAAGTTATGAGAACTAAAGCAAAAACATTACCTTGTTTGACCTCAGCTGAGAAACATGGGTCAGGGCACTCAAAATTTTCACCATTCTGTTCATGTCCACAAATGACACAGTTGCTGATAGTTTTGACTTGGGGATTACAAATAAATTTAGCAAGTAGATAAATTTGCAAATAGGGGACCCACGAACAATGAGGAGCAATTATACAGACCTGACCAAAAAGTTCATTCAGATTTTTCCATAAGAAAACCGGAACAAACTTTCTTTGGCCAGCCCAATAGACCCTGTACTGTAGCCCTGCAAGGCAAGGCATCTAGAACGTCTCTAGGGCTTCCCTGGTGGTTCAGTGGTAAAGAATCTGCCTGCCAATGCAGGAGACACAGGTTCGATTCCTGGTCCAGGGAGATTCCACATGCTGGGGAGTCACTGAGCCTGTGCGCCGCAACCACTGAGCCTGTGTTCTAGAACCCAAGAGCTGCAACTACTGAAACCCACGTGCCCTAGAGCCCGTGCTCAGCAGCAAAAGAAGCCACCACAGTGAGAAACCCACATGCTGCAACTGGAGAAAACCTGCACAGCAGCGAAAATCACAGCCAAAAATGGATTAATATAATTAAATTTATATATATATATATGTATATATATACACACACACACACACACGAATGAGGAGGGCATGGCAGCCCACTCCATTATTCTTACCTGAAGAATTCCATGGACAGGAGCCTGGTGGGCTACAGTCCATGGGATCACAAAGCATCAGACACAACTGAGCGACTAAGCACACAGCACAGCACGTGTATATATATATATATATATATATATATATATATAATACCTCTGTAGAAGAAATTGTAGGTTTTAATGCATGTGCTTTAAAAAACTGTTGTTCTTCACTTTTTAGTAGAAAATATATTCCATAATAGCAAGTAATAAACTCAGTAATTAAGAATGTACATACATTACTACATTGACTTTTACAGCATTGTTAGATACATATTATATCTACTTAAAGAAAGGAAAACTAGTTTGAAAGATTTGAGTAACTTACTCACACTCCCACAGCTTATAAACAGGGCAGTGGGGATTTGCCTGATATCTGAGGTCTTAACTCAGGTTATACTGAACCTTCACTCTAAAAGGATCCTTGTTCCTGCTGCTAGGTCACCGGCGTTGTTTGTGTTAGAGAGATGTGTGGAAGTGTTAACCTGATTGATTTTTTTGTTAAATTCCCTGTTTTAAAAAGTTTGGCCAATTATTTTCATGATCTTTTTAATATTTGCTTCCTTTTAAATCTGATTTACTTATATAATTAGAAGCATGGAATTTAGAACTGGCAGTGTCTTTGTCAAATAATATAATAAAATCCACCTATTTTACACATGAGGAAGCTGAAGCTCCAGGAAATAAACTTGCCCAAAGTCACACTGTTATTTACTAAGTGAAGTGAAAGTAAAAGTCGCTCAATCGTGTCCAACTCTTTGCAACCCCATGGACCATACAATCCATGGAATTCTCCAGGCAAGAATACTGGAGTGGGTAGCCTTTCCCTTCTCCAGGGGATTTTCCCAACCCAGGGATCAAACCCAGATCTCCCATATTGCAGGCGGATTCTTTACCAGCTGAGCCACAAGGGAAGCCCAAGAATACCGGAATGGGTAGCCTATCCCTTCTCCAGGGGATCATCCTGACCCAGGAATTGAAGCAGGGTCTCCTGCATTGCAGGTGGATTCTTTACCAACTGAGCCATGAGGGAAGCCCTCCAAATTGCAAGTTGGCAAGGAGTTAGTACCCCCAAATTAAGTCAGAATCTCTTATAATACCATATGCTCATTACTTTTTAACTTTGACATCTGGAAGTGAACCACTGATAGGAGACAGAATTGCATTACAGCAGGTGGAGGAAACTCCAACGTCAGGGGCCAGGGCTTATGACCTGCAGCCAGCTAGCGAGAGCCTGCCCTGAGGGAAGCACTGTGCTCTTACTGTCATTTGATTAGTGACACTTGAAAATGCAGGTCCCAGGTAATCAGATCTGCTAATTTTTTATGGGAAACTAGAAAACCAGATACTGTCCTGAAATGTTGGCAACCGTGTTGAACACTGTACGGTGAACACCACAACGTGCACGGGCCAGTGTGAGGCTGCCAGTGTGAAACCCATACTCCAGAGGATTCCCCTTAGCCGCAGCTTTCATTCCTCTGCACTCTCAATGACTATGAGAAGGAACCAAAACTGGTTTCTAGTGACGTGTTAAATAAAAGCTCTTGAGTCAAATGTGGAAGTCAGTAAGCCAGGCACAGTTAGTCTGGCTGTTTACCTCATGAAATGATTTGTTTACATGTGTTCTAGCTGTGTGTCACCCACAGTGCAAACATCATATGTGTTTATTACAAGTGAGGATTGATTCATATTTTGAAGCTAAGTGTAGAATTTTGCAGTCTCATATGTTAGGAGACATGCTATCCTTATCTAATGCACGCAAGGCTCTGGCACTGCATTATCGCCTACTGAAAGTACATATTTTATCTTGCTTTACGGCAGTAGACATTACACAGCAACTGCAACCAAAAAGCTTTACTTACTCTCTTAGTCCTCTCAGAAAAAGAATGTCCCTCATGCATCCAAAAATCTTACTTTATTTATTTCCTGAACAAATAATGGGAGTTACAGTTCTAAAAGCAGAAATTGGTATAAAACTAAAGCATTCTAAATCTAATGTGGTTGTCAGTTACAGATGGACTTGTTTTTCATCAGTATAAGAAAGAAAGATGAGAGTAAATATGTGAAGAGCTTAGGGAGGACTGTGTCACTCTTCCATCTCATTTTAAAAACTTCTTTTTGGAGTATAACATGTGTACAGAAAAATTCACAGATTATAAATGTACACTTCAATGGGTTTTCTCAAAATGAGCATGCCTCTGTAATCAGTACCCACATTAAGGAATGAAACATTTATCCATACTACTATTGATGGACATTTGGCTTTCACATTTTCGAACTATTACATTTAGTGCTGGCATGAACATTCCTATTCAAGTGTTTTGGTGAACTTGGCATGTATCTCTGTTGGGTATATACATAGGAGTGGAATAGCTGGGTCATGCAATATTCAAACTGCCAGCATTTATTATTGGTAAGAACAAAAGTATTGATAGCAATAAGCACTGACATACTTTTTCAAATTTCAGCTTTTAGAATGTATTGCCTATTGCCTTCTTGATTTTATAAATTTGTTTTATGAATTCTGATTAGAAGCAGGATCAGCTATTAATTAATAGTAATATGTTCCTATTGAGAGGAGTTAATTTATAAAAGATTACCTGTACAATTGTTGGGGGGGTTTTCCCTGCTTATAAGTAATATCTACTTGTGGTCAAAAATGTAGAACTTAGGGAAATACAGAAAAGAAATTATGAGTCTCCCATAATCTCATCTCCCAAAGATAATTGTCAGTATGTTTTCATACAGATTTTCCTTTATGAATTTGCTAACATGTATCACAGATGATATACTCTACATAGTTATTCCACTTGCTTTTTTAAAATAAATTTTTATTGGAGTCTGGTTGATTTGCTTTGTGTTAGCTTCTGCTGTACAGCAAAGTGAATCAGTTTATTTATGTATATATCTCCACTCTTTTTTAGATTCTTTTTCCATATGGGTCATTACAGTGTCTTGAGTAGCTTTCCCTGTGCTATAGTAGATTCTGTTGTATGTGTGTGTGCTTGTGCAGTTGTGTTCAACTCTTTACAACCCCACGGACTGTAGCCCACCCGGTTCCTCTGTCCGTGGAATTTTCCAGGCAAGAATACTGGAATGGGTTGCCACTTCCTCCTTCAGGGAATCTTCTTGACCCAGGGACTGAACCCATGTCCCTTGCGTCTCCTGCATTGGCAGATGGATTCTTAGCACTGAACCACCTGGGAAGCCCAGGTTCTCATTAATTATCCCCTTCTTCCAGTTTATCCATCCCCTGCTTTCCAGTCTCATAACCAGAAGTTTTTCTATTTCTATTATGTAAATAAGTTCATTTGTATCATTTTGTTATGGATTCCACTTACTAGTCATATCAGACAGATTTTGTCTTTCTCTGCCACTTGCTTTTTTAAGCTAAGAATAATTGTTATTACTAGATTTTAGGGGTTTTTAAAAACATTATCTATGATGATTGCATATTCATTATTGACAATAGGAATGCCTTATTGAATAGATAAAAATAAAATGTAATTAGTATATCAAATCAATTTTATTAGCCCTACACTTTTTAAATCATTTCTTTTCTGGCAGGTTAAGTATACATCTTTTGATTTACCTAACAGAGTTTTTTCCTAATACACAGAAAACTTCCAACTAAGGAAGATCTAAATTAATGGAGTTTATGAACAGGTTGAAAGTGGCTTGATTTTTTTCAAATTTCAGACATCCTGATCATGAAAATTCAGCTACCAAATTGGTAATTCTGACTGTATATCCTCCATGAGCTCTCCTCTGGATTGAGGGTGTACGTCACACTTTGTACTAGAGCGGTGCTTCTGATCGTTTCAGGTGGTTTGGGTGGCAGTCAGATCAAGGATGTACTTTGCAGAAAACCTAGTCATCCAAAGCTTGTGCTTGTTTTCTAGTCACTATTCAGCACTATTGGGAAAGTCATCAAATCCTTCCTAAAAACGAGTATCCTGGTCTCTGATTAGAAATCTCCAGGTGGATTTTTTTTTCCCCAAGCAGTGAGACTAATTTAAAAATATATACTGTCAGGCTTTTTTAAAAAAAGCAGAATGTGACAAAATAAGTTCCAGGATATGCTTTCTGGAGTTAGTATAACATCTAATGCAGAAACAGAAATCTTCATTTTCCCAAAAGGTACAGGCAACTCCTCAGATAAATCATTAATTTTGGAGGCCTGAAGTCTCAACTGATTGCACCTTATATTGAAATGAGAATAATTGAGCTGCATTTTTCTCTATCCTGGTTAAAAACTGTGTAAAATAACATTATTGCTAAATAATAGGATACATTCTTTTAATACTTTTTAATACCTTCATTGTAACTGAATTGTTGGTGAAATCCAAGTGCTGTAGATTTGGAGGTTTGATTGTCTTGAGTGTCTTGTACTAAAGTAATGCTTTTCTAGTTGAAGATTGCTTTCCAGTTTTGTGAAGATTTCACCCAAACATGCTTTTATATTCCAGTGGGACCAGATGGAGGTTTCTCTGAGAATTATCAGTTTGGCAGCCTCAGGAATAGAAAATAGACTTGCTTCTCTGGAGTCTCTTCTGTGACTGAACCGGCATCGTGTAATAGATGTCCTTAATAAGAACTGGTTGAATGGGAGAAGGAACTGCGCCAGGGGGTGAGATGCAGTGGTGCTAAATGTGAAATAACTAGTTTTAATGGCTCAAACAATTGTAGGATAAATGGTTTTATTCTGGATCCCCCAGAGAGGTGATTCAAAATGATCTAACTATTAGATTTGCTTGCAAAACATTAGGATCCCGGAGAACATAAATGTAAATGTTTGATTCCCCTTTCCTTCTATGGGCAACCCAAATAAAATGACTATTCACCCTGTGGTTTTTAGATGTTTTCACTAATTGTTTGGGAAAACAAGATTGTTTCCCATTTGTTCTTTTGGAAACAAAGAAATAAAGCTTTTGTTCTTCTAAATGTTCATGTAAATGGTCAAATTACTCTTTTGGGGTTTTTTTTTTTACGGTCTTGTTTCCTGAGCTGGGAACTCATTACCAGACTTATCTCTGCAGTGTGCTTTTGTCTACTACATCAAAACAAATCAAAACAAAGCAACAACCAAAAAGCCCACCATAACCTGCATGTAGGTTTCTAGCAGTAAGGAACTTAACTACCAGTGACAGATGCTTAGCCATCGTCATGTGAACTACTTTGTTGTAATAAATGTAAATAAGAGTGGCAGCCGGGTGGCGGTTGCTCCTGGATCTGACTGATCAGACTTCAAGGAAAGTCATGATACCTTAAGCAGCCTGACCATTTAGGGAGTTCTGTTCAGGATGCTTGTAGTGGGTGGTCAGAGGTTATGAGGCTGCTGCTGCTTACTGAAACCTCATACCACCCTTTGATGTCTTCTGTGTTAATTATTTTTTAAATAATTTGTTCCTGTTTTAGTTAATCATTTCACAGGCAGGGTGGGGGGTGGAGGTGGAACCCAGTCTGCTAGGTTGAAACAAAAACCTCCTGAAGGAGATTTAATCTCTTGCTTAGGAATGTGGGGATTTATAATTAAACGGATGCATTGGGAGTTTGGCCAGCAGTGGCAGACATAACACTGACTTGCACACATGTCTTATGGAGTATATGGGATTAATTGGCCTTATCCTCTATTCCTTGTGTTTGTTTATAAGCTATATGAAAAAATCAGATTTCTCTCAGTAGAACTTTGATCACTTGAGATCTGTGAGTACAGATCTTTATGAGTACAGTTTTCTCTGCTTTCAAATTGAGGAAGGTATTAAGTGGGACCCCTGCAAGTCAGGAACAGATTAAACAGATACAGAGTCCCAAGGTGTTTTGAAGAGTGGTTTGTTTATTTTGTTCTGCAGTGGAGGTGCTTGTTTTTACTCTTTGGAGGGCTTTCTGAAGTGCGACTGATAATCCGAGTGTCAGCATCTGTCTTTCTTGTTTCCTTTAGGTTAATGTTTGAAATTTATTAATCAGATTGAGTAAAATAGGTATCCTGCCCCCAGGGCTTTCCTGCTTAGTAGAAAAGCTGTGATTTATAAAGTCCTAGCTTAATGAAATAAAGTGATAATGAAAAGCCTTGGGCAGACTGGCTGTGTGATATATTTTAGGCTATTTACACAGGTTGGTTTGCCTAATTATTATTTTGGTTCTTGTCAGAATTGTCATTTCTAATAGTAGTAGGATCCCTCAAACTATTTAAACCAGATCTTGCTTGCTGCTGTAGAAGTTCAAAATTTCTTCTTAAAGTCCAAACTGGTCCTTTAAAAACTTAACAGATGTTTGCCCTCCTCTCCAGTCAGTGAAAGGTGATAGTTACATGAACTCTTTCCTCTTTGCTTTTAAACACCACACTAAGTGGAAGTGAATTTGTATCCCTTTGGGGTTTTGACCAAAGCACACACCCATCCCCTTCCTGCCTCCCTGGAACTGGTTCAAGATTTGGAAAGTAGGGTTTGTTGGGGGCGTTTCCCATGTCTTATCTCTGCCTGAGCGCATGCCCAGGTTGAATTTATTTTGACCCTGCGCTTTAAATTTGGAACCAAAGCAAGAGTTTAAAGTACAACAGAAGAGAGTCTGCTGAACTTTAGACATGAGGGACCCGGGGAGGAAGGTGCGTACTTGCATTCTGAAACTTAGAGGTTGGCCATCTTTGCGTGTACACATAATTATAAGCTGATAGCTACAGGCAGAAGGAGAATATTTCAACCTATGTAAAGATCTCTGTGATGCTTACATTGTGTGTTTATGTGCTTAATTTTACAGTGATGACTTAGTAATTATAATCTTGAAATTGATGGCTGAGCAAGTAAATTCTGCATTTTTCTTTGAAAACATTTTGGAGAAGCTTAGGATAGATATTTGCAAGGAAAAAAATGTATCATTTGTGTCTGAACTTTAAGCAAATGACTGAAAAAGTGTATAGATTTTAGGCATTCTGTCATTTTGTCTTCTAAAGCATCAAATGAAGAGGGCTGTATGTGGTTATTTTTAGATAAAGGTCACCCAGATTCTCCTCCACATTGAGAAGCAAGTCTCTCTTCATTGATTATTATTTATCTCCATCTAGTAATTTCAAGCACAGTATGTATGTAGTCAACTTATGTATGTAGTAGACTGGACTGATTTCTTTTTTGACTGATCTTTTCCAGAGCCTGGCCCAACTAGAGAATCTGTGCAAACAGCTGTATGAAACAACAGATACGACCACTCGACTGCAGGCAGAGAAAGCCTTGGTTGAATTCACCAACAGCCCTGATTGCCTGAGCAAGTGCCAGCTACTCCTCGAAAGAGGAAGTGTACGTAAGATTTGAAAAATCCTAAAGAGGAACAGGTTTAGGAAGATGTATTCTGGTTCTAAGTTTAGGGGTGGATTGGGATAACTTCTGTTCCTTGATTCTTCTAGGTACCTCTGCCTTCTTAATTTTCACTTTTAAAACAAACCAGACCTGCCACACTAGCAAAAAAGGCCTTCGGAGTCACCAGGAAAATCTCACTGAGCGTATATTTTTGTCCTATAATTTTTATTCTTGAATCAAATTTCTGGGACTCCGTTTCTGTTTTTTACACTTATGTATCACTTCACACCTTTTACAAAGAAGACACGGCTATATATAAATGGCCTTTCTTATCCACAACATTCTTGTCACCTTTCTACTCTGTGTTTCCTCCCCTGTACCACAACTGCTGCTTTTTGTCTTAGATGTGCAGGGGAAAAATTTTCCTTCACAATGGAAATGACAGGAAGTTAGAATGTTTAAAATGAAATTAGAACTTCTTCCGGCTTAAAAATGGCATGCAGTGATCAAAATAATGCTTTCATGATACGTAATTTGATTAAGTTAATATTTTTGGCAGGACGGAGGTCTTAGGAAGGACAAGCATCCATCCAGGGTATCATGAAAGGGCATCAAGAGAGTTTAGAATCCCAGCTAGACCAGCAGCCAGCACTCTGCCAGAGACCAGAAGGAAGTGTGAAACGGAGGAAAGCCATTAATTTATTGAGAGTATAGAATTCTCAATGGCTTCATTTTTAAATTTGCATTAATAGTGTTAGAGAATTTATGCAGTAAATAGAACAGACTACAGTTGGCTAAGTGATATCCTTAGTAGCTAAAGAAGTTGACTCTTTCCCAAGCGTCTGGAGGTTAAAGCATCATGGTCAGAGATTGGGTTGTGCTCTGTTCTGTTTTTGCATATAGTATTTTTATATTTCTTTTCCATCACTTGGTTCTGGTATTGAACAGTTTGGATTCGTACTGTGGGAGATTCACAACTAACTCTCAACTGACTGCCACCGAAGCCCCATTGTCATTTGTGACACTGTTAACTCCAGTTCCTCACACTGATAGTCAGCAGGCTGGAATAACACAGGGGTGGTGCAATAGTGAAAGACTTAGTTATAGTGGATTCTTCCTCTTTGATCTCTATCGACTTCTTCATGATTTAGCAGATTTATTGGAGTCATATTCAGAAACCATTTTCATATTATATAGTTTACTGTTATACACTGTGTTCTACAGTTATAGTAGCCTCTTGCATTATTAGTGATCTGACACACCTGCTTTAATCAGTTTAAACAATGTTCAAGCATTGAATAAAAAATCACATGTCAGAGTCACTTTTTTTGGTGTGGAAGCCATTAACATACATTTTTTTTTAAGTGGAATGTAATTGCTGTACAATGTTGTGTTTCTGCTGTACAACATGAATCAGCTATATGTATACATGTATCTCCTCCCTCTTGAACCTCCCTCCCATGCCCTCCAAAGTCCCTTTTATAGATTTTTTTCATAAGCTTAAGTTATTTTTATATTTGATGGTATGATGTAATGCCTGTGAATAGCCTCTATAGATAGCCTACTGCCCTAAGGACTTACAGTTTCGTGGAAAATTATGTTTGACCCTTGATTAAATTATTTTGGTGATTCTGAGTCTATCCCTGTTATATGATGTTATATGTAACACAGCTGCATGGAGGAATTCGAATCTGCGTATGGCTCCTTCTTATATATTATGGTCAGATTGAATACTCTGCTTCTCCATAAGGTTAAAATTCATTAAAATCTACACTTGAGAATATGGTAATGCTATTCCTTTGCTTAGGGCATAGTTTTTTTCTTTCTCATAAATAATTGTTATGAATTTACTACTAAAACCAGCATATACATTCCCCAAAGCAGTAGCTGATTGATAGTTGTACTGATGGAAAGATACAATTTGGGGATTAACTACACAGCATAAGGCGGTGGTTCCTTCTAATACTACTTCTATATTTTTTTTTTTTCTTCTTTCTAATGCTATACTACAGGAATATTATGAGGTGAAACTTTTTTAAACATTGTTATAACAAGGCTATTGGAGAAGATTTTTTGATTTTAATGAAAGAAGAGATTTGTCTTCTATAGAGCTTAATATCTTTCTGTAAAGATCTCTTCTAACTTCTCCTCCCTCAAAATGATACAGATACTTGTATTAGATTCAGTTTGATCAGGCATTCACTTTATCCTGCCCTTTATTCATGACTGAAGTCAGCTTAATGAGTACAGATGATGAATGGGCTCATTTTTCCTTAGTATGAGACCCTTAAAAATCCAGAGGATCAAATGTAACAAAGCTGATTAATTTTTTTAAATCTGAACTCAGATCTCCAAGTTAAAAACTTTGACTGACTAACTTAATAAAATTGAATCCTAAGCCCTTTCCCCCTCTCTTTTCACAGTCATCTTACTCCCAGTTACTGGCAGCTACATGCCTTACAAAGCTTGTATCGCGCACAAATAACCCTCTACCATTGGAACAACGGATAGATATTCGTGAGTAGAAAGTTGTCTTTTCTCTCTTAAATTAGTTTGTTTAGTGATATTCTAGTAATAGTTACGTTTATGTTGCTTGTTTGATAATGTTCTGAAGTTACTAGGCATACAGAATATCTAGAATATAGTTTCTTTCCAGAATTGGGCTTAAAAGTGAAGAGGGCCCAATATAATTGCTCCTAGATAAAGCCCAAGTTAGCTGTTTTGTTTTCAGAAAGTTTCTTTTACCTGGTCTTCACCATCACTGGTAACTAAGAAAAACATTGCTGAAGATTTTGAATTCTGTGCCAACCATGCTATTTAACCATCAAGAGCTAGATTCAAGGCTCCCTTACTTCAGGTTCTTCATTGTGACTTGTATACAATTCTGAGCTGAAAAGTTTGGTGATGGTGGTTTAGTTGCTAAGTCGTGTCTGACTCTTGCAACCCCATGGACTGTAGCCCGCCAGGCTCCTCTGTCCATGGGATTCTCCAGGCAAGAATACTGGAGTGGGTTGCCATTTCTTTCTCCAGGGGATCTTCCTGACCCAGGAATTAAACCAGGGTCTCCTGCTTTTGCAGGCAGATGATTTACCAACTGAGCTGAGGGAAGCCCTAATAGTTGGAAAGTTTAGTGAATCTTAAATTTAAAGTCCTGTTTCTCAGTAGTGTGAATAATTAAGGAAGTTTAGGGTAAAGAGTCTAGATTTACCACTTCTTAGACATTTAACAACACACACCCTTCCCTGGCAGAGCCATCTCCAATGTAGACTATTTCTGTTTTATAGGGAACTATGTGCTCAACTATCTTGCCACTCGGCCAAAGCTGGCCACTTTTGTGACGCAAGCACTTATCCAATTATATGCCAGGATCACAAAGTTGGGCTGGTTTGACTGTCAGAAGGATGACTACGTCTTCAGAAATGCAATCACAGATGTCACCAGGTTTTTACAGGTACGACATATATACTCGATGAAAGAAGTGAGGCAATATATGCTTGCTTAGATATTGATCTGCAAATGGGATTGTTTGGTACATTTTCTTCCGTATCTTTTTAATTCTTAATGTCTTGGTTTCACATGTTTACATGTCAGCACAAACCCTACTTCATTCTTTCTACTGCTTACATACTATTCCAGTTTAAAACACTATAATTCATTTAACTCTTCTAGGTGAGTATTTAGTTAGTATCTATATCTAGACTGGTAAATAAATACTTTGGTGAATATTCCTTGTGTGTGTGTGTTTGTGTGTTTATACTTTGAGCTAAGTGTGTTTATAGTGTGAATTCCTAGCCTTTGAATTATTCAGTGAGAAGACATGTGTATTTTGGGTTTACATGGATATTCCAAATTACCCTCAAAAAAAGTTATTCCCTCCAACAGTTAATATGTCTGTTTCCCTGTACCTCCACCCTGTGAGCTCAGCTTTCTTATTTTTCCAGTTTCATAGGTAGAAAGAATTGGTAGCTTAGCATTTGAGTTATGAATGAGACAAACAAATTTTCATATGCTCATTTACTACTTATTTTTGCTTTTTGTGAACTTCCTGTTTATATCTTAGGTACATTTTTTTAATCAGTTCTTTGCCCTTTTTTGTGTACAGCCTTTCATATAAATTATTTTACACATTCATTTGTCTTTTATCTCAGATGTGATTTGCTAATTTCTCTTCCTACAATATGTATAGTGTAAAGCTTGTGGATATTTTTAACATACAAAAGGTTTCAATTTTGATGCAGTCAGATTTAGCAGTCCTCTTATATATCAGTTAGATTTTGTGTCCTGCAAAGCAGCAGTTTTAAAATACCAATTTCTCATACCTTGTCTAGGCAGTTTAAGTATGACTGCATTCCAGATGCTGAAATCAAGCTGCACAGGCCAACTCTTTCTGCCTTACCTTTTTTTTTTAAACCAGGATAGTGTTGAATACTGCATCATTGGTGTCACGATTTTATCGCAGCTAACCAATGAAATTAATCAAGTAAGTGCTACAGCCTTCCTCATTGAAGTAAGTGCCATATTTTTACTTAGTATTGGTGTTTTCTGCCTGTGTGTGGGATGATCTTTTTTGGCAGTTGTGTGCTTTTGCGGTAAGTGATTAATGCCCTTTTGAAACAAAATAGTTCCATGGGGTTTTCCTCTGTGAGTGAGGTCCGGATGCCCTTCCATCTCCAGAATATTTTTTCTCTCATCTCAGCTTTCCTCAGTGGTATTAATGTTTAATGTTAGAGAAGAGCGCAATGATCCTAAGTCAGAACTTAGGAAACCCGCATCATTGGTGCGCTCTTTCTGCTGTATAAGTTAATGTATTTATAATCATTCAAAAATCAATTCTCATTTGCCTTTATTAAAGATTTTGCTGATAATCTTTTCAGAATGCACAAAACATTCTGCTAAATATCAAATAATTTTTTAAAATAGTCATCGATGTCACAGATTACTACAGAGGAAACACCAGTGGCTTTCTTTTGCTCTGGCTATAATATTTTTTAGTCATTTACTTTTGTATCCAGCCAAAATGTTGTAATTATTGAACAGGCCTGAATTAATTGTAACAGCTCACCCTTCAGCTGTCAGCTATTAATTACATTGGCATCACTGTTGCTATTGCTCATACTTATGCAGACTTTTAATTAACCCTGAGAAATTTAACTGTGAGTTGGTATTTTAAATACACTCACTAGCTTAGAGCCTATTAAAATCTGGAGTCCATATTGTATTCTCTGTCACATGCAATCCACACTACGATTGGTAATTATTAAAATAATAATTTATACTTTTGAGTGATTTCTGTGTGGCAGGCACTGTTCTAAGCACTTACATTAATTTTATTCTCACAGTAGTCCCGTGAGATAGAGACTCTGGTTATGCTGTTTTCTGGATAAGGAAACCAAGGCACATAAAGATTAACTAATTTGCCTATGATATCACAGTTACCAGGCGACAAACAGTGTATGAATTCAGACCCGCATAGGCTTATTGCAGAGCCTATGCTCTTAATTTGCTTATTATTGAACCACTCCTGTCCTTGTAGTAACTGGAATAGGAAATGGCAACCCACTACAGTATTCTTGCCTGGAAAACTCCATGGACAGAGGAGCCTGGCAGGCTACAGTCCATGGGGTCGCAAAGAGTCGGACACGATTGAACACACACACAAACACACACCCTTGTAATAAGAGAGCATGCATTAATTACGTACAGATTGTGGGGTTAATGCTCTTCCTTTGGAAGCTTGGCTCCACAAAATCCATCAGTGTTGGTATTTTAGAATCTTTTCAAAATTTTGTATTTATCCTTCTTAAGAAAGCAATAGAAATATGTGTGATGTACTTAAGATGTAATTATTCTCTGGATTATGATCTGTGTAACAGATTGTATACGGCATCTAGTATATAATCTAGTGATACCTTTTTATCTAAGACATTTGTAACACAGTGACACTGAGGCTAAAATCATAATACTTTTAACTCTGTGCAACTGAATTTTCTATTGGCTTTTTTTTTTTTTTGCTTTAGATTTAAATTAGAAAGCATATTTCTGTTATCATTCCAATTTGAACATAGAAATAAAATTGGGGGGTGGAGGTTCCATAATGTGCCAAAAGGAAGATGAGCTCCCTCCTGCATGAGTTGATCAGTATATAGAAGTGACTTAAGCTTACAGTAAGTGGTTGGACTAAATATTGTTGGCAACCTTGAAATTCCTTTAACACTCTTATTGAGTACGTACTGTGTGTCAGCTATAGAGGACATACGAAAGAAGTAAGAGATTTAATCCCTGACCGCAAAAACCTTTAAAATATGACTGAAAAGACAAGGACAGAGGAGTGAGAGACCAGTACAGCCCCTTGATTGAAGTCCTCACTTCTGTGGAATAGACTGCATGTTGAAATAGGTGAGAAAAGAAAGTATTATACAGGCTATTGCCATTTATCTTAAGTTCATGGCTGTAGTAACTTCAGCTCTGACTGGATTATTTAGCAAAATCCAAGCCTTACGACTGTCTGTTTTTGAGACTCAGCCTCAAAAGAGCATGATAATAATTATTAACAAAGTCTTGCAACAGTTTGTTAAATATTACCTCCTTAAGTGCAGAGGAAAGGGAAACCTTGCAGTGGAGTCACTGTACTTTCTTCCTATCTTCCCTCTGTAAATGGTAGAGACATGATGTCCTGCGGAGCTGTTGCCGCTTATCGTCATCCTCATTCTCTCACTAGAGTTTAATAGTAACTTAAATGTTTAAAATGTATTTTGTTATTTTTGTTGATCTTATTGAAAAATCTTTCTACTTTATTTGAAGTCTACAAGAAAAATTTTTTCTTTGCCATTAATTTTAAAACTTGTGTTGGTTTGTTTTTCTGCACAGGCAGACACCACGCATCCTTTAACCAAGCACAGAAAAATAGCCTCTTCTTTCCGAGATTCATCGTTATTCGATATCTTCACACTTTCGTGCAATTTACTAAAACAGGTGAGATTGTGTGTTGGTACCTACTTCCTGGTTCCTTTTGAAAGAATCAGAGTAACTGGAGACTTGTTAGATGTCAGCTCTTCACTGACCCGTGAGAGTTTATGTATCTATTTAATTATCATCTCTCACATAATATATATGTCCGAGATGTTGATGACCTTCCAGTCTGAGAGAAAGAATTATTTCCTGATTTCTCATCTGTTCCCCTAGGTAAGGAGCCGAAAATGAACACTTATCCCATTCTCCTATTTTAAAGAAACTAGTTTGCCATGAAGCTTGAGGTTTTTGTTGTTTGGTCTTTTTAATATCCACATAAGACCTTCCTATATGGAGTTAAAGCATCTTCCTTTTATGGTGTTTGATTCTCAGTGCTCTGAACACAGGCTCAGACTGCATTGTTAGCACATTAAAACTAGGCTGGCTCCCCTGTCCCCTGCTGAGTTACAGGCAGCAAATAAACAAGCAGCATCTGTAAGGAAAAGCAGATTTTGAATTTTTAACATCCATTTAGATTTCATAACCTGAAGGGGCAGACAGTATCACCGAAGGAAATTAACTGTTTTAAAATAGAAAGTTGGTATTTCAATTCATATATTGATAGTCTTGAACTAAGGAAGAAATGTTAACCTGTAAATTGTACACATTTATAGCTGTGTTTGGATGTTTTGTCCATATAGAAAGCCAAATGGAATTACCCTCTGATTTTGTGTTCATTTGGGGTTTTTGTTTTATTGTTCTTGTTCTCATTTTCCAGTGTGTCTCAATTGTAATATGAGAAGCAAGGTTAGATTTTTCTTTTGTCCCAGTAAATGATGTCCATCCATCTTTTCCTTCGGCTACCTAGTTTTATTTCAGAATTCCCCAAAAGTCCTCAATTTGGGCAAGCTGCCTTGTAAAAACTGTTGTACCCTCTAGAGGGGGAAAAAGCTTGTGAGAAAACAGGATTGAATCCTCTTCTGATACTGATGCTGTCAGAAACGAACCAGCTAGTCCCTGAGGTCACAACTGGTAGAAACTTGAATCTCATAGTCACCATAGCTCTGGGGCATTACTGAGCTGTAGGCAGGTACACTGCTGATGAATAAATAAAAAGGATCTAACATGCAAATGAAGTAACCATTCATCCCATATTGCTTCAGAATTATCTGCGGCCACGATGTCTGCAGCCTGTAAAGAGTAAATGTCAAAGAGGGAGTTTCTTAAATACTAGCTTCATGTTTTTATGAACATGAAACATGTGTTAATAGTAAATAAGGAGCCAGGAGTTTCATGGTGATGGAAGGACTTTAAAGGTACTAGAAGTGCTGCATCCCCTGGCAGAGAACCACCACTCGACTGTGCTGAGCCACCTCCTTTTCTGGCTCAGCAGCCTCCTTGTAAGTCTGGTAGCAAGCTTGGAAGAAAGGAGTGACTGTTTGGGGCTCATTATGTGGTCATTTTTACAGGCTTCTGGAAAGAATCTGAACTTGAATGATGAAAGTCAGCATGGCTTGCTGATGCAACTGCTCAAGCTCACTCATAACTGCCTAAACTTTGATTTCATCGGCACTTCCACTGACGAGTCCTCAGATGACCTGTGCACGGTACAGATCCCCACCAGCTGGAGATCAGGTAACATGGCCACACCCTCGCACCAGGCTGCTGCTCCCCTCTACCTGGAGTCAGCAGAGTGGGCTCAGGATCCCCTGGCAGATCCCCTGCTTGCTGTCAGAGAAAACTTGGGAGACTGGTGTGGGTCTTTATAAAGTTAGGGAGCTGCACTTGGGAGGATCCCCCAGCTGGGGCAAACTCTTGGTTACCCGGTTTCTGATGGATGTGAGTTTGACCTTACATTTCTCACCTAGAGACTTCTGCTTTCTTGCTCATTTGAGAGAGTTTCTAGCTTTAAAAACAAAGAACCTGTGCATGTGCTTGGTCCTGTGTTCCTAAAAGATAAAAGTTCTTTCTATGAAGAATCCTGCTTGTCTTACATTGTTTGAGAATCAGAAAAAATGAATCCATTTCTTAGAGGAACTAAAAACTAATGCTTTTGTAAAAAAAAGAAAGGAAAACA
>NW_011494789.1:3831052-3833456 GCF_000754665.1 Bison bison bison
CCCCATTAGTTTGTCACTTTCAAAGGAAATAAACATTCTGTAAGATAAGAAAGCAGGAAGACAACACTCCCCGATGACTATAGAGCGCCGGAGTGCACTGGCCCCAGTGTGCAGACAATTCAGTAATGTGCTCTTTTCTCTTTCAGCGTTCTTAGATTCTTCAACTCTGCAGCTGTTTTTTGACCTCTATCATTCCATCCCTCCTTCATTTTCACCTCTGGTGAGTCAGGACTACAGTGTCTGTTTCTGGAATGTAGTAGTGGCGAATGAGCCTTATGTTCATTGTGTTGTACAAAATCATAGAAGTAAAGTTTCTTCCTAGGAATACTAGGGTTAGTTATCTAGCCTGTTGAGATAAAGCTTGTCAGTTAAAGGTTCTCACTATAAAGCCTTGATTCCTTTTAAACTGTTCCTGTCTAATGACAAATTGCTACAGGTGTCAAGTTCTTTTGATCCCCTTTGTGTCTGACTTTGTACTGTACCTCGAATTGCCACAGGCTAGAATATAGGGAATTCATCTTATATGGTCTAGTAGAAGATTGTCAAGACTGAGATTTCTGAAAATCCCTCAGGCCTATGTTATATAAGTGATCAATGGAAGCTGTATTAGAAAGGCAGATTTGCATACTTGTCCTTAATAAAATTTGAAAGCTCTTGGGAATGCTGCATTTCTCCTTTAAAGCAATAATTAACCTCAAATCCCAAAATTCATTTGGGTCCTAAAAAGTCAGTGGTCTGATACTTCAGATTGTTGGTGTAAAATGTTGTTGTACAAAACTTACAAAGAAAGTAAAGGAATGTCAGTGGGTGTTTTGCACAGTGCTTCTGCGTAGACTGCTTTCCGGGTCACTATGTCACTTTTCCAAATTAATGCGGACTTTCACTTTAGCAGAAACATGAATTTGTGTTGCTTGTATCATTACATTTACTCCTGCTGTTAGTCAACAGAGGTCCACCTCCCGGAGTAGAAAGTAGGGAGAAGAAGGGCAGAAAATAGATCAAGAGGGGCTAACAAAATGTAAATTTCTAGTGCAATGGGGAAAGGGGAAAATGTTTTCATTGTAAAACCTGTTTTCTTCTGAGCATAGCTCTGACTTGGTTATTTCATGATAGCACTACATAGCAAAACCTGATAGCCAAAAGGCCTTAATAAAACAGAAAAAAAAAAAAAAACTATGTCTAAAGCATTGTTTACTGTCAGTTTCTTGGTATTTTCAAGTTTAAATATGTATCTTAAACACAAAGAAGCCATAGGGGTGGTTGAAAAATAATACCTGTATGAAGTTCCAGACTGTGGATTTAACCAGTTGTTATGCTCACTGTGAGTCTAATGCCCTTTATTTTTCTTTAAATAAAGCTGTTTCAGATATCCTCAACTACACCTTCCTTGATCTTTTTTTTTTATATCATTATAATGATAGCAGAGGGTGACAAAACAGAGAAGAATATTTATAGCAAGGGAAAGAGTAATGAAAAGAGCTATACCATCTTTTCTGCTCATTTGTGTTTTGGTTGTGCCCTGCTCTAGGTGTTATCCTGCTTAGTACAGATTGCCTCAGTTAGAAGATCCCTATTCAACAATGCAGAGAGGGCCAAGTTTCTCTCTCACCTTGTTGATGGTGTTAAACGAATACTGGAAAACCCACAGGTATGACTTTTGAGAATTTACTTTTATTTTATGTGTATGTGTGTATAAGCATGTATGATTAGTATATACCTCTCTGTTATCATGCAAAAAGCTCAATCTAGAGGTCACACATAGCAAAAACCCTAGAAAACAGTTCAATCTGTTATCCTTCAGAAGATTTAAGTGAATGTCTGTACATAGATTTTTAACATTTACCCAGAAAAGGAGCTTGTCCCTAGATTCAGGAATGTTGAAATTATTGAAAGGGTCACTTTGAAGGAAAATAAGGAGAGAACTAGTCATTTTGTGTGTTTTTTGTTTTTGTTTCCGTGATTTTGAATGTAAATTATTTGCCTAAGTGAACAGAGCTACTTTTAGCTAGGAAGGGAGATTTCTCATTCAAATATTATTCATTCCATAACTCAGTTGTCCTTCTTGTCTTTTTCAGTCCGAAAGATTCAGCTAACACCTCCTTTTTTTAAGTATCACTTCCCCACACTAGGAAATATCATAAATAAGACCCATTCACTTTTAAATATACTCAGTTCTGGGACTCCCGTGGCAGTCCAGTGGTTAAGACTGCATGCCTTCACTGCGGAGGGCGTAAGTTCGATCTGGGGTCGGGGAACTAAGATCCCTCATGCCATGTGGCGTGGCCAAAAAAAAGAAAAGAAAAAGAAAAAAAAAACATTACTCAATTCTTTCCTTTTTAAAAAGTCATTTTTTCTGTCAGCAAATTGTATGGAGTCACCTACCACGGGCCAGAGATGTACTGAC
>NW_011494789.1:3833556-3860464 GCF_000754665.1 Bison bison bison
GTCTGATACAAGTAGATAACAAGATACATAAATGTACTAATACAGTGAGTTTGTTGTCATGAATGTGGGATAATAAAATACATGAAATATTTGTGTAACTTTGCCATTCTAGTTGTGCTTAATGATAAATTAGACAGCTGTGAAAATGAAAATTTCATTACTTTTCATTCGATCAGTGGGAAGCAAACAAGCCTGTTAAATCTGAGATTGTGCCCCTTTCTGCCATTAATCAACATTACAGCCCTGGCAAGTAGTATGGTCCTTCTGGGCTTCTGTTTCAGACTCTGCCAACTGAGGCCAATAACCCCATCTTCCAACATGATTATTGTGAACAGATGAGATAATAGATGCAATAGTCCCCTTTAAAAGTGACTTTTTTTAAAATTGTTTTTTAATCATACAAATGTGTCGTTCAGAATGATGGCCAGCATCTCAGAAGTTAAAGCACATCTCCCACCGCCTCCCCATCCCCCAAGCCATCCCACATGTCCTTTGGGAAGCAAGTTAGTGAGTCATGTTTTACATTTTCTTTTCCTCCCTGTACTGTCACCAGAGTTTGTCAGACCCAAACAATTACCATGAGTTTTGCAGACTACTGGCCCGCTTGAAGAGTAACTATCAACTGGGAGAATTAGTAAAGGTGGAAAACTACCCCGAAGTCATCCGATTGATAGCTAACTTCACGGTGACCAGCCTACAGGTTTGTCGTGGATTGCTTGTCTCTTTCTTCCTAAACATTAGAACCTCTTCCCTTGCTTGTTGGTTTTATATAACCTTATGGCATTACAAAGAGTGTGGTTAGGAGAACATGAGGGAATTGCAAGAATAATACTTAGATTCAAGGCTGGGAGAATTCTTTCATAGTCCCCCTAAAAAAAAACAGGCAGAAGAGTGAAAGGAGACTCAGCACCCTCTCTTTCTTAGCCGTGTGTAGGCAGGGGTTCTCTAAAGTGATGGCTTGTATCAGAATCATCCAGAGAGCTTGATGAGAAATGCAGGTGCTTGGGTCCTATTCCCATCATTTCTGGTTCACTCGGTCTAGGGGGGGAACCTTGGCACCTCTATTTCTAACAAGCTTCCTACGAGACTATCTTGTATACTGATGTCTGAGAGCCACTTACTCAACCAGCTCAGGACAGCTCTTCTCACTGGACGATTAGTCTCTGAAATACCAGTAAACACATTAGACTGGTTCCGGTACATAGGACAAAGCCCATCAAAGTTTATCCTTTTTTTTTTTTTAATCCTTTATTCTTTATGTCAAGTGGCTTGAGACTAATGTACTGTGTACACAAATGAGAGCTAACATCTGATTCTACGGATCCCTTTAATAGACTTTGCTGTGTCCATCCACCCACGATTCTTTCTCCTCTTCCTTCCTTTTAGAGCATCTGTGGTTTGATGCTTCTGGGACGTCTAGGAGGTCACATCAGAGCATCTTAAGAGATACTAAATTTAAGATTGGACCTCTAGGCGATATGGTGGTAACAGAGGCCTACTCTCTTGGTTTTCTTTAGCATTGGGAATTTGCCCCAAATAGCGTGCACTATCTCCTGAGCCTTTGGCAGCGGCTGGCAGCCTCCGTGCCATATGTGAAAGCCACCGAGCCCCACATGCTGGAGACATATACTCCTGAGGTCACCAAAGCCTACATCACATCCCGTCTGGAATCTGTGCACATCATACTCAGGTAAGGAAATGGACAGCCTCCCTTTTTCCCTACACATGGCTTGGTGTCAGACTTGTGAGGGACCTGACATCCAGTTGGTAGACGCATCCTTGGTATGAATCTTACTGGAGCTAACACCAGAATGGGTATTTTTTCCTGTCAGTACAACAGCTGATGAGAGCATAATGTCTGAAAGAAGAGTCTTTTTCTCTTTAACATCCTGTTCACGTATGTCCCTTCTTCACCCACCATAGCAGCATCTTGGAATATGAAGCATATCCACTGATTTTCATTAAACATGAGAGAAGCATTTCTAAGCTGTAGGTGACAACATTTATAACGTGTAACATATAGGTGCTTAATGTGAACTTCTCAAGAAATAAGTGGATAAATAAAGCATGCTGTCCAGAGCTTACTAGAAGATACAAGAATCCCAGGCAGCTGGCCACTGATTGCATTAACCTGACACATGGGTTCTGTCTTCTTGACTGCCAACTGGACCAGAACTCTATAGTAAAGAAATGTCAGACCCTTTCAGAAATGACCTATATAAAATACAGTTATTCTTGGTGTAGAGACCTTTCTTATATATTTTTTCATTGGCTGTTTCTCAGGAGAATTTACCTGAACTCTGACGGTCTGGTTGTTTTTTCATTTTTAAGTTGCATGCATAATTTGCTCAAATCAAGTAAATTTGTCATAATAATTATAGTCTCAGTTGTGTATGACTTGAATCATTTCAGAATCTGGGTATTGGTGAAGCCTACTGGAAAGCATTGTTCTGTTAGTGGCATAGTTTTTATTCCTAAGGACTCAGCAGGTTTCAGGCAGGCCATGTTGGGGAATGGGGACATGTATGGGCTCTGGGCCCAGTTACTCAACTAACAGCTGTGTGCTCTTGGGCCACATTATAATGAAGATTAAATTACTGTGTCCTGGCCTAGTGTATAGACCATGGTTAACACACAGCTCTGAGCTGCCCGTTGTAGTGGCAGTGATGCTGCTGGATTGTCATATAACCTTGTCGTAACAGTAGACAGCTTATGATATGATCAGATTTTTAAGTCTAGGAAACCAGTGGATACGACAGGACATGGTATAGATCCACAGTGCCTTGTCTGCAGTTCTGAAACTTAAGATGTGAATGTTTAATTTTCTCATAAGTTTGACACAAAACTCATTTGATGGCAAAACTTGACTTGTGCTGATATGAGACCACTTAATCTCAGGTGGTGCCAGTGGTAAAGAATCTGCAGTTCAATCCCTGGGTCAGGAAGATTCCCTGGAAGAGAGTATAGCAACCCACTCTAGTATTCTTGCTGGGAAAATCCCATAGACAGAGGAGCCTGGCAGCCTACAGTCCATGGGGTTGCACAAGAGTCAGACACAACTGAAGCAACTTAGCACACACACATAGTAGTGTTTTTAAAACTTTTATTTAGTGTGACTGTTCATAATATTTATATATTTTGATGCAGGAATATTGTATATGACATGCCACAGCCCATGGAGGGTTCATGTCACAGCCCATGGAGGGTTCATGTCACATGCAGAAGCATACAGTACCTCCCTAAAATCTGAAGATTTCTGAATTCCAAAACCCATCTGATCACAGAACAAGTGGCCTCACAGCAGGGATAGGCCACTTGTAGTCTTATATAGTCAGGACCAAACGAGAGGCTGAGAGCTGGGAGCTTTCAGGGTTGAGAAGCATAGGACTGGGAAAATCACTGCAGACAAATGTTACAGGGCTAGGGATTGAAAGATACTTCAGGAGACTGATGCTTGGGTGAGACCCTGCCTTCAGCCCGTTCTTACCTTCCTTGGTAAAAAGTTGTGTTGGGCCTCTACGACGGCACGTGGTAGCAGAATGGAGGAGGAGAGCTGCTGTGACAGGGGAGTCAGCAACACACTTTAAGAGGGCTCCTTCCTTCTGTTGGGAGTAGAGATGGACTGGAAGATCCCCTGGAGGATACGGGTCTGGTCCAGCAGCAGTTGGACCAGCTGTCTACCATCGGGCGCTGTGAATACGAGAAGACGTGTGCACTGCTCGTGCAGTTGTTTGACCAGTCTGCCCAGTCCTACCAGGAGCTGCTCCAGAGTGCCAGCGCCAGCCCCATGGACATCGCAGTGCAGGAAGGTAAGTGGACACCCGACTGCCGTCAGTACCCTTTCACTCACTGTCACCTCCCTTTCACCTCCCCGCTTCAGAAAACTTTCCATCCTCAGTTAGCTTCATATAAACAAGAATATTTGATAATAAATGCCATCGGGAACTAGGGAAGAGCAACTGAAGTCATATCTGTAATGGATGTGTTTAAGGAACTACTGCATTCTAAAACTAACGACCCTGTCTGATAGGGGAGCCTTGGTTATACTGATGATAGGGGAGCCTTGGTTATACTGAGTTTCGCCCTTGGTATCACCCTTACTAAAGCAGAGGAGTAGCTGTTCTCTGAAGGAACAGTCTGACTTCAGGGCCTTTTCGCTTTCTTAAGATTAAGGGAGTTCAGAGTAAGAAATGAACCTCACAGTGAGGAATTTCTTCTTGCAGTGATGACAGAAGGTGACACTAATGGGCCTTCTTCCTGTTGCAGGAAGGCTGACGTGGCTGGTTTACATCATCGGTGCAGTGATTGGTGGCCGGGTCTCTTTTGCCAGCACTGATGAGCAGGATGCTATGGACGGCGAGCTTGTCTGTCGGTAAGTGCTCGCACGGAGGCATCCCGTTTCACTGCTCTGACCCTCCCACCCCCTTTTGGGTCCTGAGACCATGGGAATTTGATATGCTTCTGTTAGTGCTTTTCTTCCCATTTACAAAGTATAATTTTATGAAGCTGATTGCCGGTGAAAATGAAAAACTGTTACAGGTCCAGATTCTAAAGTTTTTATAAAAACAGCAACAGCCATGCCTACAATCTTTACTAAAAAACCGTCTGCAGTAATTCAGCTAGAAAATAAATTGTGGATATAGAATTAAGAGTATAAGTAGGATACAGAGTGGAGAGTAGCTTTTAGTTCTGTTAAGTGCAATATCTGAGAGTTAATGAAAATGTGGACTGCTTTTGCCTTGCCTAATAGTCTAATAGGAAGTCTAATAGGAAACTTTGGGTCTTCAAATATCCCTAAAGGTGAATTACAGAATTTCTACAGCCTTTCAGATGTTTTGACATACCCTTCTCCATCTACAGGATTTCAAGTTATTTTGTGTCTGTGTGATTCTCATCTTACTAAAAACCTGTAAATGAGCATTTAGTGATTTCTGAAAGTCTACTTACCATTGAAATAAAAAGACAGGATTTTTTAAAATCTTTTTAAACCTCTGCAGCAGAGATTCTCAGACCTTTTTCTTTAGGACTCTTTACCATCTTAAAAAGTATAGAGGTCCTCAAAGAACTTGTTCATGTGAGCTATATCTATTAATATTTAACTATATTTTTCAGAAGAAATGAATGAGAAGAGTAGCTTTGTTTTAATGTCTGGCACAGTAAAAGTCAGCTGGATTCTTCTCTCTTCTTCTGCATTCAGACTGTAGTGATATCACACGGCTTATAGCCTCTGGAAAAACCCCACTGCACCCTCCTGTGAGAATGCAAGTGAAAGGGCAAATAATGTTTTAGTATTTTTACGAAGGGCTTTCCAGGTGACTGACTGTAGAGAATCCACCTCCCAAGCAGGAGACTTGGGTGGAGAGGATCCCCTGCAGGAGGAAGTGGCAAGCCATTCCAGTATTCTTGCTTGGGAAATCCCATGGACAGGGGATCCTGGCGGGCTATAGTCCACGGGGTTGATAAAGAGTCAGACACGACTGAGCAACTAAATAACAACAATTTTTATGAATGTGGTTTGTGACCTTGCAAGGAACTGCTACCCTGAAGGGTTCTAAAATTTCAGATGCTCTCCTTAGACATATTGGTCCCTAGACATTTCAGTCCATAATTTTTATTCTTATGCTGAAAATCCCCATTTGCCTGTTTCTACCCCCACCTTATTTACCAGATGCTCATCTGCCCTAATTGAACAAAGATTAATAAGGATGAAATCCAATACCTTTCTGATTCTGTAGCCTTGTGTAATACTGTGTGTGTGTCATAATATAAATTGAGTTTAGACAATTTCTTATATACTGGTTCTCAACTTGAGTGTTCCAGAACAGTGACTGAGTCCAGTGCACTCATGATGTCACAAAATGTTGAATAGTTTGTTACCTATTTTCACATTATCAAAATGTCAGATGACTCACTTGTAATAACATCATTCTTACTCACCCAGCATCCACTCACTTGCATTCCAATATGCTTTCTTTTGGGGGAATGGGTGCAGGTGAAAGGGATGAAGTCACAGGTAGCATATCAGCTCTTGGTCCCTGGAAGTGTTCCCTGCCTGTGGGCATCGTCCTTCACGTGTCTCCTTTCCTTTTATGGCTCCGTGAGAAAAAAGATTGAGAGCCACTGGCTTAGTCCTGTCACCCTCATTTTATAGCTGTGGAACTGGGGCTAAGAAAATAAAACTGCTGTACTTGAGTTCTCACGGAAGTTTCAGGGATGACCATTACCCTAGTACTAGTATTTTTCCCCATTGTTTTTAAGCAGTTACGAGTTCTGCCTCCATCTATAGAATCTCAGGGGACTGGAAGTTTTAAATATCTAGTCATTCATATTCCTTGGCTGTGGTTCCTGAGGCGCAGAAGGGGAGAATTTTGTTCCCTAGTGGAGCTTAGAGCCTGCAGAGAAGGCCTTTCCAATAGGATGATGGGTGAGGGGAGGGGGCGTGTGCCTGTTTCAGAGAGATTGGTTTTCTGTGGTGACCAGGATATCCTGCTGTTGAGAGAATCATTGCTTTTCCTCCTCCAGGGTGCTCCAGCTGATGAACCTAACAGACTCTCGCTTGGCTCAGGCGGGTAACGAGAAACTAGAATTGGCCATGCTGAGCTTTTTTGAACAATTTCGTAAGATCTACATTGGGGACCAGGTGCAGAAATCCTCTAAGGTAACAGACTCTGAGTTGGCTCCATTTAGTGCTCACTTCTGCTTGTGGAGTTTCTGAGTAAAAGAAATGGCTGTTAACAGTTTAGATATAGTCTCCATTATCAGAATAATCCAAATAGTTCCTCTTGGTCTGTAGAATTTCAGAAAGACTCCTCAAAGACTCATGAAAGAGTAGAAGTCAGCTAGATTCTCCTCTCTGCTTCGCATTCAGTCTTCATGTGCTTAATAAATGACCAGTCACAACATCCATTGGTCTCCCCTAAATTGGCATTCTTAGTCCCTATGTACATGAATTGGATGTTCAAAACAGCAGAAGGTTTTGACAGTCTTTTATCATTTTAGGATTGAAAATAACATGTACCCAGTATTTAGTAGTACTCAGAAACTAGCTCATTCCATCAGTAAAGACTTCCCCAGGATTGTTGTTCATATTCTTCTTATGGTTTTAACCTCCTGCATGAAGACAGAAACAGTATTGGGATATGGTTTTTCTTATCTGTATTTTCTGTTTACTTTCTCTTCCCCAAACACACCACCAGCTGTACCGCCGACTCTCAGAGGTTCTGGGCCTGAATGACGAGACCATGGTCCTCAGTGTCTTCATAGGAAAAATGTAAGTGTTCTGGCTCGCCCTCAGCAAGAGCCCCTTGCAGTCCTGTTGCAACTGTAAAATGTGGTCTTGGCATTGTGCTGCCAGTGCCTTGGTATTCCAGCATTGATCGTTTGCGTCAGAAACTTGTGCATTTGAGTGTGTGACAAGCTGTGCTTAGAGATACGGCCCGGCCCCAGAGCATTCCAGGCTTGAACAGGCAAGGATTTCATTTTGTCCATATGGAATCTCATCGGCAGCCTCTGGAATCACGGGGAACCTGTTGGGGTGAACCTGTTGTGACATTAGCAAAATAGACCTTCCTCCCCAGCCTCTCACCAGGTCACCCTCCTACCCAGAGGCCCCGATCCGGCTTTCGTTTTCTGAATCTGATTGCTACTAGGTGTGCCCCCAGGAGGGGAGCCCCACTCTAATTGAAACGGGCTTACTCCTCTCAGGAACCATCACACCCTTTCAGAGTCTTGAATCGCAAAAATCAAGTGCTGTTATATGAATTATCTTCAAAGTTGGAGTTCCTGATTGGCCCTTTTTGGTTCTTTTATTTTTTTTTTTTTTAAGTTATGCCGCTTTGTTTACATTTCGCCCTTTTTTAAGAGCTCAATTTATCAATGCACACAGTAGTAGCCAAATAAATATATCACCCAGGGCTGTGTGCAGTGCTCCATTTTGCCTCCTTCCAACCATCCTGGACCTAAACACTCATATCTGTGAGCTGGTTAATCACTTAAGATGAAAAAAACAAAGGGGGTCTAAAGGACTCTGCCAGCCAAGAATCCAGAAGCAAGGGCTACTAGAATTCTGCAGCTGACAGTGGATGGTGCAGTTGCAGAATTGCATACGTCTGCATGTTATCACTGCCGCAGAAATCTCTTGCCCTTGCTGCAGAAATCAGCCCTGGAGTGCCCCAGAATTCCAAGGGCCTGGGTATGGGCCAGTGTAGCTTTGGAACCAAGTAGTGAAGATTATCTGAAGGATAATTTTTCTAGTCAACCAAATGTAAGTACGGAGATTTTATACCCATTTTTTGTGGTTGTGATGTCTGTGAATTGGTGATGCAGGTGTGTGGTGACTCGTGATGGATGATTTTCTTCTTCTCCCAACTCTCCAGAACACCAGGCATATCAAAAGTGTCTCCTGCTTTTCTTTTCTTTTTGTCCTCCAGCATCACCAACCTGAAGTACTGGGGCCGTTGTGAACCAATCACCTCCAAGACACTACAGCTTCTCAATGACCTCTCCATTGGATATCCTTTTCTAAGCTGGCTTCTGGGTGAAACAGGGACCATGGTGTTACACAGTCTGAGAAATCAGGGCCTCTTCCATTTCTACCTTAATTTAGCTTTATGTAAACCTAAGTATGGGCTTGCCAGGTGGTACTAGTGGTAAAGAACCCGCCTACTGATGGAGGAGATGCAGGTTTGATCCCTGGGTTGGGAAGATCCCCTGGAGGAGGACATGGCAGCCCACTCCAGTATTCTTGCCTGGAGAATCCCATGAACAGAGAAGCCTGGCAGACTACAGTCCATAGGGTTGCAAAGAGTAACTGAAGCAATTTAGCGCACACAAATACTTAAGTATTTTCCATTCTCCTCAGAACCAAAGGCAATGCCCACGTACAATCCAGGAACTAATTCCAGACCTTAAAAGTGAGCCAGCCGACAAACTAATCGTCTGTTGTTAAGTCGTTTAGTTGTGTCATAGTCTTTTGTGACCTCATGGACTGTAGCCCACCAAGCTCCTCTGAAATAGTCTCCCAAAGATTTATTCCTGGCTATCTCTGAGATCTAGAAATCCCCAACAGGTCTTTCTGATAGGTACACACTCTTTGAAGCCAAGGTTTTAGCATAGGTGGCAGTAAAGTCCTTCTGGATTTTTCTATCAGCTTATAGGTAGAAGCAGCCTGATCATAAACTTTGCAATAAAAGTAGTGGCTACACACCCTCTTGACTTGGATTCAGTCTACTATAAAGGTTGAATTGCTCCAAAACAGCTTATCACACCAGGGGTCTACAAGAGAAGTAAACCCTATAAAAATTATTTGGATGGCTTTTGTCATACAGAGCTAGTCTCATTCTAAATGCATAGGAGAGAGGTTTATTCACACCTACAGTGGGTGCTGTACACAGGCTTTAGCGCTTAATTCTCTTTCAGAAGCCCCGTTGAGAAAAGCTACTCTAGGATATCATGATTCTTGAGGGAAACTGCTGGGTTTTAGCTATTTTCTTACACATAGACTTCGAGATGGGTATTCTTTCATCTGTCAGTTAAAATGCTGTTTAGAAGAGAATTCCTTTTTCCCCAATTTGGCAGTGTCATATTCAAATGGTTAAGACAAATAGACTATCCAGGCATGGGATTCATAGTACAGGAAGAAACTGCTCTCACCTAGAAGGTGCCCATTCTGCAGCAGAGGTTCTTACTTTGCATCACACTTTCCTTGACCCTCTTCCTCCTTACATACAGTAGTGTAAGGAAGCTAGTGAAGCTGAGTGCGGTACAGTTCATGCTGAACAATCACACGGTGAGTGGTTGAGCCCCTTTCCTGGTCCTGCTCTCCAGCCACCTCCCCTCCCACATACTCTCAGCAGTGGACATGTTCACATTGAGCTCCTTGGTGCTCAGTCCCTCACACTGCCTTCATACTGCCAGATGATGCTTACTGTCATCAGAGCTACTCTTTGGGATCCAGATAATCTGAGTTATGGTGAAGTCACCGACTATTGGAGAAGGCAATGGCAACCCACTCCAGTACTCTTGCCTGGAAAATCCCATGAGCGGAGGAGTCTGGTAGGCTACAGTCCATGGGGTCGCTAAGAGTCAGACATGACTGAGTGACTTCACTTTCACTTTTCACTTTCATGCATTGGAGAAGGAAATGGCAGCCCACTCCAGTGTTCTTGCCTGGAGAATCCCAGGGACAGGGGAGCCTGGTGGGCTGCCGTCTATGGGGTCGCAGAGTCGGACACGACTGAAGCGACTTAGCAGCAACAGCACCAACTATTACTGTTACTAAAATAACTTAGTTGTAGGTAACAGTAACAGTTTAAAAAAATTTTTTTAATACTCCTCATTTACCATTAAGGAATGATGATATGGCCATTAACTTGAAAGGGCTCAGTAATTCTAAAATTACTGGCTTGCATTCCGCTTCTAACCCTGTGTTTTTATTTTTGTAACTTGTTTTCTTTTTTTCAATAGAGCGAGCACTTTTCATTCTTGGGTATTAACAATCAGTCCAACCTGACAGACATGCGGTGTCGAACTACCTTCTACACAGCACTTGGGCGTCTCCTCATGGTGGATTTAGGTACTGCAATAAACCCTAGTGGCTAGTTTTTTTTTTTTTTTTTTTTACGCAATTTTTACGCAAGGATAGAAAACTAAATGTTGGGAGAAGTCTTTGCTGTTGTTTCAAAAATATCTGAAATTACAGTTTGATTTCACCAACAACAGATTGTGGTATCATGATCCCTGTAACTGGAAGAAAATTACAGTATGTGTCTGAAGTTTTCATCTGATAGGTTTTAAAATTCTATTCATGATTCTCATCTGTAAGATAAGGGAGTTGAGAATTGAGATTCCTAAATGCATCTCATTGGCCAGATAATCCCTCCTGCCACATTGGGGTGCAGCCCACCTGAGACGGCCAGTATTCCTCAGCACCCGCTTCCCTGGCACAGACGTACCAGGAGAGCTTATGTATCTTTCTGGTTCTGGTTGTGATATTAGCAGTTTGGGCTCAGCTTACAACCTGAAGCTTAATAGTATCACAATTTTTAGCTGTTTAGGTTTATTCCTCCTACTAGACTTACAAGGTAAAACCTTCTGTGTTTATGAAGAATTACTTAAAAAGGGAGGGGGGTAATAAACTCCTCCACGTATGCCTAATTCAGGTTCAGGTCTCATCTAGTTCTCATACACCAGACTCGGTCATTTCTCATCAGAATCTTTGATATTGAACCTCATTGGGGCATTCCTGAGTTAGATGATTTCTGCTGTGATGATTTTTCTAATTTAAAAAATTATCTCTGTACATAATTTTATTCTGAAATTACTACTAGTACCTACTGGGATAATCAAGAGACTGCTCTGAATTATCCCTGGATCTGTACTTCCTTTATAGCAACTTTTCACACATACCACAGCCTTGCACGTTTTGTATTGGGGTCACAGCCCGGGTTATTTTCCTTACAGGAGAGGATGAAGACCAGTATGAGCAGTTCATGCTGCCGCTCACAGCGGCGTTTGAGGCTGTGGCCCAGATGTTTAGCACTAACAGTTTCAACGAACAGGAGGCAAAGGTAAGTCCTTCACACACTGATCAGCTTCTGGTTGAGGGCTAGTCCCTGAGAGAGACTGGATTGGATAGCACTGCAGAAAATAGTGTTTTATCTGTAGATTTTCTACTGATACAGCTTTTTACTCAGTCTCTTGGATTCCTGGGATTTTTAAATAGAAGAACCAACATAAGTTTATAAATTCTTAAGTGTTTATGTTCTTAAACAGTTCTTAGGATTTTTTATCTTTAAGTTTTCACATGTGTTAGCATAATGTTAACATGTTTTCTCATTGCCTTTTTAATCTCTGAAGTATATTTGGTCATGTCTCCTTTTCATTTTTAATACTGCTTATTAGTGCTTTCTTTCGTTTTTCTAGATGTCTTGCGAGAGATTTGTTAGTTTATTAGTCTGCTCACAGCACACAAAAGAATTCTTTCTTTTTTCATCTTCTTTGTTTTATTTCTGTTTTATCTGTTTTCTATTTCATTCATTTCTGCTCTTAATCTTTATCTTTATACCTTTTACTTGAATCTTTTCTGTGGTTGCCACTTCACTTTTCAAGCTCTTCTTTCCTAATACGGTCATTTAAAACTATAAATGTCTCTTTAGGTGTATTATTTCATAAATGTTGTTTTGTTTTGTTTTTTTAATTAGTGTAAAAAAAAAAAAAAAAGACATAAAACTTAACATCTCAGCCATTTTTAAGTGGTTTAGTAGCAGTAAGTTTTCACATTGTTTTGAAACGGGTCTCCAGAATCCACAAGCTATGATATATAGCATCTTTCATTATCATTCAGCTTTTTGCATTTTATTTCCATTAAGATTTCGTCTTTGACGCATGAGTCATTTAGAAGGGTTTGTAAATTTCCATATAAATGGAATTTTAAAGTTACCTTCAGTTATTGATTTCTAGCTGTCAGAATAGCCATCTTTTTTTTTTGCTTTCCTCCTCTTCTTGTTTCTTGCCCACCTGCTCTCTTTACCTATAGATCTCTGTACCAAAACCAGAAACAATGGACTATTAATATTTGTAGGACTTTTCTGTAGTGTTCATGGCACTAATACTGAGTTTTAGAGCCACCAAGTAGCCCAGTGATACTGCCCTCTAAAATGCCATACTTTACCTGACATTATAAAATTCTCCTTTTTCATCTCTAGAAAGCCTCTTGGTGTTCTGTCTTCAAATTAACAAGGAAGTCAGAGAGCAACGCCAGTTACCAGACTCTCTCGTCTTTACTCTGGTGTACTGGGGTCTGAGATGGGTACTACTATCAAGGATAACTGAGGGATAGCAGCCCCTTCCCCGTCACATTAGTTCTGTACAAAACAAGTAAAATTAATGAAACAACCACCTTGGCCATGAACTACAACCATCACTATATCTTTGTCATGTCTCATGTAACAAGCCCATGTCTTAGACTTAAAGTTGAGCTTATGGTATCAGTTTAGGAATAGAGCTGTAAGCAGACCATTAGCAAAAATGCAGACATTTTTTACAAACGAATCAGTATACTCAGTGTGCCTACTCATGGCTGTTAGCTTTTGGAAAGTGGTTTCATTGCTCTTCAGGGCCCACTAGTCAATATTCTGTTCAGAAAGAGTGCTTTGGATTTGGAATCTTGGTGTCCTAACCCTGGCCTCTTGCTGCCTACGGCAGGACTGTAATTGGGTCACAGGCTCTTATTCTGTAAAGGCATAGTATTAGTACTTTATAGATCCAAGATCCATCAGTCTTCTTTCTAGATAACCCAACCAAAAGGCAAATAGTCTTGCAGACTTCTGTCTTGCTCCTGGCGGGGTCTGCATTTGCATTCCTGTGGTACTGACGCCTTTGTAACTAGATGTGGTACCAGACCTTTAGGGATATGACTCTTCTCCGTCTTCTTGTATGTGCTTTTTTTGCTTTTTTCTCCCCCACCTTTTCTTGAATAAGCTTTTTTGCTTTTCCATTTTTTACATAAAATTTATCACATTAATGTCTTAAAATCTTATCATCCTCTGTTTTTGCTATGATGGGCCAGGAAACTATCCCTTTCTCTGGATATAAAAAGCATCCAAAACTAGTTTTTCAAGAGAAGAGATTGCATTTCTCTCTCTAGTATGGGAGAGATCGAGTCAGAATACTTGCGAAGGAATATTTGTTGAATGATGGGAGAAAGAAGATGAAATTCCCATCGGGTGGTGATAGGTTTGGTGTTTCTTCCGTCTTAACATATTTTTGCCTTCTACCACAGCGAACTCTAGTTGGCCTCGTAAGAGACCTGAGAGGGATAGCTTTCGCCTTCAATGCCAAGACCAGCTTCATGATGCTGTTCGAATGGATGTATCCTAACTCAAAGCTAGGCGTGCACCTCCACAAGCTTTACCTGGAGGGTGAATGGGTGGTGGAGTCACTGGAGAAGGTGGGAGGAATGAATTGTGAGGCTGAGAAGGTGGAGAGTTACCCAGAAGGCAGCCATATCTTTCGAGTTCTCATTCCTCAGTGATCTAATAATGTGAAGCTGCCTGGTCATTGAGATTGAGGAGTGAGTGAGGTGGGGCTCCTCAGTTTCTATTTGGGGTCCCAGTTATAAATCCCTTTGGAATTCTTGCATGTGAATTTTGCTACACTGAGAAAAGAGACTTTTCAATCTACTAATAAATAAGACAGCTGTTCTAGGAGTTAGAAAGGCTAACCTTACTAACTTCATAATCTGTAACAAAGCACTTAACATCTAAGTGCCTCCGTTTCCTCAAACAGTTATGTACAGTTATGCTTCCCTGTCACCCCACAGAAGTGGTAAGAGGACAGATAACAGGATGAAATGCATTGTGCTTCTCAGAAGAAAGGCATTATGTAAGTTAAAGTGTGTCTTTAGATGCCCGTTAAAAGGTAAAGGACACACAGTTGCTCTAGAACCTTCTGTTTAGAAAGACGCTAAGATTAGCAAGCAGGAGACAGGGAATCAGAGAACTGTAATTTGGCAGTTCGTGCCTGACCAGTGCTGAGAACTTCTGTACCTTTCTGGATTCAGAATTCTTCCTTAGCTTTTCATTTACAGCTACCCCTCCTACATGCCCATCCTGCAGCGGGCCATTGAGCTGTGGTACCATGACCCAGCTTGTACTACACCTGTGCTCAAGCTGATGGCTGAACTGGTCCACAACAGGTAAGCAGGGAGAGTCTCAAAAGGCCCCGCCGCCCTTCATCTGAGCGGGCCCTACGGTTGTTTGTTTTATCTAGTGTTTTCAGCAGATTATAGAGGGTACTAAGATTCACTGCTGTCAAACTTTGAAAACCTCTGATAGACTGTGTTCTGTTTTTGTTTGTTTGAAAGAAGGATGTCCCCACCCACACAAACCCATAGCGGCTTGCAGGAAGTAAGTCACTTTTTAAAAAGCGTCTCAAGATACCCACTCTTAAGTGTGACCTAGAGTCTCATTTATAAATTTCTTTTTCATTTATTTATTTTTAATTGAAGGATAATTATAACGGATCAGCCATAAGTATACATATGTCCCATTATGTATTCATTGTTAGGCAGATGACAGCTGAATCAGTGAAGGTTTATCTTAAATTAAGAAAGATTTCCAAAATACTACGTTTTAGATTTGCCCAGCAATTTAGGGGCGTAAAGAAAAGACAACTTCAGCACCTTGACTTCACTAGAGCTTCAGCTCTGCATCTGCCTTGCATCTGTACCAGCACACCTGAGAGAATTAGTCATTTTTACAACTACCTTAGTGAAGAAGTGGGTGATAGTCACAGAAGCTGTAGCCACCTGTGAGGCTTATAGTTAAGACTTATTTATAAAATAAACATTGAAGAACATCTCCTCTTTGCCAGTTAGGCACTTTGATACTGATTGTGCCAGACAAAACCTCGCCCACTTAGATGTTACATTCTGGAGGGACAATAGGCAGTAAAACAAGTGTGGAAGATCATTTGACAAAAGTAAGATAATAAAACAAGGGAGCTGAAGAAGAGAAGGATTCTCAGAGACAGTAATATAGATGGACCAGAAGCATTCTGGTATTCCCTGCAAGGAGAGGGAAAAAGCAGTCAAAACAGAAAAGAACTGCAGTGGTCCTGAGACAGAATGAGCTTGCTGGCTGAAGCCTAGGGAAGGAGGGGAGACCATGGTGGGCGACCAGTCAGACACATCGAGCAGCAGCTCAGTACAGCAGTAGTGAAGCATGGTGTGTACTCTCAGTATGTGGGAAGCTACTGGAGTATGTTAAGCAGGGATTAAAATGATCTCCTTGACATTATTTAAAGGTGTCCTTCTAGCTTCACGTGGAGAATGAGACCCTAGGGGCAAGAGCGGAAGCAGAAGGACCTCACAGCAGGCGGGTGGGTTCAGGACATATTGGAGAGCTAGATCTTGATGGATCTTGACGGTCTCTGTGGCTGGGGTGGGGGGAGGAAGAATCAAGAGGACTCGTGTTGGTCTGAGGCCTTACCAGCCATGAGGTCAGCGACCTCATTAAGCAGTAGAGGAGCAAGCCAAGGAGGAGAACTCTGGCCTAGGGGGCAGTCAGGAATGCAGAACTCAGGTTGATGACGTTGTTTGCCCTCCCGGCTTGACTCCCCAGGTAGCGCTTTCAGTCCCTTCACAGCTTTTTTTCAGAAGTAGGGACGATGCTTGTACCCTGCCCGCAGTTGCCAGTGAATCTAGAGAGGTAATATGTAATAGATTAAAGTCTGCAGGGCTGTGAATGAGTACAACCAAGCAATGACTGTGCTAGAACCCATACTTTAAATCAAATTGAGAATTTTTTAAAATAATTTATTTCCAGCTTCATTTCCCTTGTTTCTTTTAAATGTTTTCGGTTTGAGCAGCAGAACTTGAATGTATCATGTTTTTCTTCAAGATACAACAAGCTACATCACTGGTTATCTTGTATTAACTTGGTTATTTCACATTAGGATAGGTAGTCTGTGTCTTCACGCTAAAAGTATCACCTAAGGTACTCAGGCAAGAGTAAGTCTTCCAGCAACATCTCCGACTTTTATCTCCTCTGTGTTTGCTCAGATCCCAGCGACTCCAGTTTGATGTCTCATCCCCCAATGGCATCTTACTCTTCAGAGAAACCAGCAAGATGATAACAATGTATGGTAAGCAGTTAAGAGGAGCAGAACCCTGGAAGTGAATTCTAGCCCAGTCACCACACTCCGCAGTGTGGGTCTCAGGCCAGCCCTGGCAGTATCCAGGACAGCACTGCCAAGGCATGCTGTGTTGTTCATGCACTCGTGTTACAGCGCCACCTGGTGCCAAGGGCTTTTGGACTAATAGGTTGGGTTGGTGTGTAAACTGTCAGCTACCACGTGATTGAATAAATGTATCTTGTCTACTCAGGCAATCGCATCCTGACACTAGGAGAGGTCCCGAAGGATCAGGTCTACGCACTGAAGCTCAAGGGCATCTCCATCTGTTTCTCCATGCTGAAGGCTGCTCTCAGCGGGAGCTACGTCAATTTTGGAGTCTTCCGTCTCTATGGGGATGATGCCCTGGACAATGCTCTACAGACCTTCATCAAGCTGCTCCTCTCTATCCCCCACAGCGACCTCCTGGTAAGCCCTGAGCTTCATCATTGACCGAATCTGAGCCCCTCATCATGTCAGTCTTTTTTTTTTTTTTTTTGGCTGAGGCCATGATTGAATGTTTCTCTGAAGAACTGGAAGCTAGCTCCACTGGGCCCTTCTGTCTTCCCATCTGAAGGGCACTAAGCTGTTTATTTCTGATCGTGCTCACACGTGCTGAGGTACACATGACCTCCTCTGACTCTAACCCTGCTTCTCCCACAGGATTACCCCAAGCTCAGCCAGTCTTACTATTCACTACTGGAAGTCCTCACCCAGGACCACATGAACTTTATTGCAAGCCTGGAACCTCATGTCATCATGTATATTCTCTCTTCCATTTCTGAAGGACTTACTGCACTTGGTAAGCACCTGAGGTGGGTGGGTGGGCTGGTCAATTGGCTTTTACCACCTCACTAAGCAAAAGGGAGAATCTTGCCTCAATAGGATTACTGCTTTGGGGAGTTATCCCTCACACCAGAGTATATAACTCTTGAGAACATTCTCCTCCAGCACATACTTACTGATGCCCTCCTACAGACTAGGCACTAAGGACCTAGTAATTAGTCCCTGTCCCTTGGGAGCTTTTCATCTGGTAGATGAAATAGACTTGTAGACAGATGACTGCCTGTTCCCTCCCTTACCTGTGTAAGCACAGCAGTGGGGTGAGTACAGAGTGTGTGGGAGCACCCCGGAAGAATACCTGAATTCCTGGCCTTGAGGAGGGTGTCCTGCAAGGCGCTGAACGGGCATCATCAGATGAATTGGGGAAGAAGCCTCCTGGCAGCAGGAACAGCAAGTACTAGCCCCCAAAGGCAAGGAAGAACCAGGAACTCCAGATGGCAAGAGAGGAGTGAGGCGAAGCTGGAGGGAGAGAGGAGGCAGGGCAGATCTGGAGGTCATGGAGGCTGCCCTTCAGCTGGATCAGGGTGCTTGGATCCTAGCCTTAGGGCAGTGGAAGCAGTGGGGCATTTTACTCAGCGTACTCCGTAAGTCTTTTCATCCTACTCCACCTGGCTCTGGTCAACCATTTTGTGACCACACTGCCCGCCAGCCACCTGTCTTAGTTGGTGTGTATGTGTACAGAGAATAAAATACATTTTTAGACTAAGCTGAGCAAAACATAAGTCAACTGAAAAATGATCATAATTTATTGCAAATGCACAGAGAATGACTTTTGAATTGTCTGCCATGGTGAGTTAGCCACACTTCTGTGCCACTTCCTTGATATGCACTTACCCCTAGCAGGGTGCATAACCATATCTAGAACCATCCAGCCAGGTATCAGATCCTGCTTTAGAAGGCTGTTTTTTAGCTTCTTGAAAAACCTTGGCTTGCACAGAAGCAGCATGGTTTACTCGTTTAGGCCTGTGGTCTGAGCCTCACCAAGTCAGTGCTGTCTGCAGGCTGCACTGCAATGTCCCCTTTGTAAATGCACAGACACCTGCAGCTTTACACCACACACTTCCCCAGAAATGCCAGAGAGAAAAGAATGTTTCAGCATCCCACTCTTAACAAACCGTAGTGTCGATAGGCTGTACTAAGCTGGGTTCAGTGACATCACCCAGGTAACTCGGAGCACAGGCTCACGTCCAGTGCTTGGATTCTAATCATTGCTCTTCCAATTACTTGCAGTTACTAGACCTTAAGGCAAGTCACAGAACCTCTACACACTTCTGTTTACTCATTGGTAAAATGGAACACCTACCTCCTGGCGTTCTCTAAAGGATAAAATAGAGATAAAGTCCTTAGCACAGTATCTGACACGATAAAAGCACTTGCTCTACTATAAGCTATTTGTTACTTTTTATGAAGCAGAAGACATAAATCCACATCATATAAAGTCAATAATTTCAGTAGTATTTCTATTATTAGCTATTATGAAGAGCTCATTTTCAGATTTGGCATTAAACCCGGCTGTAAGATGAGGGTGAGAGGTTAACAGACAGCATCCCCATTGGTAGTCTTGGCTACACCAGCCACGTCCCCAGTCCAGCTAGGTGCCTCTGAGGGGTCTAAGCTTGGCACCTCACATTGAGCTGCATTGCCAGTGGCAGCTCAGTACCCCTGCTCTGTTCCATCCCTGCCCTGCTCTCTTCCAGACACCATGGTATGCACAGGTTGCTGCTCCTGCCTGGACCACATCGTGACATACCTCTTCAAGCAGCTTTCACGCAGCACCAAGAAGAGGACGACGCCCCTGACCCAGGAGAGCGACCGCTTCCTGCATATCATGCAGCAGCATCCAGAGATGATCCAGCAGGTGAGGAGTGTGAGGGGCAGGAGGTGGCATGGGAGAGAGAACCTCTCTGAGAGGGGGAGGCCCAGCAAGATAATGAACTTGACCAACATCTCACCTGGTTAATGCTGCCAAGGAGAATTTTATGCCTTAAAATGACAGCAGATTTTTGAGTTTGCTGAGAAATCACTGAATGTGGATATAGAAAATCCGAAAAAATCAGGTTTTGAATTTTTCTTCTGAGTGTCACACCAGCCCCCGTGCCTTGGGCCTGTCCCATGAGCACCGTCCTCCTTCCATGGCAGTGGCTTTGCTCATGAGTACCCAGCTGTAAAACTCGTGCTGCCACTTGCAGAATAGAAGAGTGTAGGACAGGGAATTCCCGGCAGTCCAGTGGTTAGGACTTCAAGCATTCACTGCTGAGGACGTGGGTTTGAGAGTCCCTTGGACTGCAAGGAGATCCAACCATTCTGAAGGAGATCAGCCCTGGGATTTCTTTGGAAGGAATGATGCTAAAGCTGAAACTCCAGTACTTTGGCCACCTCATGCGAAGAGTTGACTCATTGGAAAAGACTCTGATGCTGGGAGGGATTGGGGGCAGGAGTAGAAGCGGACGCCAGAGGATGAGATGGCTGGATGGCATCACTGACTCGATGGACGTGAGTCTGAGTGAACTCCGGGAGTTGGTGATGGACAGGGAGGCCTGGCGTGCTGCGATTCACGGGGTTGCAAAGAATCAGACACGACTGAGCGACTGAACTGATCTGATCTGATCTGGGAGACTAAGATCCCTGCAAGCCACACTGTGCAGCCAAAAAACTTACATGTTGTTCTACCTTTCAAATAAAGCTCTTGGTTTAACAAAAAGAAAAAAGAGCACATGACAAAAGGAGATAACTGACCACACATGGAGATCAAACCGTATGCCTACCATTATTTAATTTGTATGCAACATATTTTCAAAAATAAGATTTGCAGAAATACACCAGATAAAAATAGATAAGGAAAAAGAATGGAATAATTTAAGATTTTAGCCAATAATATTTTAACCAACCTCATCTTTATCTACGTTTTTCTCTAAGAAATCGTGAACATCCCCAAAATGCTATAAATCTCTCTCTTCTGATACAAGATCCTGAGAGCTTTAGTGCAGGGTGATTTTGCTTATTATAATCATTTACTTGACCGATCCCATTACCCACAAAAACCAGAGTTAACTGGAAAGGTCCATTTTTAAATGAATGATCAAACCAATTCCCTGGAAAGGGAATATCTTGTAACTCACCTTATAATAGATTTAAATGAAGTTTCATGAACCCAGAAAAGGCTGTAAGCCTAATAAACTCTGTCTGGGATCTGTAGTTCTGTTTTGGGTAGCCACACACCAGGTCACTGCCTCCGCTTCTCTGTTTCCAGATGTTGTCAACGGTGCTGAATATCATCATCTTTGAAGACTGTAGGAACCAGTGGTCTATGTCCCGACCCCTACTCGGCTTGATACTACTTAATGAAAAGGTAGGAGAACCAGCTCCTTGGTATCCAGGGCACTGTGGGAAAGACAAAAACACCCCCACAGTGGTGAGAGAGAGAAAGTGGCCCATTTTCTGAGCATATCCTGTTCATGCTCTGAACAGAACATAATCACTTAAACATTAGAAGTGAGCACCTGTAGCAGTTCAGACAGAAGGGGAAGGATGAAGAAGTGTGACAAGGAGAGAAGCCTCTGGAGATCAGAGCACCTGAGGCCTACGTTCTAGTTCCAGTTCTGCCATAAACAGACATAAATCTAAAAATTCTTACAAAAGAAGAATCTGCATCAGGTGACCCTCGTAGCATTTATCACTTTAAGATTCTAGATTTTTAAGTAAGATAATGATAGCCAACAGGTGCTTGCATGAACTTAAAAAAAGTATCCAATTTTGTTTCTTCTAGAACACTCCTGTTCTTCAGGTGATGAGGGGCTAGTCAGCCTTTCTGCCTCTTCTCTCCTTACCTTCTCTCTCTCTCTGCCCTGCAGTATTTTTCTGACCTAAGGAACAGTATCGTGAACAGCCAGCCACCAGAGAAGCAGCAGGCTATGCATCTGTGCTTTGAAAACTTGATGGAAGGCATCGAGCGAAACCTTCTAACGAAAAACAGAGACAGGTGAGTGTCGAAGGCTCTGCCAAGAAATCCTGGGCAACTGTTAGTTTTCAGATCATTGAAACATAGGAGACTCCTTCAAAGTCTTCTAGAGGCCGTCTAAAAAGAAATGCTTCCGAATAGAAAAGCAAGCCACAAAATAATTTTAAATTTTCTAGTTGCTGTAAAAAGAAACAATATTCATTTTAATATCTTTTATTTATTTAACCCATGTGTCTAAAATAATGTGTAATCAGTATTTTTAAACTGAGAATTTTAACATTCTTTTTATTGTGCTAAGTCTTCAAGATCTTGCGTATTTTACAATTAACAGGACATCTCAATTCAGATGCTAAATTTTCATCGGAAATACTTAATTTGTATTTAGATTTCCTAAGATTTACAGTTGACAAAGTAGACTCCCATACATAAGTTGTTCTAGACATACTTAGTTATCCAATAACTGAACTTACTCAGGTTTTCCTAAATTGATTTTTTAAATTTTCTTTCATTTTAATTAATTTAAAATAGAGCTTTTAACTTCAAATTAATTAAGGTACAGTTGGGGAACTGAATTTTAAATGTCTTTTCATTGCATTCAGTTCCTCAGTTGCTCTGAGCACTTCAAGTGCTGTACAGCCACCTGTGACTAATGGCTACCATACTGGACAGCACAGGTCTCTTGGCATTAAGACATGAGACAGACTCATTCTCGTCAAGCCCTCACCTCGTGAGGGTTACTTCCTATCTGACAGAGATGAGATTGAGATTCCTTTTGTGCTGCCATGAGCCTGAAATGATCCTCAGAGCCCTGAATTTAACCAGATCTTGAGCTTGCCTTGAAGTTGTCAGGGAGAAAGGGGTGCAAAACTAGCCCAGCTTCTCCTTAGTTTTAGGACTGAAATAAACTGACCTGAGAACCTATTGTTTCAAACATTCTGCCTCTCAGTAGCCACTTGCTTGCTAGAAACATTTTCGGCAAAGACCTTTTCCTTCCACTCTGCTTCCCCAACTTACATGCTCCTCTCTGTAGGTTCACCCAGAACCTGTCGGCATTCCGTCGAGAAGTCAACGACTCGATGAAGAATTCCACGTATGGAGTGAATAGCAATGATATGATGAGCTGACACCTCCTTGGACTCTACCTGTACAGAGCAGTGCCCCTTTGGTCTGACCCAGGGGGCGAACAATTACAATGGAGAGGGCTTGGCTGATCCTGGCCCCCTCCTCCAGGGGTATGGGGAAAATGGCAGAGGTCAACTAGCTTCTTCCCCAGGGAATAGGGGTGTGCGTGCACTCACTCGGGGGGCAGGGCGCTGCTGGTTCCTGGGGGATTGGGTGGGAAGGGTGGTGGGAGGAGATACGGAGATAGAGGCACAAATGTGTGAGTCTCCAGCCCCTCTCCTCCTGGGGCCACCCACGGGGAAAGAACCCCCAGTGTCCTGCCACAACCTGCCTTGTATAAACATGTACATTTTTTCATAACATTTTGAACAAGGTTTATATTGACTCAAGTTTAAAAACAAAGTGTGACTGAAAAATTTTTACAGAGTCTAGTGCACCAATGCTGATGTGAGGGGTTGTGTATGCGAGTGAGGAAAAAATGTGTATTCTGGTGGCCTGAAGCTTTACTGGACAAGGATGTGTGAACGTGCAGAGATATATTTAGTGACACAGTGTAGAGAGGCAAAAAGAAAAAAAAAGTAAAAATTCCAAATGTATATTTTTTCTTATTGCCCTTCCCTTGGCCCCCAAATTATCACTTCCTGTTACTATATTACCCTTGTTATTAGGAACTCTAAGCCATGCGGAGCACCACCCCTCTTCCCCCGTCAGCCTAGATGCCGCCCTCGGTTCTATGGCCTCTTGCAGTGACCGTCAACTCCAGCTAAAAGTGTTTGGTGTTCTTAGCTTCATCCTCTTTCCCATTTTGCCGATCCCCCATCCTCAGACATATGCCTCTTGCTTTTAAAAGTCAGATGTAACTCTATAATTTAGGGTTCTTGGTCTCTGTTCAAAGTGGAGACCAGAGAAAAGGAGTTGAGCCAGTGGCTCTCCTGTCGAACAATTTGGATGAGTCCACCAGAGGCCCAGTCACGTGTGGCCAATAACTTTTAGTCTTCCCCAGCCCTCGAGGCAGTGTGTGTGGATGTGTGCGTGTGGATATTTATATATGTACCCTGCACTCGTGAATGTATGAACTGGAGGACGTTACTACAGTGGAGGGGTTCTTAATAACAAGGTCTGCCTAGCATGAAGTATTTAACATTCTCCCACCCCTTTAAAAATATACATTTTTATAAAATGAAAACCATAATAAATGTTTTGAATATTAAAAAAAATTAACCTACAGAGGAAAATTAACGGAGAAAGCTATTTGCCTTGTACTTTTTCCACAACTGTTGCTGCTAGTTGTACGCATCTCTAGTTCAGCTCTCGCCCATGGGACACTCATCAATTAGGTTTTATTTTTATTTTTCTCCTCTACCCCCAGAAACAAGCCTGTTAATTTTTTTTTTTTTCCTTCTCCTCTGGCGACTGTGTGGTGAATCCTTTCTTGCGTGATCAGGTTGCGGATAGACTTGTAAGGGTGTTTGCTGCATACAGTGTAAGCATTGTGACCGCCAATAAACTTCAATGGTTTCTACTGACCTGGTTTCAGCAATCAAGTCTAGTGTGTTGGCAGGGACATGTCTCATTCTGAACACATGAAACATGCATTCCTGAAAGCCAGTGGGTGACAAGGGACCCCTCAACTCTGAAATTAGCTTGTTTCTCATTGGATGAAGTCTGAGTCTCTGTCTTTTTAAAAGCAGGACTCTTAGTCTATATATTCTCTATATAAAAAACATGCTGGGCCCACAGCTATAACAGGTGAAACCTCTCTAACTCTTTATGAGCTTCCAGGTAACAACAGGGTACCCAGGAGAGAAGTAGTAATTGCAAAGACCCCAGTTATTGTTCTGACATATATGCTCGTGGGCTGGGTGTCACTCATAGACCCTGACAAGTTCAAGGATAAATATTATCCCCCAAAATATTTGGCAGATTTCATGAGCCAGAATTGTCAAATGAAGAACAGAACTGTCGTAAAAGGGACTATTTCTCATCCCCTTTGCTATGTAGGACCCAGATGTAAAAGCATTTAGTTTCCAGGAACATTGGAAAGTATTAAAGTACTACAATATCTTCCTGTAGCTTAATGCAGAGTGACATTCAGTAATCACAGGCTCTAGAGAGCCACTCTAGTCCACTAGATATACCTTTGTCTGCTGCTTTGGTCTCTGGTCCAAAGTTATTTCACAGGCCAAAATATATATATATTCTAATACGTAGAAGGCAAGTAGAATTGATTCATCTTAGTCAAGTCTGTCTCTAAGCCTAATAGAAAATGGTCAGCCCTCATTAATATGCAGAACACTCCAGTCACATGCTCCCTTGACCTAGACTTCTAATTCTGCAGTAAATAAGGCAAAAAAATAACTTTCTCACAGATATTTGAAGAAGAAACCCTCTCTCCCAACTATCCTGAAATTCTGACTGATCAGCAAAACCCCATACCCCTCCCTTTCCTTCCACAAAAACAATTTCAGAGGCAAGAACCTCACTAGAGATGGTGTCTCCCCAGTGCAGTCCTAAGCCCAGTCCAATCATTACCAAGTGCCACAGTTAAAATTTCCCCAACCACATCAGACTTTTTAAACAGTGAAGCTGCTCCTTTCTTGATAGTTGTAAGAGGGATACCCCCCAAAGAGCCTTTTTTCCTGATCAGTTATCAGCAATTTCACATGTCAACCTAATAAATGCAAAAGCCAGTTAGTTATCTTTAAACTTTGATTTCTTCAAGAAATCTTGTGGAGCTTTTATTCAGTTGAAGAATGAATTTCTTTCCAGGATATCCTAGGCATCAAGTCAAATGTCTCTGGACAGTGTTTCCTGACACAAAGTTACCTTACATTGACAAAAACACCTAGAATCTTTACTGCAGATCATCAAACTGTATGTCTGTATTTGTTGTTGGCTCTGCCAACAAATAGGGTTATCCATTTTCACTAAAGTATAATTCAGACAAAGGAAGAAAGGTCAAATTTAAGTTTTTAGATTTTAAGAAGTACTTTCGGCCAAGTACCAATTTTCTAATAACAAGTGACAGCCTACTAAGAAGTAATAGTTTTATGTTCTGCAAACTCAAACTTATTAAGAACTTGCTTTTTTCCCTATCAAGTGGTAAAATGTTCTAGTAACTTACAAAGGTTTAATCAAGAGTGGAAAAAGGACCACTTTTCAAAATACCCATGGTTGTGGGGTAAGATGAATTAACTCCAGAGAGCCAAAACGCTTCTCTGTATCTCAACTACCACCAGCCAACCCGTCCTCCACCCAAGATTTTTAGCTAGATCTACAGCAAACCTACATTGCCACATGAAGTGTTACCCAAGTGCTAAAGCAGAAAGGGAAAGCAAAGATGATTACAGGGAGACTGCAAAAACCATAACGGATAACAAGGGCTGGAAAAAATGTAAATGAGTGTTACTTTAAAAGTCTTAGTTCTTTAAACCTTTCATGTTTAAAATATACTCACCAGCCATAATTAATACAACAACCAATCAGGTGCTAGATAATGTCTAAGAAGCTTCTTGCATCAGTAGCGTGTCTCCTGGGTCGTCTATATTTATCTTGGGTTTCTTAGATAACTCTGGAATTCACTAGTCAGCCAGTTTGGTTTATTTCAGGATCAATGGGTCACTAAACAAATGAGCCGCCAGATAGTGGGACATCAGATGATCAAAAGGGAGGATGAAATCAAGCCTCGGATATTATCCTCTTCCTCAGAAAACCTTAGGGTTCTCAGGACTGTCTCACCACTGCTGCTGTCTGTTCCTTCATCAGAATCTACTCTAAGCCATATACCTTTTTGAGGGTCAGCAACAGAAAAGGAAACTAAAAAGGAAAACACATCATTTGCAAGGCAAATTGGTACAAACTCACCCCAAAACAATGTAGTGAACGATACTTAACACAAGTACAGCTATACTTGAGATTCTTAACAATCAAGACAGACCACTCAATAAACAGGCATAACAGCACCACATGTATGGGCCAGAGCATCCTGTTATTGGGTTACAAATGAATGCAGAGTGTCAAGTGGGAAATCTAACCCCTCCTCAGTTCAGTTCAGTCACTCAGTCGTGTCCGACTGTTTGCGACCCCATGAATTGCAGCACGCCAGGCCTCCCTGTCCATCACCAACTCCCGGAGTTCACTCAGACTCACGTCCATCCAGTCATTGATGCCATCCAGCCATCTCATCCTCTGTCATCCCCTTTTCCTCCTGCCCCCAATCCCTCCCAGCATTAGAGTCTTTTCCAATGAGTCAACTTTTCGCATGAGGTGGCCAAAGTACTGGAGTTTCAGCTTTAGCATCATTCCTTCCAAAGA
>NW_011494789.1:3860647-3865770 GCF_000754665.1 Bison bison bison
TCAGCTTTAGCATCATTCCTTCCAAAGAACACCCAGGACTGATCTCCTTTAGAATGGACTGGTTGGATCTCCTTGCAGTCCAAGGGACTCTCCAGAGTCTTCTCCAACACTATAGTTCAAAAGCATCAATTCTTTGGTGCTCGGCTTTCTTCGCAGTCCAACTCTCACATCCATACATGACCACTGGAAAAACCATAGCCTTGACTAGATGGACTTTGGTTGGCAAAGTAATGTCTCTGCTTTTTAATATGCTATCTAGGTTGGTCATAACTTTCCTTCCAAGGAGTAAGCGTCTTTTAATTTCATGGCTGCAGTCACCATCTGCAGTGATTTTGGAGCCCCCCAAAATAAAGTCTGACAGTTTCCACTGTTTCCCCATCTATTTCCCATGAAGTGATGGGACCAGATGCCATGATCTTAGTTTTCTGAATGTTGAGCTTTAAGCCAACTTTTTCATTCTCCTCTTTCACTTTCATCGAGAGGCTTTTTAGTTCCTCTTCACTTTCTGCCATAAGGGTGGTGTCATCTGCATATCTGAGGTTATTGATATTTCTCCCAGCAATCTTGATTCTAGCTTGTGCTTCTTCCAGCCCAGCATTTTTCATGATGTACTCTGCATGTAAGTTAAATAAGCAGGGTGACAATATACAGCCTTGATGTACTCCTTTTCCTATTTGGAACCAGTCTGTTGATTGGACAACAAATTAAAGGAGTTCTATGTATATCTGGATTCAAGGTCTGGAGAACAACCAAACCCAGAATACAAACTGATTAACTGGACAATGGACTTGGCCTTTTGTGAAGATCAAAGGGGCCACGCCAGTGTCTGATAGTGAAAGGGGGGGTGAAGGTAAAAGCATGTCTCCCCTCAGCTCGGAAAGACCGATGACAGGGCAATGAAGATAAAGCTCTGCAAGGCTCCATTAGTTGAGCCGGAAAATTAGTGGAAATGAAACCATTCTTTGATCTAAAAATATGACAGGACTTCATCATTTCTCTTTAGCAAGAAATCAGTTCCACACCCTTTAGTCTGGGACATGTGTCACAAAACCAAATCATAAACTACCAGTCAAGCTACAAACGCTTCAAGGAAACCCTTCTACTTACAGAGGACTGCCACTGCCATCTCTTCCTCCACATTGTACCTTGTGCCTTTTCCGAGTCTGCAGGGCTCTCTCTTCTCGATGTAAACTTTTTTGTTCTTTACCCACCTTTTCAAACTCAGAGTAGAGCTCTACATCCTCTTTGAAGTCCCCCTACTGTCCCTAAGTCTCACGGGATTATCTGAGGCATTGCTAACCCCACTCCCGCCCTGTCTCAGCAACTAGAACGTGCTCCTTACAAGCCGGGCCTGACAGAAGAGATTATAATACAGAAGAGATCATAATGAACGAAGGGATGTATATCAGGGGCGTGGGAGCGTCTGCAGAACGGGGGAGTGGAGGGTAGTTGGACCTCCTTTGGGTGAAGCCCCTGCGGAGAGATTCCGGGCTGCCTGCATTGTGCGATTAAGCTCACATCATTACCATAGGCCTCTACCGAAAGGAAAAGGGAAGAAGCCTCTGACACTAGCCCCGAAGCTCTGCGAAGGAAAGCGGGAAAGAATTCACCCCTGACCCAGCACGACTTCCCAACAAGCCTCCGCGCCCCGGAGGCGGTTCGGTGCTGTCTTTCGGTCCCCGCCGCGCCTGCGCACAGAGGCCCGTTCCACGGGCGCGTGCTCTCAGGGCCGCGGCTCACCCCCACCTCCGCCTCTCTGCGTAGGAGTAAATCGTGACTCCCCGCGTCCGCTGGCTGCGGTGGCGGCTGGGAGCAGGGCTGGGCTGCTCTATGGTTGCAGAGCGTTCCTCTTAGGGAAGGCCAGAGCTGGGCACTGTACTGGGGAGAGGTATCCACAGTGACAATCACAGAGGCACTGTTCAAGGACTTGATCCCTGGCTGGGAAGAACTCAGTGGAATGGGCAAACAGGCTGAAAAGGATGATTACTGCATGCTGTTTGCTCTGGGATACAAAGGAGGAGCCTCCAAGAAGGGCAGTAACAGAAGCGAGTTCATCGAAAGAGGGCAAGGGAGAACATTCAAACGGCGTAAAAATCCTGAGGCACGAAATGCCTTGTACCTTTGTGGGGGCTGCAAAAACAGCATGACTGGAAAAAAAAAAAAAAAACAGCATGACTGGAGGGAGAGTGCAACCCTAAACAAGTCTGGATGAAGGGTGGAGCACAAGAGGTTGGGATTTGATCTTAAAAACCATTAAGATTGAAAGCAGCCTAGTGACCAATCTTTAACTCACCACTGGTGAGTAAAAGCCTTTAATTCACACTAGTGAGGAGCCTGGCATGCTGCAGTCCATGGAGTCACAAAGAGTTGGACATGACTTAGTGACTGAACAACAAATGAGATAAGGAGTTCGAGAAGGTAGGAAATATTGGGGGTGAGGGGTGGACTCAACAGGGCTTTGGGAGGGTAGAGAAAAGTAGATTGTAGTATGATTTCCCCCCAGGATCTGGAGTAGGACAGCAACTGAGTCAAGGCGGAGGAACCGTGGGACATTATGGGAAAGAGTGCTTGGTGAGCCTGAATGGAACTCTGATCTAAGGAGACTTCCCTGCTTTTGCAAGCAGAGCACTTGGAATTCAACAAGAAATTAGAAAATAGAAGAGGAGGGAACAGTACTCAATCATAAGATATAAACAATCAAATCCAGGAATATGTCAAAAAGCATAATACATCATGACCAAATAGGATTGCTCCTAGAAATGCAAGGTTGGTTTAAAACATTCAAAAAATCAGTAAATGTAATTGACCATATAAACAAAGGTGAAGAAGGTGAACCGTCCAATGAAGAAAAAGCGTATGACAAAAATTCTCACGAACTAGAATTTAAAACATTTTTAGTATGTAGAAATATGAAATATTTCATAAAATATGAACATCAACTATATGCTAATTTTGAAATATATTACTATTTGCTATCGCATCCAGAAGTATAAAATACATCAGTATAAATTTAACAAGATATGTGCTGGATTGGAACACTAAGATCTCTAAAACATCACTGAGGAAATTAAAGATCTAAATAAATTAGATTAAAACATGTTCATGGACTGTTGACTCAAAACTGGGATGGCAATTCTCCCCAAACTGAACTACATTCTACAGGATCCAAATAAAAATCCGAGAAGGCTTTTTTCTTTTTTTAAGAAACTGGCAAGCTGATTCTAAAATTTTTATGAAAATGCAAAGAACCTGGAAGAGCCAAAATATCTGTGAGAAAGACCAGCATTGGAGGATTCAACTGCCTGATTTCAAGGTTTACTATCACGCTACAGTAGTCAAGACAGTGTCGTATTGGCACTAGGACAGACAGACCAGCGGAACAGAATAAAATCCACAAACAGACAAACAGATATGGCTAGCTGACTTTTGACAAAAGTGCCAGTGTAATTCAATAGAGAAAGAACTGTCTTTTCCAGAACTGGTGCTAGAAGAATTAAATATCCACTTGAGGGGGGAGGGGAATGAACCTCGACCCTTACCTAACACCATGCACAAAAATTAACTTCAAATGGATCACAGATGTAAAAGTACAAGCTAAGACTACAAGGCTTCCAGAAGGAAACTTAGGAGAAATTTTTCACAACCTTGAGTTAAGCAAAGATTTCTTAAAATATCAAAAGCATGATCCACAAATGAAAGAAAACTATTTGACTTCATCAAGTTTTAAAATTTCTGCTCTTCAAAAGATACCATTTGTTTTTTAAATGAAAAGGCAAACCATAGACAGGAGTAAAAAAAAATGTATGCCTAACACAGTCATCCGAGTATAAAGAACTGCAATAAGAAGAATAACTGAATTTTAAAATAAAATATTTGAACAGATTTTATTTCAAAAGAAGATACACAGATGACCCATAAACAATTGAAAAAATATTCAACATTTTTTGCTATTGAAGAAATATAAATAAAAACCAGAAGAGATGTCACTATAGACATCTACTAGAATGACAAAATTAAATGACTGACAATGCCAAGTGTTGACAAAGATGTAGAGCAACTGGAATTTTCATACATTTCTGGTAGAAATGCAAAGTGGTACAGGAAATTTGGAAATAGTTTAACAGTTTCATATAAAATTTAATATATGCATACCAAATAACCCAGCAATTACACTCCTATGTATTTATCCTAGAAAAACTAAAACATATTTCCATGCAAAGACTTGCTCTCAAATGGTACAGCATTTTTATTCATAATAATCTACAACTAGAAACTACCCAAATATTCATCAACAGGTTTATCAGTCAGGGATGTAGCACAGGGAATTGGCTAATGCAATCTTGAGCATTGGCTAGGCAAGTCTGAAATTGGTAGGACAGGTTGTCAGGAAGAGCAGTCTGGAAGCTCTAGCAGGAGCTGAAGCTGCAGTCCAGGCAAAACATCTTCAGAGAGACTTCAGTTCTGCTCTTAAGGACTTTGAACTGATTGTACCAGGCCCACCCATGGTATTGAGGCTAATCTTGACCTAAAGGTAATTGATTGTGGATGTAAATCACATCTATAAAATACCCTCAGTAGAAACTGCCACATAGAAGGTGTCAGCCACACCCTCATTTTGATCAAATAACTGGTTGCAATAACCTAGCCAAACTGACACCTAAAACTGACCAGCAGGTGTCTGCATATACAAATTATGGAGTATTACTCAACAATAAACAGAAACAAACTACTGATACAGCGACAATATGAATAAATAAATCTCAAACACATTTTGCTCAGCAAAAGAGGGCAAAAATACCCTGTATGAATCTGCTTATATGAAATTCTAGAACAGTCAGTACAAATCTACAATGTCAGAAAGCAGAGAAATGTCTAATGCCAATTAGTAAGGGGAGGATATTGACTGCAAAGGGAAACAAGGAAATTTGGTGGAGTACCAGAAGTTGGAGAAGGCAATGGCACCCCACTCCAGTACTCTTGCCTGGAAAATCCCATGGACGGAGGAGCCTGGTAGGCTGCAGTCCATGGGGTCTCGAAGAGTCGGACACAACTGAGCGACTTCACTTTCACTTTTCCACTTTCATGCATTGGAGAAAGAAATGGCAACCCACTCCAGTGTTCTT
>NW_011494789.1:3865870-3887995 GCF_000754665.1 Bison bison bison
TAAGGCAGCCAGTGTTCTTGCCTGGAGAATCCCAGGGACGGCGGAGCCTGGTGGGCTGCCATCTATGAGGTCGCACAGAGTCGGACACGACTGAAGCGACTTAGCAGCAGCAGCAGCAGCAGAAATTGTAACTTGGCTGAGGTGATGGCTACCTGGTGTGTTGGTGGTAGTGTTGTTGTTTAGGCACTCAGTCGTGACCAACTCTTTTGTGACCCCGTGGACTCTGGCCCATCAGGCTCTTCTGTTTATGGGATTCTCCAGTCAAGAATACTGGAGTGGGTTTCCATTTCCTCCTCCAGGAGATCTTCCTGACCCAGGGATGGAACCCTCGTCTCCTGCATTGGCAGGTGGATTCTTTACCACTGAGCCTGGTGTATACATCTGTGAAAATTCAAATTATATGCTTTAAATGAGTACATTTTTGTATATGAGTTATTTCTCAATAAAGTCAGTATTTTTAAAAAATAAGCTCTTTCCTGCACAGTGGAAGCTCCACTCTAATCCAGGTTCCAGAGGGATTCCTCCAGCACCATTTGTGGAAAAGACTATGCTTTTTCCTTGATGCCTTTGCTGAAAATCATTGAAGCTTATATGTAGGTGAGAAGTTTCCAGGATAGAAGTGATGTAAAAGAACACAATGAGAGAGGTTCCTGTAAGTAATTCTGACTCCCAAACAGAGGTATCACTTGGAGGAGGGGGTGTCAACCAAAAACCTGCCTCCTGTTCACTACCCCCACCCAAACATTTCAGTGCTTCACTGTGCCATGTGAACTGATGTTTGTTAAATGAGTGGCCCTGGTAGTCACGTGCCCCATGGTGTATTGCTCACCAGCTGCGTCTGCTGTCCCCTTCCTCATCCCCACTCCTTCCTGGCCTTGGGAGAAGTAAGCCTTTTGGAAACTGGGCTCTTCATCTTTGGGGACCACAGCCCTGGGGGTCCGGCACTCTGGGCCTGGGGAGAGGGCCACACTTGGCATGGAGGGAAAGGAAACAAGCAAACAAACAAGGCAAAGGAAGGGCGGACAAGGCTATGCTTCCTACCGGGTGGCAAAGCGTCTCCATGGAGGGCGCTGGCGGGCTCCCGCAGCAGGCCGCAGTCAGTCCCCATTAGTCAGGACCGCGGTTCTCACGGTACGGTCCTAGACCCGCAACATCCACCTCACCTGGGCACCTGTTTAGAAATGCTAATTTTCTGGATTCCTCCGTAGGAAACGGTGGAGGTGGGGCCTAGCGCTTGTAATTTTAACAAGCTCTCCAGGTGCTTCTCAGGCTCCAAGGGGAGGAAAGAGTGGAAGAACGGGATGGGGGCTGATTATACCCCTCCCGTGGCCCCTTCCCAGGCTTCATAACGACCCGCTGTGGGCCGGGCCCTCAGGTGAGGCCGCGATAAGGCCGGAGTAAGGAAGCCAGAGAGGGAAGCGATCTGAGGAGGAGGCGATGAAGTGACTGGAGTTAGGGACGGTGAGCTGGAGGAGAGGTTGCGAGAGGGCTCGGTCCCGCGGTAGGGTGTACCTGAGGCCGGGCACCGAGCCGCCTTCCCCGCAGGTGCCGGGCGCTCCACCTCGGGGTGCTGGGAGGGCCGGCGGGGCAACCCTTTCGCACGGGGCGCTCCGCGCGGGGGTCTCCAGCCAGGGGATTGTAATGGGCCTTTCCTCGGCAGCTGCTCGGCCCCCGCCCGCATCATGAATCGCAGTCCCATTAGTAGCACCTCCGAAAAGGAGACACTAAGCCTGCTCTGGGGTGAGTGAGGCCCCAGGGTGTCCTCGGAGCAGCGGGCGTCCTGGTGGCGGGGGAATGTCTTGGGGGTAAGAGAGAGGGCTGGAGGGAGAGAGAGGACGCCTCTCTGGAGCCCGCCCTCCGCCATCTGTCTCCGTCTCCCTTCGCAGGCTGTGAACTAAACCAGGAGCGGCCGACTTGGACCTTCAAACCCCAAAAGGTGGGGAAGCAGGACTGTGTGCTGTTGCTCAGTACGGTGGGTACCGCTCTTCCGAGGAGGGGAGAAAGGGTGGGACAGGGAGGAGCCAGACACGCAGGAGCAGGTGGCATTGCCTGGTCCCCACAGCTGGAGCCAGGCTTCCCTCCTCCGCCCTCGCCCTGGGGGTGAGGAGGCGCCCTGCCCCTTTTCCCACCCCGCTCAGATTTCCCTGGGGGAGAAAGCCAAAGAGGAGGTGAACGTCGTGGAGATCCTGCCCTCGGCAAGCCCGGACGACAAGAAGAGGAGGCCCCTCACCCTGGCCTCGCTTCGGGCCTCGGTGCTCCCCATGGTGAGCTTCCCCGAGGGCCTAGGAAACCCTGGCTCCAGCCCGCGGAGGCCCTGCTCAGGCCTCACCCCTTGTGTGCAGACGGACACAAAGGTGGGGTACAGGCTCCTGCAGACCTACGGTCGGTGCCGGAGAGAAATACTTTTTGTTGTTTAGTCGCTAAATCGTGTCCCATTTATGTGACCCCATGGACTGTATGTAGCCCACCAGGCTACTCTGTCCACTGGAATTCCCAGGCAAGAATACTGGAGTGGGTTGCCATTTCCTTCTCCAGGGCATCTTCCCAACCCAGGGATCAAACCTGTGTCTCCTGCATTGGCAGGTGAATTCTATACCCATGAGCCACCTGGAAGGCCCTAGAGAGGCATATAGCCCAGCACTAAAAGCCTGGACTCAGGAGCAGGGAGCCAGGTTTCCATCCTAGTCCACTCCCTTTTAGGGGGCGGGGGAGGGATGCTGTGCGCATTGAGTCCTAACCACTTGACAGCCAGGGAATTCTAGTCCACTCTTCACTAGTTGTGTGACTTTGGGCAAGTTAAATAACTTTTCTTCAAATCCCATTTTTCAACTGTTTACTGCTGGTGATCGTATACTGTTGGTAATTTACACACTGTTTATGTATCCAGAAATCCTCACTTCTGGTCATTTGAGTTTTCTGTGTAGATCTTTGTGAATAATGGCAGTTTTTGTATTTGTTTTTTTTAATCTGGTACACGGGCTAGGACCTCCAGTATAATAATGGATAAAATGATAATGGTAGATATCCTTGTTTCATTCCTTTAAAAAGGAATGCTTCTCACATTTCTCCATTCAGTATCAAGTATGTGCTAGATACCCTTTGTCAGGTTAAGAAAGTCTCTGTCTAATCCTACTCTATTTTGAAAAATTGACTTTTCTTCTTTTTAATCATGATTGGTTATCGAAAGTGTTTCTATTCATATGATTAGGGCACTCTCTCCTTTAATCTGTTAATGTAGTAAATTATAGTAATAGAATAATATTAAACCAACTTTGCATTCCTGAGATAAACATTACTGATTGTATTATAAACTTCTAGATTTGCTGTGTTAATAAGACACTTTTTTAAAACTTACACATACTCATAAGTGAGCTTGGCGTATAATAAATTATCTTCTTTGAATGTCAAAGCATGTTAGCCTTATGAACAGAGGCATGAAGTGTTCCCTTCTTCTCTGTGGACAACAGTGATTTGAAGACCAGGGTTATCTGCCCTTAAAGATCTGGGAGGTTGATGTGTAAAACTGCCCTTAAACCTATTTTTTTCTCTATCAAGATCTCCCTAGATCTATCCATTCCCATAGTTTTACAGACCACCTATACAAATGAAACTTGGAAATTTATCCTGTAAACCCAGCCTCTCTTGTGCTCCAGATACTCTGTCCAGCTCAATACGTTAACAGTTATCTGACAGTTATCCCTGGTGGGTCAGCCAGTAAAGAATCTGCCTGCAATGCAGGAGACCTGGGTTCGATTCCTGAGTCAGGAAGATCCCCTAGAGAAGGAAATAGCCACCCACACCAGTGTTCTTGCCTGGGAAAATTTATGGATAGAGGAGCCTAGTGGGCTATAGTCCATGGGGTCGCAAAGAGTTGGGCACAACTGAGCAACTAACACTTCAATAGATATCACAAACTTAACCTATTAAATCCAAATTCTTAATTTTTTTGTATGACCTCTTCCCCCATCCCCAAATCTGATATCCTCCCAGTAAATAGCTATTTAGAGTAGCCATAGCTAGGACTTCAGAAAACTATATTGAATTAAAGTGGTGAGAGTGGACATCCTTGTCTTGTTCCCGATCTTAGAGGAAATGCTTCCAGCTTTTCACCATTGAGTATGATGTTAGCTGTAGGTTCAGAAATGGTATTTTAAATTTTTATTTTATTGTTCAGTACTAGCATATAGTTATATAAGTGGCTTTTGTACTAACTGACCTTGCTAAATTTGCATATTAGTCCTAACAGCTTTTTATGATGCCACCGAATTTGCTATGTGCTTATTCATGCCATCTGTGAATAAAAGCAGTTTAACATCTTCATTTTCTATCTCTATACCTGGCATTTCTTTTTCTTGTCTTACTTCACTGACTAGGACAGCAAGTACAGTGATGAATAAAAGTGGTAAGAGCAGGACTTTCCTTGCCTTTTTCCAGAGGGCAAGTATTCAGTCTTTTACCATTCGGACAGATAAAAGATTTTTGTAGATACCCTGTGTTAGGTTTAACAGTTGTATTAGTCTTTTTCAAGACCCAGATCTTGGCTTCATCAGTCTTTCTCTATTGTTTATCCATTTTTGTATTTAATCTATCTGTTGTTAATTTCTTTCTTCTGTTGTAATTTGATCTTTTTCTGGTTTCTTACAGCATAATCTTATATTATTCATTATGAATCTTATATTATTTTTTAGACCTTTTTTGGATATAAGCATTTCATGCTGTGATTTCCTTCTAAGCATCTTTCTGGCTTCATCCTACCAATTTTGCTAAGAATATTCATTTTAATTTAGTTCAAATTATTTTCTAGTTTTATTCTTCACTCCCTGGGGTACTTAGAAGTATGTTTGCTTTTTAATTGCCAAATAATTAGAGATTTTCCATTATTCATTCTTTAATTGATTTCTATTTTAATTTGATTGTGGTATGAAGATATACGTTATTCGATTTCCATCTAAATAGGGTTGTGACTTATTTTATGGCCCCTAATATATTCTGTCTTGGTGAATATTTATTTATACTTGAAGGACATGTGTTCTCCTGTGGTTGGGTATATTGCGATGTAAATGTTGATTATAATCATCATGTTGGTTGATGATTTTGTGTGAGCCTTCTATATCCTTACTCATTTTCTGTCCACTTGATCTCTTAGTTCCTGAAAGAGGAATATTGAAGACTTCAACAACAATTGTGTCTTTTTTCTATTTCTCTTTTTGATTATCAGTTTTGTTCCATGTATTTTGAAACTCTTTTGTTAGGTACATCCTAATACATTCTGTGTTTCTAAGATTATTAAATCCTTTTGGTTAATTGATCCATTTATCATTATGAAATGTTCCCTTTTTCCCTGACAAATATTTTGAAGTCTACTTAGTCTGATTAATATAGTCAGTCTAGCTCTCTATATTAGTGTTTGTGTATTTTTCCTATTCTTTTATTTTGTTATTTTACTGAAACCTCTGTATCTGTATGTATAAATTGGATTTCTTTTCTATAACAGATAATTGAGTTTTACCTTTTGTTTTTTTTATACTTTGATCATCTGACTTTTAGAGCATTTGCAAACTTTTGAGCATTATTTCTTCAAATATTTTTTTTCTGTTCCATCTCCTCCCTCATCTCTACTGAGGAATCCAATTATCAATACCTGCCCCACACTTCATTTCACTCTGTGTTCTTAAAGTATTTTTCCTGTGTATTTCATTTTGGATCAGTTCAGTCCAGTCGCTCAGTTGTGTCAGACTCTTTGCGACCCCATGAATCGCAGCACGCCAGGCCTCCCTGTCCATCACCAACTCCCGGAGTTCACTCAGACTCACGTCCATCTAGTCAGTGATGCCATCCAGCCATCTCATCCTCTGTCGCCCCCTTCTCCTCCTGCCCCCAATCCCTCCCAGCATCAGAGTCTTTTCCCATGAGTTTTGGGTAGTCTTTATTTCATTTTGGATAGTCTTTATTCAATGTCATTTTTCTTTTCTTACACAGTACCTAATTTGCCGTTAATCTCATTAGTGTATTTTCATCTAATTAGATGATAAATCCACAGATCTAAGAAATTCTATGAACCACAGTGTGTCTTATAATCAAATTGTTCAAAACCAATGATAAGGAGAAAAATCTTAAAAGCAGCCAGAGTTAAAAAGGCATCTCATGCAGGGGAACGAAGACAAGGATGTGAGTAGATTTCTCCAAATAATGCAAGCTAGAGGACAATGGGAAAATATTTTCAAGTGTTTGATCTTAACTATCTGTTATTATATTCCTCTTTTTAAAATTGTTAGTAGTGCTTATCATCTTTCCTTTTTTCCCTTCGTTTCAATCACTGGGTATTAGCCTTTTTTTCCTTTTCGAAGAATAAGCTTTTGATTTTGTTGATTGTTTTCCATTGTTTCCTTATTTTCTATTTCATTAATTTCTCTGGTTATCTGATTTTTGGCTTGCTTTGTTCCTTTTTCTTACTTCCTGAGTTAGCTATTTAGTCCATTCATGTTCTAGCTTATTTTTTCCAAGTACATTTTGTTTATTTATTTTGAATACTATAAATTTCCCTCTGAAGATTTTTTAACTGCATCGTTTAATTTGTGTTTTGTGATATTTTCACTATTTTATTTTAAATGTTTTCTGATTTCCATTATGATTCTTTTTTGTTTTGTTGGGGTTTTTTGTTTGTTTTGCCCATGCCTCAAAACTTTCGGAATCTTAGTTCCCTGACCAGAGATCAAACCCACACCCCCTGCAGTGGAAGCATGGAGTCTTAACCACTGGACTGCCAGGGAATTCCCCCCGTTACAATTTCTTATTTGATGCATGAGTTACTTAGAATTTTTAATTCCCAAAGATATATATATATGTATATATATAAATTCTGTGGTATTTGAAACTTGATTTGTGGTCTTACTACAAGGTAGTATTATAGGATTATATGTATGTCCATTAAATCAAGCTTATATAGTCAAACCTATATATTTTTTTTCTCCCTGATCTGTTGATTACCAAAAGAAACATGTTAAAACTTCCTACTGTGATTGTGAAGTTTCAGTAGATTCTTCTCATAATTTTGTTTACTTTGTATATGCTTATTCTTCAATTGAAAAAATTTTTAGATAATTACAGATTCACATGCATTTATAAGAAAAGATACTGAGAGATCCCTGTATGTTTTGCCCAGTTTTCTCCAGTGGTAACATTTTACAAAACTGTAATATAATGTCAGAGCCAAGATATTGACGTTGATACAATGCATGGGTATTGTTCTATACTACTTTATCACCTGAGTTTCTTTTTTTTAATTTTATCTGTCTATTTTGGCTGCACTGGGTCTTTGTTGCTGCATGGGCTTTTCTCCAGTTGCAGTGAGTGGGGTTACTCTCTAGTAGTGGTGCACAGGCTTCTCATTGCCATGGCTTCTCTTGTTGCAGAGAAGCCTGGGTGCACAGGCTTTACCCTAGGTAGTTCAGCTCTTGGGCCGTAAAGCACAGGCTCAATAGTTGTGGCCCACAGGCTTAGTTGCTCTGCAGCATGTGGGATCTTCCTGGACCAGGGATCAAACCTGTGTCTCCTGCATTGTCAGGAAGGACTCTTCACCACTAAGTCACCAGGAAGCCCTCACCTAAGTTTTATATCCACTATCGTAGCCAAGATACAGATATCATAGCCAAGTTTCAACAGCCCAGAGATCCCTCATGTTTTCCCTTTATAACCACACTCACCTGTCTCCTGTTTCCTCACCCACCCTCAATCCTGGCAACCACCAGGATTTCTAAAATATGGCCATTGAAACATAATCAGACATATGTAACTTCTTAAGAACTGGGTTGGGTTTTCCCCCCTCCTCAGCATATTTCCTGGAGATTCATCCAAGTTGTGTGGTATTTTTTATTGCTGACTGGTATTCCATGGTACAGAAGTACCACAGCTCAACCAGTCATCTGTGGGAAAAACTAGTCTAATTCCAGTTTGGGGCTCTTAAAAATAAAGCTTCTATGAACATTTGTATATAGGTTCTTATATAAGCCTGTTTCCATTTTTTCCTGGGATAAAAGTCCAGGAGTGCAATTGCTGGGTCATATGGGGTGGTTGCACATGTAATTTCTTAAAACTGCCCAACTGTTTTATAAAGTGACTGTACCATTTTGCATTTCTACCAGCAACGCATGAGTGACTGAGTTTCTCTGCATCCTTACTGACATTCATGTTGTCACTATCTCTTGTTTTAACCATTCCAATATGTGGGCTTCCCAGGTGGCAAAGAACCTGCCTGCCAATGCAGGAGACACAAAGACATGGGTTCAGATCCCTGGGTTGGAAAGATCCCCAGGAGGAGGGCTTGGCAATCCACTTCAGTATTCTCGCCTGGAGAATCTCGTGGATGGAGGAGCTTGGTGGGCTACAGTCCATAAGTGTGCACAGAGTCAGATACAACTGAAGCGACTTAGCATGCGTGTGTAGTTATGTCTCATTGTACTTTGATCGCATTTCCTGATGGCTAACGATGTTGATGGTCTTTTCATGCAGTTTTTGCCATCTGTATGTTCAGTTAAATGTTCATGTCTTTTGTTCACTTTCTAATTGTATCGTTACTGTTGAGTTTTGCTAATTCTTTACATACTGTAGACCCTAATCATTTGTCAAATACATGGCTTGCAAATATTTTCTCCCCAGGTTACAACTTGTCTTTTCATCCTCTTCATGCAAACTTTTACAGAATAAAAGTTTTTAATTTTGATAGGGCCCATTGTATTAATTTTCCCTTTTATGATTTTTGATGTTAAGTCTAAGAATGCTTTACCTAGTTTGAGATCATGAAGGTTTTCCATGCTTTTTGTCCAAAAGTCTTACAGTTGTACGTTTTACGCTAAGTCCGTGATCACTGTCACATCTGCCATGAGGTTTCGGTGAAGGTGCATTTCTTTGCCTGTGGACGTTCAATTGCTCCAGCTCCATTTGTCAGAAAGCTTCCTCCCTTTCATTGATTTCGCACTTCTGTCAAAAAGGTTGCAAGTATTTGTGTGGATCTATTTCTAGGTCTTATGTTCTCTTGGTGTCTGTGTCTGTCCCTCTAATATCACACTGTCTTGATTACTGTAGTTTTATGTATGTCCAGACTATGTTGATGCATATAATTTACAGGTTTATCTTTCTTGTAAAATTGTTACCTTCCTTGTATAATTGAAAATATTTTCCTTATCTAATTCTTTTCTTTACGTGGTGATCTTCTTTATCCCTAAAATGCTTATGGAATTAAAGCCTGTATTGTTGTTGTTGTTCCATTGCTAAATCATGTCCAATTCTGCCACTCCATGGATTGCACCATGTCAGGCTTCCCTATCCTTCACTATCTTCCCAACTTTGCTCAAACTCATGTCCATTGAGTCAGTGATGTTATCTAATCATCTCATCCTCTGCCGCCCCTTCTCCTCTTGTCCTGAATCTTTCCCAGCATTAAGGTCTTTTCCAAAGAGTCAGCTCTACCAGGAAGAGAACCCTCACCAGAAACTGAAGTGGTCAGCACCTTGACCTTCCCCTTTAAGACTGTGAGAAAAAAAATTTCTGTTGTCTAAGCCCCACCCAGCCTATGGTATTGGGTTGACCAAAAATTTAGTTTGTTTTTTTTCCATAAGATGTAAAAAACAAAACAAAACAAAGAGTCAGCTCTTTGCATCAGGTGGTCAAAGTATTGGAGCTTCAGTATCAGTCGTTCCAATCAATATTCAGGGTTGGTTTCCTTTAGGATTGACTGGTTTAATCTCCATGCTGTGCGAGGGACTCTCAAGAGTCTCCTCCAACACCACAAAGTCTGTATTGTCTGATAATTATTTTGCTTCCCGGGTACCATTAAAACATTGACAATGTCATTCCATTCTTCTGATTTCTGATCTTGCTGTTGAAATCCTCAGTCTGTCTGATTATTGTTTCTTTTTTGAAGATGTGTCCTCTCTAGTTGATGTTAAGATCATCTCTCTGTTCTTATGTGTCATTTCACCATGATATGTTCAGGTGTGGGTTCATTTTTATTTACCTGTTCATGGCTGAGGATCTGTCTTTGATTGTTTCTGGAGAACTCTTGGTTGTTATTTCTTGGAACACTGACTCCATCCTCTCCAGTCCCTAACTCTGATTGGATGTACAGTGGACCCTCTCATCTGTCTGCCATGTTCGGTTATTCATATTTTATTCGTCTCTCTCTCTCTCTCTCTGCTGCATACTGGGCTTTCTATCCAGCACTTCTCCAGCTTATCAATTCTTCTTTCAGCTGGTTTACTCTGCTTTTTAACCATTTGTTCACTTGATTTCAATGCATATGTTTTTTTATTTAAATTTATTTTTAATTGGAGGATAATTACTTTATTGTGTTGGTTTCTGCCATACAGTAACATGAATCAGCCATAGGTATACTTACGTCCGCTCCCTCTTGAACTTCCCTCCCACCCTCCTTGCATTCTGCCCCTCTAGGTTGTCACAGAGCACCAGATTTGAGCTCCTTGTGCCATACAGCAAATTCCCACCAGCTATCTGTTTTGCAATAGTAATGTAAGTGTCAATGCTGGGCTCTCATTTCGCCCCACCCTCTGCTTCCCCCACTGTGTCCGCAGTCTGTTCTCTCTGCGTCTCCACCGCTGCCCTGCAGTATTTCAGTGCTTACGATGTCTAGAAGCTGCTTTTGGTTCTTTTTGTTTTTGTTAATATCTTGTTCTTATGGTTCTGATTCCTATTTTACATTTATATAAATATATTCCTACTTTATATTTATATTGGTTTTCACCAAACTTATCTCATGTTGCTTAGGTCGTTATTCTTTCTCAGATTCATGATTGTACTAGGCCGTCATTTTGTTTACGTCTGGTACCTCCAGCAGCATTGTTCCTCGTGTGTTTTGTAATTTTAGATGGTGAACTCATCTTCCGGTTGGGTTTGGTTCTGTTTTCTGAAAGAATTCTGCATGAAAAGAACTCAGTCTCCCAAGAGACGGGTTTCATTTGCATCTGCCATTTGCCCCAGATATATCACAAGCCTAGGGTTTTTATACAGCTCTTTTAACTTGGCAGTCACCACCAAGTAAATTCAGACTTGGTGTAAGTGAGAGGTACAACCGCAGCTCCTAGCTTCTCACAAGAGACTCTGTTATCTCACATAGGAGTTCTTGCTTCCCTCCTTTGATGGTGGGTCGTTCCTTGTTGGATGGCTTGGGGTCCTTCAGTCCACTCTCCTCAATCCTTTACTGAGATGTAGCCATTTGAGGATGCCAGCCTGCATGAGGGGGCTCCATTACAGCTCCCCTCTTGAGCCCAAGCCCTTTGTCTCCTGTCCACACGAGTGTTACAGCCCAAGGACGTTTTCCTCTTTTGGGAGCCTGTGCTGGGTCATCTTTCTCTAGTTGTGAGCACAGGCTTTCTCTAGTTGTGAATGGAGGCGGCTACTCTTGGCCATGGTGTGCGGGCTTCTCATTGCAGTGGCCTCTCTTGTTGCCACTTGGCTCTAGAGCACAGGCTCAGCGTGGGCTTAGTTGTTCTGTGGCATGTGGGATCTTCCTGGACCAGGGATGGAACCAGGATGCATTGCAAGGTGGATTCTTGACCACTTGACCACCAAGGAAGACATCTTCCCTTGTGCTGCAGCATCAGCCCCTACAAGGGCTGCTCTTCTTTCTGACCATGGGGAGCCTCTTTTCTGTCTTACTGTTCAGGCAAGCAGCAAAAACATCAAATTACATTTTGTCCACCATTTCTAGGTGTTTGTGGCTGCAGAGTTTGTTTTCACTTATCTGCTCCCTATCTGAAATAGGAACTCTAATTTCTCTAAGCCTCAACTTCCTTCTCTGTAAAGTAATAGCACCTCCTTTGTGGGCTCCTTGTGAAGATTTAAATAAGATAAATGAGGTAAAAGGCTTAGCATGGGGCCTGGCTCATAGTAAGAACTCAAGGAATTTAAGTATCATTATTGTTACTCTAGAAAACTTGCAAACTTTGGAAAAGTAGAAAGAAAATCAATACAGTATTGTACTGTGCTTAGTCACTCAGTCGTGTCCAACTCTGTGATCCCATGGACTATAACCTGCCAGGCTCCTCTGTCCATGGAATTCTCCAAACAAGAATTCTGGTGGGTAGCCATTCCCTTCTCCAGAGGCTTTTCCCAGCCCAGGGATCGAACCCTGGTCTCCTGCAGGTGGATTCTTTACTGTGTGAGCCATCAGGGAAGCCCTTTAAGACAATAGTAAACTATAACATAACTTCGCATCTGCTTTTCTCATTCGATCAGTGCTTTAGTCAGCTTGGCTACCATCACAAAATACCAGAGTAAGTGGTTTAAACAGCAGACATTTCTTTCTCACATCTCTGGAGACTAGAAGTCTGAGATTGGGGTACCCACATGGTTGCTTTTTGATCAGGGACCTCCTCCTGGCTTGTAGATGGCCACCTTCTTTCTGTGTCCTCACACAATCCAGGGAGAAAGCAAGCTCTCTGGTCTAGTCTTCTAAGGGCACTAATCTCATGATGAGGGCCTTGCCCTTATGACCTCATCCAACCCTGATTATGTCTCAAAGGCTTCATCCTCAGTTACCATCACACTGAGGATTAGGGGGCTTCAGTGGGAGAATTTGAGGGGATGCAGTACAGTCCATGGCTATAAGATTTCTCTGTTTAACAGCTGCCCCCTAGCTTGGAAGCCCACCTATGATCTTGGCAGGAATGAAATGATCAGATCCATGTTCTTCTCTGACAGAGTCCACCTCAACAGGGAAGGCCAGGGGGTTTGAGAGTGCACAAGGGTTCAGGGAACCCCTGAAGTGTGTTGTGGAGGGGAGGGAATAAATTGAGTATTTCTGCCTGAGGCAAGCTCCCCCACCCCCCATCTCAGGTGCCAGGTCTCAGTACCTTGTCCTGTCTCCCCCTCCTCCCCTCGCCCTGCCCCTCTTCCTCCCCCTTCTCTGCCTCTCCTTCCCTCCCATGCCCCTGCATCTCCCCCTGCAGGTCGTTCTGGGGTTGGAGTTTTCCCCTCCAGTCACGTTCCAGCTCCGGGCTGGCTCTGGACCTGTGTTCCTCTGTGGCCAGGAACATTACAGTAAGTCCAAGCTTGGACCCTAGAAAGGTCTTCGAGTACAGTGCCCAACACAGGGACAAGGACGGATGGAAGAGGTCCTCAAACACTTGATAGATTCTTGAATGGTTAGAAAAGATTGCCAAGGCAACAGGATCACCAGCAGCCTCAACCGAAGGCGTGGGCACAGGTCTTAGCCCTGGTTCTCCTTTACCTCTCCACCACATCCTCTGTGGACCACGGACCCCTCAGCTGTAACACCAGGGAGGGTGGGGGTATACTTGGTTTCATCTTCCAAGACTAGTTGTAAGGAATACATGCCGTATTCAGGAAAAGCACTCAACATAATTCCTGGTAGCAGCACACATTTAAACATTACCTGCAATGAAGTATTGTTGTTTAGTCCCTGAGTTGTATCTGACTCTTGGTGACCCCATGGACAAAGCCCACCAGGCTCCTCTGTCCATGAGATTCTCCAGGCAAGAATAGTGGAGTGGGTTGCCATTTCCTTCTCCAGGGGATCTTCCCAACCCAGGGAGCAAACTCACATCTCCTGCATTGGCAGGCAGATTTTTTTTACCACTGAGCCACCTGGGAAGTATTGAGCTGGTCAAAAGTTCCTTCAGGTTTTCTGTATGGTGTTATGGAAAAACCCAAATGAACTTTTGGCCAACCCAATGTGGAGCTGTAGCAGTACCATGGTCCCCAACAGATGGCTTTGTTTGTCACGTCCCTTTAACTGCCTTCTTCTCTGTCCAGTGGTGCCTCTTTCATCAGGGTTCTCTCCTGCTCCAAACCCCAGGCAGGTTCCACCTCCCTCAGGATCAGACCTGAGCTCCTTGGCTGCTGTGTCCCCACCCTCCCCCTCCTCCTCTCACATGCTCCTTCCTGGCATGCATCCCCTTCCTGCCACCAGAGCTGTACCTCACCCCGTTCCCCCACCCTCCTGCCACGGCCTCAGCCTCACCCACTTGAGCTGCGCTTTGTCAGGGAGGCCAGAGAGTGTCTGCGGGAGGCGGGTAGGCAAATGCTTCCCACTCCCAAACTGGGAGATCTGGGAAGGGGAGCTGGGCAGAGATCCCAGGGCCCCGAGGCCCTGCCCCATCTCCCATGCCATCACTGACATTTCAGATCGATTCTGGGAGGAAGTGGAAGAGGAGGATGACGACCTGGAGGAGGAGGAAGATGATGATGACGACGATGAAGATATTGATATGTTCCTGGAGGAGACGCCCGTCAAACAAGTGAAGAGGCTGGCGCCCCAGAAGCAGACAAGTGCTGCCAAGGTGAGGGAGGGGTGCCCCAGGGCTCCCCAGAAACCTGGGCAGAGGCTCCAGGCAACCCCTGCCAAGTGCTCAGCCCAAGTCTTCTCTGGCCCTGGCCTCGCCCAGACTCCCCCTAATGCTCGTGTTGGTTTCCAGGAAAAAAAGGTGGAAAAAAAAGAAGAGGCAGTAAGGTAACTCTTTCCATCTATTAAATTAGCCACAATTAGTATCTCTTTTAACTGAGATACACAGTGCTTGAAAGAGAATGCTACACGTGTGTGCAGGTGTGTGGTACGCGGGGGGAACGGTGGGCTGCTACTGTCGGTTGGCAGAGCCTTTTTGAAAGGATTAGCAGTTCTCTTCTGATTTCATTCCACTTATGGCAGTTCCTTCCAAAGAACCCCATCTGAAATATGGGGGAAATTATTCCCAGGTGGCTCTGCCTGCCAGTGCAGGAGATTTGAGTTCCCTCCTTGGGTCCGGAAGATCCCCTGGAGAAGGAAATAGCAACCCACTCCAGTATTCTTGCCTGGGAAATCCCATGGACAGAGGAGTCTGGAAGTCTACAGTCTATGGGGTCACAAAGAGTCCAACACAACTTAGCAGCTAAACAACATATGCACTAAGAAACTTATCACTTCATTATCCTAATAATAGTATAAATTGGAAGCATTCTAACATCCGTCTATGTAACAATTGCTTAAACTGTCACGTCTTCTCAATGGAATGCAACATAATGCCCACGAAGAATATAGCAACCTGAAAAGTGTTTATGGAATTCAGAGAACAGAATATTATTTTCATTTTATTTCACATGTTTTCAGAACAAAAAAGTTCTGAAGGGAAACAAAATGTTAATATTTGTAGGAGGTAAAGAAAATTATAGGTAGTTTATTTTCATCTCTATTTGCTATATTTTGTGCAAGGTGGTTAACATCTTTTATGATAAAGAAATATTTGTGTCTTATACACAAATAAAGTAGATAGAAGTTTAAGAAGAAAAAAAAAACATCTTGTTTGAAAAGAGTCAGGAACTTCTACTGGTGGTCCAGTGGTTAAGACTCCATTCTTCCACTGCAGGGAGCACAGGTTTGATCCCTGGTTGGGGAACTAAGATCCTGCATGCTTTGTGGCACAGCCGAAAAATAATTAAAAAAAAAAAAAAAGTTGGTCCCTGGCAGGTGACAGGTGGAGAAGTGAACCTCTAAATCACAGTCCCTGCTTCCTGTAAGTGTCCAGGGCTCAACTCTGCAGCCTGGGCTCTAGTACAAGGGCCTGAGGCTATTGGCATGGAGCTGAGTCTCTCTCTGATCCATATTCCCACTCCTTGTCCAACCCCACTCCATTCCAGACACCATCTTAAAGGGAGCCCTGCTGGAAAGTGAGTATTGCTAAGAGGCTGTCCTCCTGGGGAAGTGGGGATGGTCTCTGGGAAGGCGCTAGGATCGGGAGGGGGTAGGACACTGGAGCCCCCCTTCTCTCCTATGCCAAATCCACACCCAGACCTAAAAAGCCAGGACGTTAGAAAGAGATGAGGAGCCAGGAGCGCCTGACTGCAGTGACCAAGGGAGGGCCCGTGAGACCACCGTGCTGAGTCTGAATGTGATGGACACAATGCGGGGGGCAACTCAAGAGCCTCTCACCCCAACTCTCGGCTGCTGCAGGAAGAGCCCTGACTCACAGTCACAATAAAGTTTGCTTTGCTAGGACCTTGTTTCTGCAGTGTCTCCCTGTCCTGAAAGTGAAGTCGCTCAGTCGTGTCAGACTCTTTGCGCCCCCATGGACTGTAGCCTATCAGGTTCCTCCGTCCATGAGATTTTCCAGGCAAGAGGGCTGGAGCGGATTGCCATTTCCTTCTCCAGGGGATCTTCCCAACCCAGGAATCGAACCTGGGTCTCCCGCATTGCAGGCAGATGCTTTACCGTCTGAGCCACCAGGGAAGCCCTCCCTGTCCTAGCCGGCTGCAATGAGCCCACATGTCCAGCAGAGGGAGGCCTTGTGCCAGCACACCCGGGCATGCCCACACCAGCCAGCTGTGCTCTGCTCTTTACCTTCCTGTCTCTCCCTGGCATCACCCCCATCCCCACCTTTGGGGGGAAGAACCAAGTGCCTCAGCCCCTTCCCTAGCTTTGGGAGAAGGAGCTAGAGCTGGGGTGGGTCTTTCTGCGTCCATAGTCCCTTCTGGCAGGGCCTGGCTGTCCAAGATACACAACTGAGGGGTGATAGCTGCCCACCACCCCCCACCAGGAAGGGGCCAGCCTGCATCTCAAGGGCCCGGCCTAGACCTGCTCTCCCAGGTCTGCGTCCTGTTTGAGGGGAGCTGCTCACAGGGTGAAGGTCTGTGTCAGTCTGTACCTTCAAGGGAACCTCCCAAGTAGGGAGACAGGCAGGCTTCTTGAAGCCTATAGAAGGTCTCTTCCAGAAGGTGGGCATTGAACACTTTCAGCTCCCAGGCTAGCATTCCCTGAGGGCAGCAGCCAGAGCCACAAGAACAGGGCTCAGTAAATTGCTGGCTTGAGGCCAACAGAGGATTGGAAGAGGGGTGAATGACTCATTGCCTGGCTCTGGGCTTCTGCTCCCAGCAGCCTGCAGAGCCACTTTGGAGCCAGGTTCAACCATGGTGACACGCAGGTGGCTGTCCCGTTGGGGCCTACTTGCACAACCTCTCTGAGCTGCTCCCTGCCTCAAATCGGCACCCCACTGGCCAGGCTGAAGTGGACCAATGGGGAACTGGCTCTGCCCTCCCTCCCTAGGACCCCCCAAGTATGGGTCCCAGGAGGCTAGAGGTCTCTGAACACCTGCATCAGAAGGACAGGCTTCAATCTCCCTATTCAGCTTCTCTTGATGCCAGAAAGAGGTAGAGGTGGGCAGGGCTGGCGTTGTTTTTTTTGGCTGTGCTGGGTGGGTGTTCAGTGCTGTACGGACTTTTCTCTGGTTGCAGCCAGTGGAGGCTCCTCTCGTTGCCCTGCTCGGGCTTCTCCCTGCGGTGGTTTCTCTTGTTGCAGAGCGTGGGCTCTAAGGCATGTATGCTTCAGTAGTTGCTGGTCACAGGCCCTAGAGCACAGGCTCAGCAGTTGAGACACATGGGCTTAGTTGCTCTGCAGCATGTGGGATCTTTCCGGACCAGGAATCAAACCCATGTCCCCTGCATTGGCGGGCAGATTCTTCTTCACTATACCACCAGGGAAGTCCAGGGCTGGCATTCTTGCTTCTGCTTTCTACACCCCATGAGGCAGATGTGAATTTTGTCCTGCCTTCTAACAAGGGAGAACAGGGCACTGACCTCAGTCACCCAGAGTGACAGGGGACATCAGGTCTGGCTTCAGGTAGGCAGCTGGCACTGACTGTGGCCTCATGCCACCAAGATATGGGGTGGGCAAGACAACTTCCTTCAAGTGGCCTAGAGTCTAGTGGAAATGAAGAGCCAACAATGTAATTTCAATGACCAACAAGCACTGTGGAGGAAGTAGAACAGGCTAATTTCTATGGTGGGGGTAGGCTGTTTAGTTAGATCTGAGAAGGTGCCTCAAAGGAGACCATGGACAGGAAAGGGATGATGGGTACATGTGGAGCTGGCAGAAGGACATTCCCAGGAGCAGAGGGTGCAAAGGGCCAGAGGCAGAACAAGCACAGAGATACGGGCAGAAAGAAGGCTGATGTGATTGCGGTGATGACACTGTTAGCTGGGCACTGCTCTGAGTGCCTTCAGTGGATTCATGCCTTTAATCCTCATTACTCTGCCCAGAGGAGGGTATTATTAGCCCCATTTCTCAGATGTGGAAAGTGAGGTACAGAGAGGTTAACTTGCCCCAAAGTCACACAGCCAGGATTCAGGCTCAGATAGTCTGGCCCTGTTTTTAACCACCCTGTGGGTGAGAGGGAGACATGAAACTTGGAGGGCATTAGGAAGTCTCAAACTGAGAACAGGGGTTAGAGTTGAGTCCGTGCGTAACTGGAGCCCAGGACGGGCAGCTTCAGAGCTCAGTTATAGCAAAGCCCATGTTCCCCTCAGGGCCTTCTCCCCTGCTCCAGCCTCAGGCAAGTGCCCCTGTTCTCCTTTCCTCTGACTCAGCCACAGGCAGTCAACAGCTAGACTGCTGATATTTGATTTCCACGTGCTGGCTGGTGGTGGGGATCAAATAGCAAAGATGGGGGGATCCGCATTGCTGCAGAGGCCTTTGCCCTTCACCCTTCCTCAGCCCAAGCTCTTCTGTTTGTCAACAGGAAAGGGGTGGGCTGAGGTCGAGCAGGTGGTGACGAGGGGCAGGCCTGCAGGTGGCCGCCTGTCTGCACAAGCTGGGCTGCTAGTGGCAGGCGTGAGACGTCCCCGCTGGGGGGTGTTGAACTTGGCACTAGGGGATGGGATTAACCACCAGGGCCCAGGCTACTTCTCACTCCCCTTAGCACCTCCTGCCACCCCCCATAAATGTTAATGAACTCTACCCTTCTGGCCCCTCCCAGCTCCCTCGCATCAGGGGAGAAAGTCAAAGTTTAGGTAGACTCAGGCTGGACTACATAAGAGGGTCTCTGCCTCTCTCTCCCTCATTCCTGTAGCTCTTGACCCTTTGCAGGAAGTGTCCTTCCTCTTAGCTGATGTGATGGATGGTAGTTTTGACATCATCGCTTGTGGCCATTTCCTTTTGAAAAACTAGGAAGCTGAGACCAGAGAGGTGAAGGAACTTGCCACAGATCACACAGCCTGGAACGACCTGGGCCAGGGAAGAGGGACAAAATTCAGAGGCTAGGCCTGAAAGATTCCTCACTTGGGGCCCATCACTAGGGTTCCCATGGGGTAAAGAAGCAAACAGAGTCAGAAACCAGGCCTGCAGGTGCAGAATAGGAAGGGACGAAGAGCACAAACAGGCTACCCAGCAGTGCCCCAGAGTCCCTGGCACCAGCCCCCTGGCTGAGCCCCAAGGCCAAGCTTGACAGCGGGCATCTGTTACCATGGAGACCCAGGCTGGGCTGGGGGCTGGCCAGTTAGAGCAGGCCCTTCCCCCACTGACAGGAACCAGGCTCTCTGGCTCAGAGACCTTGGACCTGGATGGAACTCCTCACACCTGGCTCTCCTCACTGCCTTCCATTCCCCGAGCTTACCCCACCACCTCAGACCCCAAGTTTAAGCCTCTCCGCTCTTACCTGTGAGTCCTAGGGATTGAGGTCAGAAGAAAGTAGCTCTTAATACTCTTCCAGGGAGTAAGAGCAGGTGAGGATGAGGGCATGGCTTCCATAGAGGGAGCCGGCACCAATCACAGTGGAGAGTTAGAATCGGGATGTTGCCGTGGGAGAGACAGAGTTTAAATGGGGCCCCCAGTGATGGTGCCAATGTGGAAAATGGAAATAACCAGGGGGACTATTGGCACCTTGTCTAAGGTACTGCGCTGCTAACTAGCTGGGAGACCCTCTCTGGACCTCGCGGGTGAATGAGGAGGTGGGACCAGATGAAGAATCTCTTAAGATCCCTTCCAGTTTTGACATTCTTTCTGATTGCTTCCAGGGCTTCCCAGGTGGCACAAGTGGTAAACAGCCCACCTCTCAACACAGGAGACATAAGAGACATGGGTTCCATCCCTGGGTCGGGGGGAAGATCCCCTGGAGGAGGAAATGGCAACCTCTCCAGTAACCCTCTCCAGCCTGGAGAATCTTACGGACCGAGGTGTTGGGTGGGCTACAGTCCATATGGTCACAAAGAGTTGGACACGACTGAGGTGACTGAGCACGCAAGCACGCATGCTGACTGCGTCCAACCCGGGGCACATAGTTAGAGACATCAGGGCCGGGGACAACACTGCACCACCCAGGCCAGCTCAGGCTCAACTCACCCTTGAGCCCCCAGCGGGGCGCCTGGGGTGGAGCTGGGAGTGAGCATGGAGTTGGACCCGAGGTGTCCCTGCTTGTTGGTGAGTGGGGAGGGGTGGCAGACAACTTTGTGGATTGTTCCAGCTCAGGAAGGTGAGAAGGAGGCCTGAAGGTGAGAGTTTCTCCCTCTGCCTCATCTCTTTAGGTAAATAAATCCCCAGCCAGCACTTCCCCTTCTCTTCCCAACCTGGGGGCACTGTGACTTCCAGGGAGCCTAGAGCTGAAGTGTGAGCTTCCCCCAGAGATGCCCCCTAAGCACTAGCCCCCTCCCACAGCCACCATCAGCCAACTTCTGCAGGGAAGGAACCCTGGTGTAGAGTCCCTGCTCATCAGCTTCCAGGACCGGGGATATTGAGTCATCTTGAATGGGTGCTGTGCTGGGCCGGGAGGGCGTGGACACAGTAGAAAGAATGCATGTGGAAGAGAAAGAGCAGGGACTTTGGAAACCTGACCACATCATTTGCTAGATGGGTATGTGGATGCATGTTAGTCGCTCAGTCATGTCTGACTCTGAGACCCCATGAACTGTAGCCCACTAAGCTTCTCTATCCATGGGATTTCCCAAGAAAGAATACTGGAGTGAGTTGCCATTTCCTTCTTCAGGGGATCTTCCCAACCCAGGGATTGAACATGGGTATCCTGCAGTGCAGGCAGATTCTTCACCATCTGAGCCACCAGGGACTAGCTGGGTGATCCTGAACAAATGACCTATCCCTGTGCCTCAGTTTTCTCACCTGCAGAATGGGGTGATACTTGGCATGGTACTGGGCAGTGTGGGACCACTGGGAGGTTGCTGGGCACTTTATCCCAGACAGCTGCTGGGGGATGAGAGGAGGAGGCAACAGGCTCCTCTCAGCTCTCAGAGGCACTAGAGATGGCTTCTGGCCTGGGGGGAATGCCAACTGGGGCCCAGAAAATATATCTCTGGCTTCTGCTTAAGCGTGACCATCTCACTGGGTCCTCTAACATCCCGAGGCATCACTGTGCCCATCTCTCAGAGGAAACTGCGGAGACCCAGAGGCAAGTGGCTGATGCCTGCTCTCCTCCAGGGGATCCACCCAGAGCCCCAGCTGTGCGGTCTCCCTGCCCCTGGCTCCCAAGGTGGAGCACCCCCTATTTGCTGCTAGTCTGGAGAGCCTTAACCCCTCCTTCCCGGTGACCAGACAGCAGATAGGGGGAGCAAGGGGTGACAGAGGCCGTGGAAGCGCCTAGCCAAGCCCACCTCCTGCCCCCTGGAGGGAGGTTCCTCCTTTTAAGGCTGCTCCTGGTAATTTCCACCCAGAGAGCCAGAATCAGCGACCCCAGGCCTGGACTGATTGATACCTGTGGCTCACCCTTGGGGAGGTGGGCCAGGAGGAGGAGAGAGGAGGAGGGGCCCTGCCGTTGAGGTCCTTGAGGGTCTGGAACAACGCAGGAGCCTGTCTGCCTGATCCAGGAGCCCCCATCAGCTCCATCCTCTGCGCTTGGGTAGCCCCCCCAGAGGCTGGCAGCGCCCCGCCAGTGGCTGCTTTGCAGGGAAGGTGGACTCCTCACACCTCAGTCTCCCAATTATACCCTCCTCCCCCTCCCCTCTCCGCCCCTCTCTCCTCCTCCCCTCCCTCTCCTCTTCTCCACTGAAAACCTGTGGCTAGAAGAGACCTTGGCTTCTCTGGGACTCTGCCCCTGGGGACTGCCCACATCTGCTCCTGACTTTGGGGGCAGGAGGGCAAACGGCCCCAAGAAATCTCTCCGGCAATGGGAGCCGCCCGCTTGCTGCCCAACCTCACACTGTAAGTGCACTGCTCTCGACCCCGCTGTCTTGTTGCCATTTCCAGCCTTGGGGGCAGACTTAATGGTCCCGGGACTGCCACGAGGACTGCGGGGTGGGCACCTGGTGTACCCTTGGGCTGGCTGTTTTGGCACCCACAACCAGGTCCACCTTGTCTCCCACACAGGTGCCTGCAGCTGCTGATTCTCTGCTGTCAAACTCAGG
>NW_011494789.1:3888095-3889372 GCF_000754665.1 Bison bison bison
GTCAAACTCAGGTAGGTGGGCATCCCCCCACTACCCCCACCTAGCTTTTCCCCATCTCTCTCACCCTACCAATGCGGGGGTGGGGGTGCAGTCTCCTTTCGGTGGACAGAGGCATATCCTAGCCTCTTCCCGGTGCAGGAGACTCTGAGGTTTGGGGGGCTGGAATGGCATGGGGTAGGAGATTTGGGGATTGACAGACGTTTTCATTTCAGCCCAGTTCCCCTGGGGTCTCTTCCGCTCCCTCCATCCCTCCATCCCTCCACACTGGGTTTCCCCTAAGGCTAAAAGCACAGGGGCAGCCAAACCTGAGGGATGGAGCCTGGGAGTGGTCGGAAGAGGGCGGAGGTGATGGCTCAGGTGAGGCTTGTATCAATACTTGCAAGTTCCCCAGAAAGGACAGGTTTCCATGCAAAACCACCTGTGTGCACCACGCACCCCACCCCACTCCCACCAACACAGATGTCCTGCCAGTCATAGTCCTGGGGGGCATCTCGTGGGCACTCAGAATGCCCAGCCAGGGCAGGCGACTCCTTACCTATAGGGCAATGAGGTCAAGCCCAGAGGTTTGTTTGGCACAAGATTCAAGGGTTTGCTTCTCCACACCCCCCAACCCCAAGTCAGCCTCCCCCCAGCCTCAGCCCGCGTGCGAGGCTCGGTCCCTTTTTGTGATCCTCCATAAAAGTGCAGCTATTAAAATGCACTGGTCCAGAACCGCTCTGGGGAGACATCTCTTGGCTTTCCCAGGCCAGAGGCCGGCTTCCCTTCATAGCCAGTGGGGACTTTTTTTGAAGGTAAATGCCTTTTCTCTGAGCGAGGGAAAGGGGCTGCCTTTGAAGCGGTGGGGGGGTGGGAGAGAGAGAGACACCCCCCCTTTTCCTTCCCCCTTTTGCTCTAGCCCCCGTTCCAGGCCTTTTGCTTCACACATCCAGGGAGAGCAAGAAGAAAGCCCCCAGCCCAGCCAGGAGGGGGCTGGGGGTGGGCCCAACCTGTTCAGGAGGGGGAATTAGCACAATGGTGCGGCTGGCCAAGGCGTTTATGGCCTGGCTGAGGCCCCATTCAGGACTCCAGGAAGGTGGCAAAGCTGTCCTTTCCCCCTTGAAGTGCCCCCTCGCCCCCCTTGGTGGGGGGCCAGCAGGCCGGACCACAGCCATGCTTGAGGAGCCGTCTGACAAGCAGCTGTCTGCGGCAGGGGAAGGGGAGGTCCCCCACACCCCCACCCTGCAGCGGGAACATGAAAGGGACAGCCAGGTCCCACGGGGAGAGCGACTTGTGGGCTG
>NW_011494789.1:3889621-3893754 GCF_000754665.1 Bison bison bison
CTGGGCCAGGAGGCTGGGGCTGGGGACGGGCCGGACCCCCTCCCCCTGGCACGGAAGGCAGGTCCCCCACCCCAAATGCTGGCCTCAGGTTTTCTCAGGGCCGTGGAGAAGTGGGATGGGCAGACCCTGCTCTCACGGGCTGGGGTCGTGGCAACACTCCCGGGCTGTGGGGAGCTGGGGTCTGCCCTGGGCAGTGACACACACACATGAAGGGTTAACCCTGCGCAGGTTCCCGAAGGTTCCGCTGTCAGCCTGGAGCTGCTCCCTCACCTCCCGCTTCCTCCAAGCTGATACTTCCCACCCCTTCCTCCAGGAGATACAGGCCCCTTACAGATGCGGGGGCTGGGGGGTCTAGCTCTGTCCAGATGGTTGCGATTGAGCTGGGATCAAGGTGGACTCAGGAATCGGGCATGGAAAGGCTGTCCCAGCACAGGCCAGCAGGATCCATGTGGAGAAACATTTTAGAGCTAGAGCCGGAGCTGTCAGCTGGGAAATGTCATCCAGGTGTGCACCTTGCCGGAGAGTGAGCAGGCAGGAAGTGGTCTGCTTCTTTCCCATTCAGCGCTGCAGATGGATAAGGAGAGACCATGCTGGAGAAGGCACTTGTCCTGGCTTTGTATGGAGCACAATGCATGGTGGCAACAGCCCCTTTCCCCGCTGGGGAAGCAGTGGGAGGCAGTATCACCCCCGCCTGGCAGGCGGCCTCCCAGAACATCCCCTGGGCCCCCACTGATAGTACCTCTCTGCCTTCTTCCACGAAGGAGGCCTCTCAACCCTAGAGCAGGGAGGAATGCTGGATGGGGCAATGGCTTCTCCAAGGGCCCTGAGCACCCAGGGGGAGTGCCAGGGGAGATGGGTGTGAGCTCAGGAGTTCTTGGTTAGCAGTGTAAAGAGGTGTAAAAGAAATGCTTCCAGGGGCCCAGCAGGAGCTACAGAGAAGAGTCTTAGTGTCCCCACAATGGTCCATAGACCAGCTGCTGTGTGTGCACATACGTGTGTGGGAGCGTGCACACATCTATGTGTGTGCATGTGCTAGGCATGGGCTGTGCAGAGGACTGGGGAGAAATCTGGTCACCCTGGCTAACAGAACCAAGCCCCTGACATTTTGGAAAAGGGACAAGCTCCCATCCTAAAGGCAGGGCAGGGGTCTGTCACTAACCAGCTATGTGGCCCCATGCACCTCCTCCCTAGATCATGGAGATCATATAGCACCAGCTTGAAGCTTCCTTCCAGCTCCCAGGGTCACCATTCCAGACCTGAACTGTGTCCCCAAGTGTCCCTTGAGCCTGGGCAGCTACCAGTCCTCTGCTTCAGGGCAGATGAGGACCCAAGAGGTCATGATGACTGGCTTACACACTGGCCTGGGAAGGTCACGGCCAAGTGCCCCCTTCCCCCACCCCCCCTACTTCACAGGGCAAATGACCTGCTCCCACCACACTCACCTCCGCACCCCTCCCCCGGATGGACCTGCGGTGGTGTCACCCAAAGCAAATTGACACTATTTTTCCCTTGGTAACCGCAAAGGGGGAGAATCACCCGTCTCCTAATTTTAACCAGTACGTGAGGGACCAGGGCGCCATGACTGACCAGCTGAGCCGGCGGCAGATCCGTGAGTACCAGCTCTACAGCCGGACCAGCGGCAAGCATGTGCAGGTTACCGGGCGTCGCATCTCCGCCACCGCCGAGGACGGCAACAAGTTCGGTGAGACCCAGCCCTCCTGGGAGGCCACCCACACCCCTGTCTAGCCTCGCCTGCTCCAAGGGCCTCCCCATGCCCCTCACCCCCACCCAAATTCAGAAGTCAGGCCCCCTGCTGCACCCCTGGGCTGGCAGCCCCAATGGACGGAGGTTTCTCCCCCTCCCCACAGCCAAGCTCATAGTGGAGACAGACACGTTCGGAAGCCGGGTGCGCATCAAGGGGGCTGAGAGTGAGAAATACATCTGTATGAATAAGAGGGGCAAGCTCATCGGAAAGGTGAGGCCTGGGGGACAGGGAGTAACAGATGAGTCCGTCTTCCTGGGGTGAGGGCAGGCCGGGTCCCGCAGCATCCCACCACCCTCTGCTGGGCCCCACCCAGGACTGTGACTTCTGCTCTCACCCCACCATTCAGCCTCTCTCTGATCCCTTTAGTCCCTGTGGGTCTAGAAGCCCTCTGAGAACACTGGCTGATCCATAAGGATCCTTGGCTCTGGTTTATGAGGTAATTTCTCAGTATAGTGAGGAAGAATTTTAGCACCTACATCACGTGCCAGCCCTCGTGTTGAGGGCTAAGGGCTGATCAGTGTTGAGAAGGCCAGAAGTTCCCATCTTAACCCTCGCCCAAGGTAAGTGCAGTCCACAGGCTCCAAGTGGCAAAATTCATACTAACCACCTACTAGTGTAACCGCTAGTCACTCTCCCTGTAATGGTGGGTCCAGAGTTGTGCAGGGAGAATTCCATTTCCTTTTGCATCAGCCCATCCTGCATTTTGATTCTGGCTGTTCTCAAATATTTGCTTATTTTTGTCAAGTCTCAGTCTTCTCATCTGTAAAATGGGCATAGTGTCAAGATTATCTACAGAGCCAGATGGGTGGATGCCTGGTTCTTTACATGGTGTTCTACACACGTTTACCCCTTCTTTCCATCACACTGTTGCCTACCCTCCCTCCACCCACCAACACCATTCACCCAGATCGAGGACTGTTCTGCTTTAGGAGTGCCCACTGAGTATGCACTGAACTGCATAGTTACCTTGATCATTACACCCAGCTGGATAAACCAAGGCTCAGTCTGGCTACATACCTTGCTCAAGGTGTACAACTTAAAGGACAAGGTTGTATTTAAGTTCAGATCCGACATCAGCAAAGTTTGTTCCTCCCTCCACCTCTGCCTCTCCATCAAGGGTGCCCACCTCACCAGGCAGACATTCTTGGGCTCCCAGTCTCTGTGGTTCTCTCCTTGGTCCTATAACACAGGCCCATAAGGCAGACGCCAGCCAGGGTGGGCAGACAAACTCCCCTTCTCTCCTTCCTACCCCCGGCAGCCCAGCGGGAAGAGCAAAGACTGCGTGTTCACCGAGATCGTGCTGGAGAACAATTACACGGCCTTCCAGAATGCCCGGCACGAGGGCTGGTTCATGGCCTTCACACGGCAGGGTCGGCCCCGTCAGGCCTCCCGCAGCCGCCAGAACCAACGAGAAGCTCACTTCATCAAGCGCCTCTACCAGGGCCAGCTGCCTTTCCCCAACCACGCCGAGAGGCAGAAGCAGTTTGAGTTCGTGGGCTCGGCCCCTACCCGCCGGACCAAGCGCACGCGGAGGCCACAGCCCCTGACGTAGTGGGGACTGGGGCTACCGCCCCTCACTCTCGGGCTTTCCCATTCCCCTCCCTTCCTAATCCAAAGACTGGGCTGGGGGTGGGGGCCGGGGAGCCAGAGCCCCCAAGGGGGATGCTGAGGACCACCGAGCATCACAGCCACCCTCCCACCCCACCCCCGCTGGAAAGGGGCAGGACTGCCACTAACTAGGGCGGCTCCCCGAGGCCCACGCTGGAGTCTCCCCTGAGGGTGGGGCGGGCCCCCGGGAAGGAAGGTAGAAAAGTCAGGCTCCCTGAACCGAATGGGAAAGTCAGCGGATTCAAGGCTCCTCAAATTCTCCTCCCCGCGTCTCCCTCAGTCTGCCCCCAGCCTCCGAATTCCTCCTGGCCAGACGGTAGGAAGAAAAAAAAAGAGGGAGAAAAAAAAAAAAAAGAGGGCTGGCCATTCTTCACATTCCACTACCCAGGCCTGCACCCCCATCCCTCAACTCTCAGCCCCGGAATAAAACCATTTTCTTGCAAACAGGTTATCTGAAGGGGCGCGGGGGAACGGCAAAACTGAACTGGGGACAAACTGGGACAAACTTCTCTCCGAGAGGAGAGGAGGCGAGCGCACAGGCCCGGGCGTGGTGCGACAGGTGGAGGCCGGCTGGGCCCCACACGTCCCCGCAGGGGCAGGGGACACGGACAGGGGCAGCCAAGAGGGAGGGATGGCCTGCAGGCCCCGCACCTCCACCCCGCGGGAGGCTGGCGGCCCACGGCGCGCCCCTCCTCCGCGGGCTCGAGTTTCCTGGCTGGCACCGCGCGTCCTGTGCGACCTGCTGGGGCGCAGAAACCCC
>NW_011494789.1:3894335-3899998 GCF_000754665.1 Bison bison bison
CAATTTCCCTTCCCTTTCTGCGAAAATGTTGAGAGGGGGTGTGGATTTTGGGGAGAGAAGAAAGGATGAAAGACATCCCTTTTTCCCCCTCTTCTCCCAACAGTGGCCTAAAAATAAGGAAAGAATGGAAAGTGGGTGGGGGATGGGAGCTGGTTTAGTCAAAAGGGGAGGTGAGTGGAGTGTGGTCCAAGTGGATGGGGGTGGGGGGGATCAGTCACCTTTCCCTGGGTGAGAACTGGAGCCCAGGCTGACACCCCCAACTCCTGGGGAATTTAGACTGCCATAGCCAAGAGGGAGGTCCCCAAGCCATTCTCCCTCCAGCTTGTCATAATTGCTTTTCACTAGGTTGCTTTTTCCTCTTCCCCCCCAATCACAAAGAGTCTTAATCCTGGCGGGGACTGCGGGAAACGTGTAGGGGTCGTTTTCTGCGGGGGAGAGTAGGGAGGGTGGTCTGGAACTACTGCACTAACAGGCGAGTTCAATGGGATTTTCAGGGAAGGGGCAACGCCCCGCAATTACCTGAGGACAAAGGGTTGGGGCCCCAGGTGTGGAAGACTGGATTTGGGGGGCTGAGGGAGGGGGCTGAGAAGGAGGTGTGCTGGGGAGGGGGAGTTCTTACAATCCCTCTGATTTCCGCAGGAATTTGAGACATTCTTTAAAACTCTGGACCATTTCCCCCCAGCCGGGCTCTCAGGCCCACCCCCACCACTCCCTGGCTGGGGTTAGAGAGAGCTTCAAAGGTGCACGGGGCCCTTTGTCTTGCCTCCCCTTTCTTCTCTGCCTTTCTCCGGCCCCTCCCTCCCTCTCTGTGACCTCCCCAGCTCAGACAGGCCTCTGGGGGCCGGCTCCAGAAAGCCCTCACTGTTTCCTTTCTTGCTTTTTGAGGTGGTGAGACCTGACGGGGAGGGACAGGGAACGGGGAAGGGAGAGAGAGGAAGGCAGCTGGGGAGGCCTGTACCACCTCAGACAGTGCCCTAGCCCCATCCCCACCCCAAGCCTGGCAGGTCTCGCCCCCACTTGTGGTTATGAGTCCCCGGCTGGCTGGGCCCTTGGAGCCATCTCACCACACCTTTTCGTGCCTCTGCGGAGTGCAGGCTCTGCACCGGTGGGGGGTGGGGGGGGCCTCTTCATGCTCTGTAGAGATACGGAGAGTGCGGAGAAAAAAGAGTATGTTCAACTCATTCCCTCCTACTTGGCAGTGATTTCCAAGATGCTAAAAGGAAGAAAGCAAAGGAATGGGTCTCTAATAATGGGACCTGGTGTGGGGGCGTGGGGGGGTTGCAGAGGTGGGATTGAAAGTATCTGTGACTGTGGCAGGAATTTGAAGGAGAATTCCCACAGACCTCCGATGGCTGCAGCAGCTCTGGTTGCTTCTGGGTGCGCTAAGTATTCCAAGCCAGTGTGAGGGTTGGGAATGGACATGGTGGGTTGGAAGACACTTAGGGTGAGTTGAACACATCCGCTTCAGGGAGGGTGTGGCAGGAGGGGGTTGGTGGCAGCTGGCCTCAAATCCTGTGCTCCGTTTAGGATGCCCAAGAACTCTGGCTAAGAATAGCCTACCTATTGATCTCACCTTTTCTGTCCTGTCCTCCAAACAGCCAGCTGAGGCAAGAGGGCAGCTGAGGCAGGAAGTCAGGGCAGAGATCCTCTCACGCTTTAGCCCTCCAAGCTGGTTTCTAACTAACGTCTGTCTATTCAGTCTCTCTGACTCCCCTGGCTGTGACTTCCCAGTCACCCAGCCCCAGTCTCACTACCCTGGACACCTGGAAGGATCACCTGTCCTGGAAGCTCTTTCCTCCCCGGCCCCTCCAGACCTTCCTTCCTTCCTTCCTTCTCTCCTTCTCAGACTGTTTCTTTCCTGGCCCTGCTTCATAGAAACGTGCCCTGAGATTTGCGCCACTCTCTTATTCCCCTGTCTCTTTCTGAGAAAACCAGTGTGTCAGCCTTGCACCCAGCTGCTTTCTCCACCAAACTCTGCACCTTGGCTGGACTTCCCAAGGTGCAGAGACACTGAGCTCTGTCTCAATGACTGCAATGGCTTTCCACATGGTCTCTCTCCTACACACACGTTCCTCAGGACATCACATAGTTTGTTCAACTCGCCTTGCTTTCTCTTACACCACAGCTCTGCCTCTATCACACCATCTCTAGCAGACTCAGCATGGCTTGCAAGCCCCTGCCCAGTCCTGCCCAGGCCCCCCCTTCAGCCCTATCCTTCCAGCTCCCCTTCAACAATGCTGGCAAAACTACAACCCTTGCCATCCAACAGGCACACTGAGCCTGTCTTGTCTGGTTTTTTTTGGCCATGCCACGCAGCTTGTGGGATCTTAGTTCTCTGACCAGGGATCAAACCCTTTCCCTCTGCAGTAGAAGGGCAGAGTCCCAACCACTGAATTGCCCAGGAATTCCCGCTGGACCCATCTTTGCTCATGAGTTTCCCATTGCCCAGGATACCCTTCGCCAGCATGCTGGCATGTCCAGACCACAGCCATCTCCTCAGCTCCACAGATGCCCTTCACTCCCCCAGGGACAGTGGCCATCTCTGCTGTCCCTGGTTCCTCTGGCCATAAACTTGCCCTGGCTTTAGGGCACATATCACGGCTTTTCCAGAACTGTACTTACTATGCTCGTGTCATGGTTCTGCGGGACAACAAGGGACTCCGATGTAGATTTAGTCAGTCTTTGGCTCCCCCATAATACCCAGCACGGTATGTTACACAGAGTATTTATTGAAGAAATAAACCAACTGGAGACCCAGAAAGAAGTCCAGCACCTTGTGGTCCCTGAAGGTGGAGGTGGGATGAAAAGTCAGAATCCTGCCTCTAAGCTCCATCCTTAGGTGGACTTGAGCAGGAGGGGCCCTAAGCAGTTAATCCAAATATTTATGTATTTCCTACAACATACAACCGCTGTGTTAGTCCTTCAGTTACTAAAAAGATGGACAGGACAGTGTGTCATCCTCTGTCAGACTCAAGATGCTGAAAATTTAATTGAGGCGGTGGTGAATAAACCTATGGGGCTTCCCAGGTGGCCGGAATGGTAAAGAACCCACCTGCCAATGCAGGAGATGTAAGAGATGTAGGTTCGATCCCCGGGTTGGGAAGATCCCCTAGAGGAGGTCATGGCAACCCACTCCAGTATTCTTGCCTGAGAAGTCCCGTGGACAGAGGAGCCTGGCGGGCTACAGTCTACAAGGTCATAGAGTTGGACTCAACTGAAACAACTTAGCACATAGGCTATACCTATAAAAAGGCAGTTCTTTAAGGACTGTGGGAATCTGTCTCTTACCCCTAATGGATGTACCAAAGATTGCAAAGTGGCATTTGGTACATTCGTGGGAATTCCCTAATGGTTTAGTGATTAAGGATTCGGGCTTCCACTGCAGGGGCGTGGGTGTGATCCCTGGTCAGGGGACTAAGATCTCACATGCCAGTGTGCCAAAAAAAAAAAAAGGTGGTACATCCCCAAAGAGTGAAAGGGGAGGAAGTAAAGACATTGATGGGTACTGAACTCCAGAGATGTGCCAGGCAGCACACAAGGCCAGCTCACATGGAACCCCTCATTTAGTGGGTGAGATTATTCCCATGTCATGTGTGGGTGGGCTCAGATTCCGAGATGTTAACTCACCAACGCCCGCAGCCAGGGAGGAGGACAGTCCAGATTCTCTCCTGTCTGTGACATCTATAGTGCGATGTCCTCCACTCCTTGGCCAGGCACAGTGGCTCCAGGGATGTATACAGGGGGGCGGTGCTGGGAAGGGCTGGGGTTTGCATGATCTTGAAGAATGAACAGGATCTCTCTTAGCAAAGAGGACCCGCAAGGGGGAAATATTGAGAGTGAAAACAGCAGGGGAAGAAGGGCTTCAAGACAGGGAAATGTTGAGATTTGTTACAGGGCAAGGAGGAGCTGTGAGCAGTGAATGGGTTTGGCTGGCACTGAAAGTTTGCATTCAGGAAGCAGCAGGAAAGGATTGAGCCACAGATTAGGTCTCTGCTGCGGCAGGAGGAGATGGTGAGGGGCTTTGAGAAGGGAGGTGACCAGGTGCAATTGTGGAGTAAGGGATTGGAGGAGAGGGGCTGGTCTGGGGCAGCCGCTGGGACTAAGGTTCTGGGGTCTGACAGTCAGTCCAGTGCTTGGAGATAGGGGATGTATCTTCCAAACTGATGAGAAAGGCTCACTCGGAGGCCCTTGTCTTTCTTTTTGTTCCACTGGTCCAGTTCTCTGGCACTGGCCCTTCTTAGCCACCTCGGGGCCCAGCTAGCCTCTCCAGGAGTTAATGTTTAGACCTCCTCAGCAGGTCATGCAGAGGGCGGGGCAAGGGGTACTGGAGTGAGACCAGAGGAGGGCATAGGCCCCAGGGAAGGGGCAGGCTGCAGGGCCAGCATCCAGTCAGGACAGCTGGCACCAGTGACCTTGCTGGGGAAAGAACCAAGAACTAGGTATCTTGGGCCTGGGACCACCCTCCTGAGAGGGGCAGGAGCCCCCATCCCCTTCTGTGGACTCCAGCACCCATCCTCAAGGCCTTGAGGCACTGCTGAGCCTAAAGGTAAGCTTGCTCCTCCTGTTAGCAGCCTCCTGGGTGCAGCCCAGAGGTGCCCAGGAATCCTGCCCGGGCCCAGCTCACAGGTAACCTGGTGTTCAGGGGTGCTTGCTTTGGGATTTAAGCTTTTGCCTCCAGTCTCCTCCCAGCCTGATGTGGTGACCAGCAAGCAAGGGGGAAGATTGGACCATTCTGCTGGCCTTGAGGAGTCTGGGGCCTCCCCAAGAGGAGAGGGCTAGAGGCAGAGCAAGTCTCCCCGTAGGGCAAGACCAGAGATGAAGGGAGGCAGACGAGGGAAGGGCCTTCTGGCCTGGCTGTGCCCTCGCAACACACACACACACACATACACACACACATACACACATCAGGATCCCTCAGCAAGGAATGACCTTGACAGCTACCAAGCCTTGGGTCGACAGAGGGAGCCCTAACTCCGCAGTCCCCTCGGCTCCAGGGCTGGCCCTCGGGAGAGTTTCACCCATGGTATTGGCCTGCCCCTGGATGGACATCCCTACGGACTGAGGGACAGTGGGGATGGGCCCTTTGGGAATGAAAGAGCTCTCTTTCTAGTTCAGACCTTCCTCTCAGTCGGGGGAATGAGAGGATCTATGGCTGGGAGGAGGTGCTCAGAGACAGTGGAGGGGTGGCACCGGGAGGCTTCTGAGCCCCGTGGCCTGCGTGCCCAGCCCCACCCACACCCAGGGCCTCTCCTTCCTGCCAGAAGCCGCCCTCTGACCCTTCAACAGAAGCCATCCCTCCCTTGTTCCTACCGTTCTTCCCAACTCCAAGCTGAGCTTTCTCCACTGGGGGATGTTGCCCAGTGCCGTCTCCCTCCCCAAGACGGGCCTGTTATCTGGCCCTGAATTAAGGTTCTCCTGAGGCCACCCCAGAGCCAATCCCAGAGCCTTATGGAAGGAGAGGGAAGGGGAGAGTGGTGGGGCTCCTGAAGCTCTCCCACCCCCACCCCAGCACTGAGGCCCCCTCCATCACCGAAGAGGAGGCAATAGGAGTCACAGCCCCCTCCTCCCCCCTCCCTGCCGTTGCTGCCTCCTCGGCTGAGCTGGCAGGTTGTCTTGGCAACGGGAGGCGGAGAGGAGATGCGCCGAGGGATGGAGGTGTATGT
>NW_011494789.1:3900179-3900506 GCF_000754665.1 Bison bison bison
CCCCCTACTCTCTATCCAGTGTGCTTTTTTTCCCTGGGGAATGCTCCACTCCTATCCATTCCTCCTGAGCCACCTCATTCCAGGCCCCTGGCCCCAGCTGTCTTTCCTGGCGACAGCTCATTCCAGTCCTACCTCTGGGAACCCTGGCACCGGAAGGCGAATCTCCTGGAATGGGGTCTGGGGGAGGGGGTAGCACATGAAAACAGAGAAGGAGCCGAAGTAGTGGGAAAAAATGAAGAATTCTAAAGGGCTATCTGACATTTGGTCTCCTGGAGTGGGAGACGGAGGCTGTGCAGGACTAGGGTGGGGCCAGGGCAGTAAGGGTGG
>NW_011494789.1:3900606-3901549 GCF_000754665.1 Bison bison bison
TCAGAAAGCTGAGAGGCCAGGCTGGCTGTCTAGAAAGGCCTGTTCCCCTCTGCTGGGTGTGTGGCCTGCTCCTGCCACATCACAGGTGCACCTCTTCCTGCAGCATCTCCTGGTCTTTTTCTCATGGTTCCATGGATCCTGTGTTTCTCCCTGTCTTCCCATTCCGCGGTACATCCAACAGCTAAGCCCAGATTCTTTCCACTCTTCCTCAGCCACTCAGCGACCTGTCGTCTTAATTTCTTTCTTTCTGGAGCCCATCCTTCAGGATTCTTTCTTCTCTGTCTCCCACTAACCCAGACACATCTCTCCCTTCCTGTCCCTACCTGTCCTCTCCTGCCCTACTCTCTTTGAGAAAGAAGTCCCAGAGCACACTCTCACCTGTCCCCTCACGACCCTCCCCCTGTGATTTTTCCATTCTGTTACCCCAGAGCCCCCTCCCCAGATTCTAGATTTCCCCAAGGACAGCTGATAGCATCAGCTGAACGGCTGTGGGCAGTGGTTACCAGGGCAACGGTAAGGACTGCCTAGGTAGGCAAGTGCACAGAGGTGGAGAGGGGGCAGGGCTAGGGCCAGGGTCAGCTGGCAGGTCTCCCTCACCTGCTCCCGGGGGTCACACGTGAACCAGACTCTGCGCTGAGCCCAGAGGGAACCAAAAGGCCAATGACAGGGTCCCAGAGTGGGGGGTGGTTTTCCCAGTGTCTCTGTTCCCACAGTTCTACGCAGGGGCCTGGGCATGCCCTAGCAAGAACTTCTCTTTTGAAGACCCTGCCCTGGAGAGAGAATTGCTTACTTCCCACTAACCACCGCTGTGCTCTATCCCCCAGAGATTTGGGTTATGGAAGGGCCAACCTGGTCTCTTGTCCTAAGGACCTGGTCTCCTGAATCCTCCCATTCTGTCCTCCCCAGGAGAGGGTTAATCCTCGGGTAACCAATTCTGGCATCC
>NW_011494789.1:3901649-3906012 GCF_000754665.1 Bison bison bison
ATTCTGGCATCCAGCCCACACACCCCTCCCCTTCGCCATCTATGGGCTTTCACACCCTGGGGGGTGGGGGCGGGGAGGGGGAGGCTGGGACCCCAGAGGCCAGGCTGGTGGTGGGTGATGAGTGGGAGAGACAGGTGCTTGGAGAAACCAAGTGTCGTCACCCCTTCTGTGATCAGTAGAGCCCCCTCCCCTGTCCCCCACACAAACACTGGCTGTTTAGGAGGCTCGAGGGGCTGTGTGTGTGAGCGTGAGTGTTGCTGGGCAGGGGGTGGGTGTGGGAAAGGGAAAAAGGCCAGCGGCTGGCCGTGTCTGCTTCCGATTCTGCTTCGTCATGATGCCTGGTTAATGCTCCTCTTGTCTGAAATGGATTGAGCTGCAGCGAGCAAGCGAGGTGGAAGAGCCGACACACAAACACACACCCGCAGGCCAGCGGCCACACGCTATCAGCTGGAGGTGGGGAGGGTGCAGGAGTGGGGAGCTGCGGCCCGCCCTGCCGCCGTCTGCCTGGCCTGCCCACCCGTGCACACGCCCTCTTGCCTGGCCAGGGATCGAGATCCGGGATCAGCGGAGGAGTAGGGTGGGGGTGAGGGAGTGGAGGCCCAGAGGGTAGGTCCCCTCCTTCACCAGCTCCCCACCCACTCGCCCACCCCAAGCCGGCTTTTATCTGGTTATTTGTACTCCGGGAGAGCACGCTGGGTTCCTGGAAGAGTCTCCTATTACCTGGACTCTGAGCAAAAGCTGCAGCCCCGGATCTGCGGATCTGCGTCTGCCCCTGCCGGCTTGGGGCCTCAGAGCATTTGGGCCTCAGTGTCTGGGAAGAGGTAGGTGGCAGGACCCCCGACATCTCCCCCGCATTCCCCTCCCCGCCTCTCTTCTCCTCTGTGGGCATTTTGGCCACAGCACCTGCCTAGAAGTGAGGTTCTGACTGGGGGTAGGAGTCCCTGGGGAGGGGTCAGCTGTGGCCCCTTGTTCAGTGGGAGAATGGGCTGGACCCTGAGGCTAGCCGGGTTTGGTCTACCTCCTTCTGATTTGAGGGGCTGGGGTGAGCCACGGTATCACTGAGTAGCCCCCCTCCCCTAGCTATGCTGGCCAGAAGTCCCAATGATGGTGGGTTGTAGGGGGTGGGGTGTCGCCTGGTTGGGTTGGAGAGCTTTCTGTCTTTGCTGAATGTTGGGAGGGGAGTGGGGGTTGCCGGTCTGCCAGTCTCCTGCCACCTTGCCGCAGATGCTCTTGAGAGGGGAGTAGTTCACTCAGAGACCTGAGTGCCATTGGTGTAGGGCCTGCTCCTTGGGGGAGGGGCCCAGGGAGCCCCCTTCCAGCCCTTAGCTGGCCAGACTAGGTGGCAGGGCGTGGCCACAGGCCTGACTACGGTGCTCTCTCGGTGGTGCTCTCTCAGTGCGGGCTGTAGAAATGCCTGAAGGGGAGGTGGGTGCGGGGGAGCTGAGCAGATGCAAAGGCACCCAAGGAGGATCAGAAGTACCCCCTTGCTAGCTCTGCCCCTCCCTCTGCCTGGCAGGCCAGGCTCCCTGCCCTTTAGGGGCAGAGTGTTTCCTTCCCAGGGGACTGGGTTGCCAGGATGCGAGAGTCAGGGGAGCAAGGACAGGTATGGGAAAAAGCAGGCAGTCTTGCTTTGGGAAGGAGGGGACACGGGGAGTGCCCATGGGATGGGTAAGTGGGGGCTCTGTGTGCCTTGCCATGCACATGCTTGGGGAGGGGGTGTCAACCCATGGGGCGGGTGACTGTGAGCATGGAGAACAGCAGACAAGGTGGGGCATGTGAGCGGGTGTCAGAGGTACCGCATGGCAGCGTGGGGGGGCCTTGCTGGGAAAGTGGGGGCGTGATCTTGCAAGCAGCGTGTGTTTGCTTTGCAACTGTGTTTCAGTGGGGGCTGCCTGTGTAGGTGAAGTGCCTGTGCCCCTAAGCGGGGGTCTGCGCTCCGTGCTGCCAGCCTTGCCATGGCCACATGTCCAACACCTGAGCCAAACTGTCCACCTGGGGGTGCAGGTCTGAGGAATTCCTCCTTCGGAGCTTATGCGTGTATGTAAAAACCAGAATAGGGATGCCCCCAGGATTCAGGAAACTGAATTTGGGAGCCCATCTCCCTTGCATCTCCCCCAGCCCTATCCATCCAGCTGGTTAAAGTGACACCACCACCTGCCAACAGGACCAGCTATAAATAGAGGCCAGAGCAGGAACAAGCTGAGGACCAAGCAAACCTGAGGGGCTGGGGGGCATAGAAAGAGGAGCCTCTTCAGAGCTGGGGGTGTAGATTGAGGATACAGAAACCCAAGAGAGAGCTAAAAGAAACCGGAAGATGAGATGCATATTTGAGGGAGGAGGAGGAAGGGGGAGCCTAGGGCCGGGCCCTGCTGTCATCAGAAGGGGCAGCAGGACCTTGAGCAGATGGGTTCCCAAGACGGGACCCAGATTTTGGGCCCTCCTGCCCCTGTGTGATGATGCTTCACCAGAGTGTGAGAGGGTGCTGTTGGGGGTTGGCATTAGAGGAAGCTCAACCCTACTCCTAGCAGATAGAGCAGGGCTTAAAAATAGGGTGGGGAAGAAGGATAAAATGAGAGGAGGGGAGTGGGGATTCCAACAGTCTTAAAAAGGTGCAGGCGCAGGCTTGGCCAGGATGTTTCCATGAACCACCAGCCCAGGGTAGGGGGATTTGAGGGGCGACTGTGGGTGTCCCGCGCTACCCAAACACAGACACAGACCCCAGCCTCAGGGCCTCCCCTGTAGGGCCAGGCTGCTCTGGCCCACCCTTCCCCTCTCCACCCTGGGATGCTGTTTTGGAAACTGGTGACCTAGCTGGATCCTGCCTTTATTTCTGGCATTGAGTTGTTGCCACAGTAACTGCGGGGGTGGGGCCGGGAGGGGGAGAGGGTGAAAGGGAAACAGAGCCAAGGGAAGGAAGATGAAGAAAGGAAAGAAAAAGGGGATGGAAAGCAGAAAGAGCGGGATGGGACTCAGAAATGGGGTGAAGCAGGCAGGGACACTGTAAATGAAATTGGTGAAAAAGGAGAGTAGAATCATGCCCACCTGACCCCCAACCTACGGGGACAGCCTGCCCATTGCGTAACCTGTTTAGCCCTTTACTGTCTGCACAGCCAGCCTCTAGCCTGGCTTCTCCCTGCCCCGGGGCACAGAGCCCGTAGGCCAACCTCCTCCCCCAACCCCCAGCCTCTCTGTTCCTTGTCCACAGACCAGTTCAGCGAGCCGGATTTTGGTGGCTCCGCAGTAGCGCACGGGACCCCAAATCCCAAGTCCATATTAAAGTGGGATCTTTGGGGACCCACGGAAAAGAGCATTCATTGGCTTTGACGCGAGATAGACCTGGGTAGGAATTCCAGCTTGACTTTTATGGGTAGGTGCGGGGGTAGGGGCGGGGGGAGTTGGCAAGTCAATCTCTCAGCCGTATTCTCATCGCCTAATGGGGAGACGTAAGCGTGTGTGAAGCTAGAGAGGATGGGTGCAAGTCCCTGGCCCAGAGCAAGTGGTGGTTGGTTTAGAATGTGGGCGGGGGAAAGCTGACTAGAGGATCCAAACCTCGGGTCGAGCCTCCGTTTCTCAAAGTCCAGGGAGCCGAGGCAGGTTCAGCTCCTACCTGGAACCGGCCCCCGCGAGGATGGGTGGGCGGGCCTTATCACCCAGGCCAAGCGGCTCTAGTTGCTATGGAGACGGGGCGGGCGGTGTGAGGTGGAGCCGGGCTGGGGGCTCAGATAAGGCGCAGCTGCACAGCTTGGGGAGGGTGGGGCGGAGATGGAAGGACTGGGAGCCGCGGCCCAGCTGAGATGGCCCTTCCGCCACCTGGGCTGGCCTTCCTCCGCGGCGCTTTCCCTTTCCTCTCATTGCGCCCTCCCTTCCTGCTGCAGCCTGCCCTCTTGGTCTGTACACCAGAGGCAGCCCGGACCTGGAAGTGCACGTGCATAGACGAGGGGTGTGCACCGGTTGGGAGCAGGCGCCGATCGAGCAGGGGCAGCTGGTGCGGACGCGCGAGGAAACTGGCTTTGGGAGGGGCTACGCGTGGGTGGAGTAAGCGGTTCGCGGTCATAAAACGTGATTTGAGAGAAGCTACGAAAACACTCCCTCCGTCCCTCTCTTCCCCCTCGCCCTTCCCTCCCCCTACGCCCCTACTCCACCCCGAAACATTTTCTCTGCTGGCTTAATATTTCACTAGTAAGACCTTCACTCCTTCAGGTTAGTCCCGAATTAACATGCCAGGTTCCCGAAAGGGTAAGATATTAACAATTGCCGCAGGGTGCTTTCCAACACACCAGGCGCTGTGGAGAAAGAAGGTGACTCAGAGCAGAAAGCGAAGAGACCCAGCCCAAGGGATGAGGCGGACGCTGTGCAGAAGGGG
>NW_011494789.1:3906112-3907559 GCF_000754665.1 Bison bison bison
CTTCCGATCTGTGCAGAAGGGGCTGGGGCCAGAGCGGGGACATCGTTATTCTGAATCATTTGCGTGGCTGCGCCTGTAGGACCGTGTTCGTGCAGGGGAGAGTGGGGCGTCTCAGTTCAAGACCTTGTAACCTGTGACCTGGTTCACGGTGGCCCTCTTCCCTCCCTCTCTGGGCAGTAACCACTCTGATGGGCAGTCACTGCCCCATGCTGTAGCCACCCGCAAATGGTGTTCAAGGGAAGGTTGCCTGGGCCACCCCCAGCTTCAGCCTGAGGCTCCAGGACACGTAGAAGGTCTGTTCTCCCAGATGCTCAGCTGTCCACAGGCCCCACCATGACCCTTACAGTCCTTTCTACTCTCTTCAGCCTCTGCCTAACCCACCTGGGCTTACCTGGTGGCTCAGATGGTAAAGAATCCTCCTGCAGTGCAGGAGACCAGGGTTGCATCCCTGGGTGGGGAAGATCCCCTGGAGAAGGAAATGACAACCTACTCCAGTATTCTTGCCTGGAGAATCCCATGGACAGAGAAGCCTGGCGGGCTACGGTCCATGGGGTCACAAAGAGTCTGACACTACTGAGAGACTAACACAACTGAGAGACTAACCCTTTCACTTTCAACCCTCGTGTTGGGTCTACATATGGCCTTCTCTCAATTTTCTTGGGAAAATAGAAGCCTCCTGATTGGGATCTGCTACTGCTACTGCTAAGTTGCTTCAGTCGTGTCTACTGCTACTGCTAAGTTGCTTCAGTCGTGTCCGACTCTGTGCGACCCCATAGACAGCAGCCCACCAGGCTCCGCCGTCCCTGGGATTCTCCAGGCAAGAACACTGGAGTGGGTTGCCATTTCCTTCTCCAATGCATGAAAGTGAGAAGTGAAAGGGAAGTCACTCAGTCGTGTCCGACTCTTAGCGACCCCGTGGACTGCAGCCTACCAGGCTCCTCTGTCCATGGGATTTTCCAGGCAAGAGTACTGGAGTGGGTTGCCATTGCCTTCTCCGATCAGCTCCCTCTAAATGCCCCTAGGTTGCAGTTACCAACTTCCCTTTCTTCTCCTTTCAGAGGAGCCATAATTTCTTTCTCTCTACTCTTCACTCCCCACTGAGAGCCTTTACTCCTCACTCCCCACTGCTTACAAACCTTTTACTGAAAAACCTTCAACCAGGCTTACCTCCTCCATAGTTACTCTCCTGCCTCCTGCCTGCCTATCACACTTCTCAGAACTGCCCCTCCCTGGCCTATGCCTCCTGGCCACCCGCACCCCTCCACCCTGCACCCCATTACTAACAAGGAGGCTTCACGCTTCCTTTGCGGATGCTCTCAGAGGCTGCCAGGCCTTGACAGCCAAACTGGTGAGCTGTATCTCCTGTACACACATCTTCCCTTCTCTGGGCAATGGACTCTGGGCTTCTCAACATTCTCTCTCTCTAACTTAAAAAAAAAAAAAAACT
>NW_011494789.1:3907659-3913035 GCF_000754665.1 Bison bison bison
GTAGAGTCTTAGCCACCAGACTACTTGGGAAGTTCCTTCATGACATTCTTTCTCAACCCCTCTTTCCCTCCCCAAATGCCTTTCTTTCCAGGTGGCACAGTGGTAAAGCATCAGCCTGCAATGCAGGCAACTTGGGAGTCAGGGCTTCCATCCCTGGGTCGGGAAAATCCCCTGGAAAAGGAAATGGCACCCCACTCCAGTATTCTTGCCTGGAAAATTCCATGGACAGAGGAGCCTGGGCTCTCTGTAGCCATGGGCTACAGCCCATGGAGTTGCAAAGAGTCGGGCACGACTGAGCACAGCACACACCACCCTTTCTCTCACATTTATTGTACCTTCACTGTTTATTAGGTCCTTTACTGAAAACAAAGAATCACTAGGTATACCCCCAGCCCTCGTCTTCGCCCTCCCTTTCAGGCCATCTCCAGCTCCTTTTTGCTTCTAGTCCTCTAGGTACTTCCCAGAATGCTATTTTTGATCTTCTTTCTCCATTGGCAATCTCATGTGCAGACTACCACCTCTAGCTAAAATGGCTCCCAAATTTGTGTTTCCCGCTACTGCCCCCACCTCAATATCAACCTGGCAAGAAGTGAACTCATTGCCTCCCCTTCTCCTGTCACTGCCTGTCCCTCCTTCTGGTGGGGTTTCCAGATCCAGTTCTGTTTTGCACATTCTGCCTCTTCGGCCCCAGGCCCAAGTCTAGCGCCTCACCATCCCCTGCCTGGACTACTGCCATAACTTCCTGGCTGGTCTCTCTGTGGACCTGTCTAATCCATCTCCCAGTCTGCAGCCAGACTCATTTCCCCAAAGCACTGCTTAGATCTATCACTTCTTCATTTTGAAAAAAGTTCCTAAGCATTCCATAGCCCCAGTTGCCCACAGAATATATTCGGAATCCTCTAGTCTAAACTCAAGGCATCTACAGTCTGGTTCCCAGCCTCCTGCCCTAAAACTGTCTCAACCTCTTGAGCTCCACAGTTCAGCCATGTTTGCTGTCCCCAGACAGACATAGTGCTTCCCCGTGTCTCCAGTTTCCATCATGCTGCTATCTCTTCCAAGGATCCCTTTTTGGTTTTTCCATGATCTCCAATTAGGCACCTTTCAAGGCCTGCCTTAAATACCTCCTCTTCAAAGAAAGGATTTTCTTTGTGGCTCAGTCAGCAAAGAATCTGCCTGCAATGCATGAGATGCAGGTTCGATCCCTGGGGAGGGAAGATCCCCTGGAGAAGGAAATGGCAACTGACTCCAGTTTTCTTGCTTGGAAAATCCCATAGACAGAGGAACCTGGTGGGCTACAGTCCATGGGGTACCAAGAGTCAGATGTGACTTAGCAACTAAAACCACCAACACGTCTAAGAAAATTTTTTATTCCCCCCTCTTGATACTGATTCATCTCTCCTGTGACCTCTCACAGCCCCTTATACCATCTTTTTTTGTTTTGGCTGCACTCCATAGTTTGTGGGATCCTAGTCCCTCAACCAGGGATTGAACCCTGGCCCTCAGCAGTGGGAGTACAGAGCTCTAACCACTGCATCACCCCTTATACTATCTTATCTGGCATATGTAACTGTTTGTTTGCAGGGGTATTATCTACACACATGGTCTCATTTCTAGAGGGGCAGCTTAGCTTCTTTGACTTATCATTCTATTCTCCATAAGACCACAATGGTCTGTGGTCATTGAAGAATAGGTGCTCAGAAAGTGTTTGGTGAATGGATGGATAAAACAATACACAACCCAGTGGGTAAGTGGATGTATGTATGTATGGGTAGGTGGATGGGTGGATGGATGGATGGGTAGGTGGGTGGATGGGTGAGTGCTTGCCTCTAGGACTAAGTCAAGTGTATGGCTATTTTGATACTGTCTGTTAACAAGGTAAAGATGAAAGAGGAGTGAGAGGGAGCTAATAGCTCTTTGAATATACACTAGAGTTTATTCTGGTCCTCAGACACCTAGTTAAAAGCATTACAAAGTAAATGTTAAGAAAGCAAGAGAAAGATGAAGCTCTGGAATGGAGTCTTTCCATGGGCACCAAATACCTAGTGTAACCCTGATGGTCAGAGTCTCGTCTTAGAAACCCTTGACTCTAAAATTCCAAAAAGACTTAAGAAATGTGACAAATGCTAGCCTGTCCACAACGTGAACCTGACACAGTACTGGGAAGGCACTATGAATCATGCCAGTGCTGAAGACACAGTCATTTTCACCTCCACAATGCTGGACAAGTTTTTAACCTCTTTGAACCTCTGCTTTCTCATCTGTAAAACAGGTCAACCTTATAGGGTTGTTAGGGGGATGAAACAAAATAATCCTTGTAAAGTGCTTGTCAAAATACCCAGCTTGAGTATTCAAAAAAAATAATAGCTATTATTATCATAGAAATTAGCAGTCATTCTAGTTAGCAAAAATACATGTCAGGCAACATATAATCAAGGACTGAGTTACATGGTCTCTTTTTAAGTTCCACTGGAATTCAGAGTAGAGTTTATCAGTGAGGACTAGAATAACTGGAAAGGTCTCCTAGAGGAGAAGTGTTAAGGATGACCCTTGACGGATGGGTGGGATCTGGGAGAAGAGAATAGTTCAAGGGCATGCATAAAAGTAGGGGAGTGGGAGTGAGCTGCCTATGCTCCAGGAGGCAGTTTGGTGGTGGAGAGACAGTGAGAAATAGAATGGCCTGATACAGAGTCACAGATAAGACTGGGAGCACTAATGACCTGTCTTTCATGACCTTCTGTGGCAGAATGGCTATGAAAAAGCCATCTAAATTCATCAGTCTTCAGGGAGATGGACATCATGCTGCTGCTGCTAAGTCGCTTCAGTCGTGTCCGACTCTATGCGACCCCATAGATAGCAGCCCACCAGACTCCCCCATCTCTGGGATTCTCCAGGCAAGAACACTGGAGTGGGTTGCCATTTCCTTCTCCAATGCATGAAAGTGAGAAGTGAAAGGGAAGTCACTCAGTCGTGTCCGACTCTTAGTGACCCCATGGACTGCAGCCTACCAGGCTCCTCCATCCATGGGATTTTCCAGGCAAGAGTACTGGAGTCGGGTGCCATTGCCTTCTCCAATAGACATCATAATAGTTAACATTTTACATAGAATTTATATTTCAAACACTTCACATGTTGTAACTTGCCTAATAATCAGAGCAACCCTATAACGCAGATATTGTAACTATCTTCCAGTTTACAGATGAGAATATGAGTCACAGAGAGGGTAAGTAACTTGCTCAAGGTCACACAGCTTCTGAGTAGCCGAGTCTCCTCTCCCCAGTCATTCCAGTCCAGAGCCCACACTCTTAACCACTACGTGATTGCTGCCTCTTCCCTGTACCTTTTGTAGCCATCAGCTTTCTTCATTCTGTGGCTTACTGCCAGCAGCTGGAAGACAGTCTCACTGTCACCATCACATTGGAAACTCAGCCAGGCATTAAATGAATGGTTATTATGTGTTTGGTCCAGGGATGTGCAGGGAGGATGGGAAGATTGCTAAGAAAGTTACTGAGGAAGCAGATCTGGGCTGTGCCCCCAGGGGAACTCCTAATATTTGCAGCAGATAGGACCCAGCTCCCCAGGATCCAGCCCAGAGGCCTTCCTGCTGAACCAGGGGGCTCTGGCTTGCAGCAAAGTAGTACCTCAGAGGGCAGCCTCAACTCAGGCATTCCAAGATTGTAGGCAACTGGGATGTGGCCTTGGTCCCCAGGCTGCTTTACCAAATGCCTGCAAGTGAGATTTTCGCTGTACGGGGACAGGCACAGGGGGCTGTGGCTCCCCTCCCTTCTCCACTGGTCAGGGATCCTACCCAGGGCAGAGAGACAGTTCCCAGTCAGTGACCTGACTGCTTCCCATCAAGTTGCCTTGGCTCTGTCCTTCCTGCCTGCTGTAGCCACCTCATAGTATTACTAAGACCTTCTGTGTTAAAGCTTTCTGGGGTGGCAGGGGACTTCCCTGTCAGTCCATGGAAAGTTAAGCCTCTGTGCTTCCAACACCCGGGGCATGGGTTCCATCCCCTAGTGGGAGAACTAAGATACTATATGCCATACTGTGGGGCAAAAAAATAAAAACAAAAAAATCACCACACCTTTCTGGGCTATGAGAGGGTGTGGTACCTTGGACAGTAGGTTAAGAGGGAGAGGGGCAACGGCCCAAGAACAGAGCCAAGGAAAGGCCATGGCAAGGGAGTGAGACCCTGGGCCTGAAACTGACCATAGGCCGGGCAGGGCAGGTGTGAGGAAGAAGGGATGTGGAAACTGCCTTGGGAATGGCTGACCCCTGCCGTCATTTCCTTTCCAACCAGAGAACAATGGCTTAAAAACAAGTGCAGCCCGTCCGCTTTCCCGTCTCGCCGCCGAGGGCGACGGGCGGCTGGATGTCCCCGCGGGCTGAGCAAATGAGAAAGCCGAAGCCCTGCTCCCCGGAGATACGCTGGGCCAGAGGGGGCTGTCCTCGCCCCCGCCCTCGGAGATTACGGGTCCGATAGACCCGGCTGGCACGTTCTCCCTCCCCTTCCAGGCCCTGCACTCGGCCAGCAGCCTGGACAGTCACCGAGGGATGAGGGCGCCACAGCCCGGGGGAGCGCCCTCTCTGCTCTCGCGGCCCCAAGCGCGCAGCGCCCAGGAGCCGGACAGAGCCTGACGCCTGCGTCGTCTCCCCTCGCGCACAGGATCCCGAGAGTGATCCGGCCGTCCACATCCTTGCTGCATGGAACGACTGCAGAAGGTGCGCGGGGCTGCACCCACGCAGGGGCAGTGGGATGCTGGAGACAGAGGGGCACGCGGTGGGGGCCCGGCTCCCTGCAGAGGGTCAGGTCCGGGAGTCAAGGGTGCCACCTGGTGGTTGCCCGTGGCACCGCACCCCGGAGCCCCGAGGCCTAGGGAGACCCTCCCTCCCCTTCCCCAGCCCGCTTGCTCCAGCCCGGCCCTGGCACCCACGCACATTCCCACCTGCCTGCCTTCTCGCTCTCCCCAGCAACCACTTACCTCCCCTGGGAGCGTCAGCTCCTCCCGAGACTCCAGTGTTCCCGGCTCTCCCTCCAGCATCGTGGTGAGTACCCGTTGGCCACCAGCGTCCTAAGGCTGGGAGGAGGGAGGAGTCCGGGACAGGCTGTGTGCTGGGCAGCTTCACTCAGACGACGATGGTCCTGCCAGGATGGCAAGCAGAGAAAGCCCCAGATCCAGAGAAGATTCCGCGTACCCCCTCCTGCTGGTCTGGTCCTGTCTCCTTGTACCCAAAGTGCTAGGTGAAGGATTATCATTGTTTTAAGATCACTCTAGCATCACCGACTAAATGGACATGAGTTTGAGTAAACTCTGGGAGTTGGTGATGGACAGGGAGGCCTGGCATGCTGCAGTCCATGGAGTCGCAAAGAGTGGG
>NW_011494789.1:3913135-3932044 GCF_000754665.1 Bison bison bison
AGTTGCCATTCCCTTAGGGGCTGCCCTGGTGGCCCAGTCGGTAAAGAATTCGCCTGCAATGCAGGAGACCCAGGTTCGATTCCTGGGTTAGGAAGATCCCCTGGAGAAGGGAATGGCAACTCACTCCAGTATTCTTGCCTGGAGAATCCCACGGACAGAGGAGCCTGGTGGGCTTCAATACATGGGGTCAAAAGAGTCGGACACGATTGAGTGACTAACACTTTCACTTTAAACCCTTAGAATGAAAACAATAGAAATGTTAACTTATAGGAGCTGATCTCTATCATGGCTGCCCATCTTCTTCCTAATAAATTGCAAATCGGGCTCATAAGGTCAGTATTCTAGATAAGGCTTTTGGCTCCTCTGTTCCATGGGTACCATTTCCCTTCAGGCCAAGATGGACAATCAAGTGCTGGGCTATAAGGACTTGGCTGCCATCCCCAAGGACAAGGCCATCCTGGACATCGAGAGGCCTGACCTCATGATCTATGAGCCCCACTTTACCTATTCTCTGCTGGAACACGTGGAGCTGCCCAGAAGCCGGGAGGTAAAGGGTGGGAGGGTCCTCTTGGATGGGACTCGGGGCAAGGACTCCCCCAGTCGCACTGGGTGGGGGACAGAATCCCTCTCACACTTTCTTTCCTGGAGGCCAGATGCCAAAACAAGAAAGAGAACCTGTGCACGGGAATCACCAGTCAGCTGGTGACTGAGTGTTTGTACTACAAATCAGGCAGAGATGGACTGGCCTCCAGCCGGTTCCAGGTAGAGAGCAGGAGAGGCCATGTTTGAGTGGTAGCAGCATGGAGTGGGGTCATGTAGGAATGGGGTGCGAGTGGGCAGAAAGTGAGCACATTTGTGGAAAGCATGCAGAAGCCAGCAGCTCAGAGGCCGAGTTTAGCAGCCTGAACTTGGAGGCCGGAAGTCCTAGCTGAATGTGACCTGTGTGATGATGAGGTCTCAGTTTCCCCTCCTCCAAAACAGAAGTGATACCTTTGCCGGTCCACCTCACCAGGTAGTCAATGCACGAGATAACTCGGGACAGGTACTTTGCAAACTGTATTGGAGAAGGGGACTGTGTCATGGCTGAGCAGAGAGAGAAGGCCAGGCTATGGGGAGACTTAAATGCCTGGTGAGGGGCCCTGACTCCATCCTGGATACTGTGGGTCTTGTCCCTTCCCGTCGTTGCTCAGCTCTGGGATCAGGGCCAGAGCCACCTTCAGCTGGCCCTCGGAGCACACGGACACTGATCCAGAATCCTCAGCTTCTTCTGCTTCTTCATGGGTCCTCGGGAAAGTTTTAGGACCCTCTTCAGGAAAGAGAGGGTGGAGGGCCAGCCCTGAGAGCTGCCAAGGACTGAGAGAGAAGAGGTGGCCCAGAAATCAGCGGAGCAATTGCAGGATTGGGCGAGGGGGAAGAAGTAGCCCATGTGGGGTCCTAGGGACGAGGGTTTAATCCCACCCTTGTGGTTCTGACCAGCCTCCTCTCCATTCACAGCGCTCGCTGTCACCCAAATCCACATCCCCCCCACCATCCCCAGAGGTGAGTCTGCCCCGCGCCTGACACTGGTCCAGCCCTGCTCTGATGGGGCTAACCCCTGCCCCACACACATCCAGGCTGGGCTCGGCAGAACCTAGGGGGTGATGGAATCAGTGGACCTTGTCCTGTCACTGGCCAGCTCTGGGTTCATCTGTGTCTGACCCAAGATCTCACTTAATCCTTTCTTCTGGATCAGGCACCATTAGTAGATCAAGTCCTTGGACAGCCCTCCTCTGCCCTGGGGTTGGGGGCGTGTGGGCTGCTAGGGTGGGAACACCAAGATAGTGGAAGGGGTGGGGTGGGGGCCTGGGAGCTGCAGTGAACCACACTTCTGCTCTGCAGGTGTGGGCAGAGAGCCGGTCTCCTGGAACCATCTCTCAGGCTTCAGCCCCGAGAACTGCTGGGACCCCCCGGACCAGCCTGCCCCATTTCCATCATCCTGGTAGGTTTTACTATTAGCGTGGCTACATCCTTGCCCGAAGACCTCTTTTTTTCCTTCAGGAACCCAATTGCCTTACTCTTAGTTCCCTATTCTCTGGAGTATATGCACACCAGCAGAACTGGCTAATGCTGGAACCCAGGCAGAGCTCCCAGAGAGGGTGGACCTGTTGCATTTTCCCTCCCACCCAGACAGAAAAGTGTGAAACGTCCCAATCCCTGAGGGAGAGACGGTTCTAGGATCTCCAGTTCTGTCTTGGCTCTTGGCAGGCCCCTGAGAACTTCCTACCTCCTCCCAATCCATGTCTCCATTCCCTCCTCTGACCCAGCCTTCCCGTCATCATCACTAACATCCCTTCCAATCATCACTGCCTCCTTCTCATCCACTGTTGCTCCCTCTCCACAGAGACCACTCGCCCAGATTCCAATATCTACAAGAAGCCCCCCATCTACAAGCAGAGAGGTGAGGGTTCCCCTGACAGACCAGCACCCCCTTTCCCACCACCTGCTGGGAGGCTGCACTGAGGGTGGGAGGGCCATAGGAGCGGAGATGTTCATAACATGCCCTGTGCTCTTCCTCATGTATTGCTGTTGTATCCACGATCTTACATGTGTGAAGAGGGAGATGTGAGCGAGTGGGGAGCTGGGGTGGGAGGCGGCCTGCTGGGCGGGGTATGCCTGGGGCTGACCTTGACCTCCCCCTCACCCCAGCAGAGTCCACAGGAGGCAGCCCTCAGAGCAAGCACCCCATTGAGGACCTCATCATCGAGTCCTCCAAGTTCCCCGCAGCCCAGCCTCCCGACCCCAACCAGCCAGCCAAGATCGAAACGGACTACTGGCCGTGCCCCCCATCACTGGCTGTTGTGGGTAGGAGAAACTGCTGGAGAGGGGAGAGGGAGGCCCAGACACTGCCTCATAGGCCCGGCTGAAGCCCCAGGAACCCACTCCCATCCCCTGCATGAGCCCTCCAGGCTCCTGCTCCCCCATTCCCAGCATTCCCATCCCTCTCAGTGTAAATGACCCTGCTTGTTAGTCATTAATTCACTTTCCGTTCATTTCTTTCACTGCTTAACAGATATTTGTTGAATTTCTACTGCGTCCCAGGCTCTGTGATGAGAGCTCTGGAAAGAGAAAGAGAAACGAGACAAGGTCTTGGTCCCCAGTGACTTTTAAGTCTCGTGGGCATGTGTGACCTACCCAGCTTCACTACAAGACTAGAAAACATTGCTTTTAATGATTTGCAGTGTTCCCTTCAAGGTGCAGCCCTAGGGAGCGGCAAGTTGAGTGCGTGTTGATTGACTGATGTGCCTGTTTCCCTCTGCTCCCCAGAGACAGAATGGAGGAAGCGGAAGGCGTCGAGGAGGGGGGCTGAGGAGGAGGAGGAGGAAGAGGATGACGACTCCGGGGAGGAGATGAAGGCTCTCAGGGAGCGGCAGAGAGAGGAACTCAGTAAGGTAGTGTCTGGAGACCCCCGCCCGCCTCCCTGTGTCATCCTGGGCTTCCTTCCAACATGGTGGCTGGAGAGGAGCGAGGCAATCTGAGAACCCCAAACTGGAAGCTACCAGCCCTCTCAGAGCCTGGCCTCAGAAGCCACGGGGCATCCTTCCAGTGTCTTCTGTTCTGATCTGAGTGACTTCATGTCTGAAGAGTATGGTGGTCAGAACATGTGAGGAGCTCCCCTTCTTTGCCAGGATGTCAGGCTATGCTTTGACAGGGACACGGGGATTGCATGTCACTGTGGGGGATGCCACTTATGATTAGGACCAAAAGCACAGAAAAGGGTGGCGTGGACAGTGCTAGGCTTCAGCAGCCACAGTAGTTCATGGGACGAGGAGAAAGGAGTGAGCAGACTGCTGGCCTCCAAGCAGAGAGAGGGGGTCCAGGGAGTCACAGAAAGACCACTGTTGGTGACATGGGCTTGTGCTCTAGGCATTGTGGCCTGGGATGCAGAGGCCTCTGGGGCAGAGTTAACACCAAGCAGCTCTGACTCCTTGCTCTCAAGGGTGACCAGACCCAATGTGGCAGAGCTTCCCACAAGAAGGACAGGCTCCATGGGCTCCAGGCTACCACCCAGCCCCTCAGGAACTCTGTCCCCACTCCTGCCTGTGCTATCGGATCAGATCAGTCGCTCAGTCGTGTCCGATTCTTTGCGACCCCATGAATTGCAGCATGCCAGGCCTCCCTGTCCATCACCAACTCCCGGAGTTCACTCAGACTCATGTCCATTGAGTCAGTGATGCCATCCAGCCATCTCATCCTCTGTCGTCCCCTTCTCCTCTTGCCCCCAATCCCTCCCAGCATCAGAGTCTTTTCCAATGACCCAACTCCAAACCTTTTGGAGATGAGAAACAAGTCCAGTATCAGGACTTCCCTGGCAGTCCAGTAGTTAAGACTCCATGCTTCCAATGCAAGCATGGAGTCTTAAGTGAATCCTTGGTCAGTGAACTAAGATCCCAGATGCCATGCAATGCAGTCAAAAAAGTTAAAAACAAAAAGAAACAAGTACTGATGCCGCCTTGGATCCATCTTCCTCTCTCCTTCCCCAGGTTACTTCCAACTTGGGAAAGATGATCTTGAAAGAAGAGATGGAAAAGTCATTGCCTATTCGGAGGAAAACCCGCTCTCTGCCTGACCGGACACCCTTCCATACCTGTGAGTGTCATCGAGGGGGCTCAGAATCACCTGGCTAGATCCTGAATCAAATACCCCGCTGAGTCTGTCACATGCCCAGCCCTGTGCTACTGTGGGTATACGAGATGGAGAAGATTCCGGTGCTGGCCCAGGGTGCTCACACCCTCCTTAGGGCAAGAGCACCAGCTATGGAACAAAATCAGATGACAAAAAATGGCATCAGTTAAAACAGAATTAGCATATTTCATTTAATTCAACAAGCATTTATTGGGTGTCTACCATGTTCTTAGGGCTTCACTGGTGGCTAAGAATGTAAAGAATCTGCTTGTAATACAGGAGACGCAGGAGATGCCGGTTCTATCCTGGGGTTGGGAAGATCCCCTGGAGAAAGGAATGGCAACCCACTCCAGTATTCTTGCCTGGGAAGTCCCATAGATAGAGGAGCCTTGTGGCCTACAGTCCATGGGGTCACAAAGCATCGGACACGACTGATTGAGCAACTCACGCTTCACCATATTCTTGATCCCTGGGGATATAAAGAGTAAAACACTATAGTGCTGCCTTCTGGTAGCTTCAGGACATGGGGGAGAAGTAACATGGAAACTGGGGTTTTAGCACAGCATAGCAGGTGCTGGGAGATGAGAACTACATTTGAAGTGCTTTGAAAGGATGCTGACAGGGCCTGGGTTCCAGAGTTGGAGTCTTGCAGAATGAGACACAGTGAGTGGGGGAGAAGGGCAGTGAAGATCCTAGGGATGGTGTGGGAGCAAAGGCCAGGAGCAGCAAACATCCAGCCAGTGGAGAGGGCCTCTGGAAATCTGGAATTACAGAGCACAGAGCCTGTGGTAGAGTGGCCAGGGCTTTGGTGCCACGGTGCTCATCACCAAGGCTAGCCTGGGCTTCCTTCCAACACAGTGGCTGGAGAGGAGGGGGGCAGATCTGAGAACCCCAAACTGGAAGCTTGAGGCCTCTCACTGCCTGGCCTTGGAAGCTGTAGGGCATCCTTCCAGTGCCTTCTGGTCAGAGCAGGTCATCAGGCCCCCAAGACACAAGGGAGAGGAAAGAGATTCTGCTTCTTGATGATAGGAACCACCCAAGGGCACACAGGCTCAGAGATGATGTTGCAAGCCATCTTTGGAGACAATCTGCCACCCTTTCCAGTTGTCTGGTTAAAGGCTAAAGATATTCATAGGCCAGGGAAAAAGGAATGAGTTTGAGAATTATACAGATACAGTCTGTATAGTAATAACCCAGAACTTAAAAATTTTCAGTTTTACAATGGTGCAAAAGCAATATGCATTCAGGAGAAATGTCCAGTTTTGAATGTTGACCTTTTCCCAGGCTAGTGATGTGCAGTATGATGCTCTCTCTCTTTTTTTTTTTTTTTTTTTGCCACATTGTGCAAAAATGGAGATCAAACCCACGCCTGTGCCCTCAAGAAGCCCAGAATCTTAGCCACTGGACCACCAGGGAAGTCCTACAGTGCTTTCCTGAGATGCTGGGCAGCATCAGTGAGCCATAGCTCCCAGTCAGTCACACCATCAAGACAGGAAACAAACCGTACACTTAACAACCATTCTGTACCCAGGGAGCTGTTCTGTTTCTCACTTTCAGTACAGTATGCAGTAAACTACATGAGAGATTCAACACTGTATTGTCAAATAAACTTTGTGTTAGAGGATTTTGCTCAGCAGTAGGCTCCTGTAAGTGTTCTGAGCACGTTTAAGGTTGACTGGGCTAAGCTCTGATGTTTGGTGGGTTCAGTGTATTAAATGCTTTTTTTTTTAATTTATTTTATTTTTGACTGTGATGGGTTTCATTGCCATGCAGGCTTTCTCTAGTTGCAGCGAGCTTGGGCTAATCTGCTTGTGGTGGAAGGGCCTCTCATTGAAGTGGCTTTTCTTATTGTGGAGCACAGGCTCTAGGGTGTGTGGGCTTCAGTAGTTGTGGCACATGGGCTCAGTAGTTGAGGCTCATGGGCTCATCAGTTGTGGCCCATGAGCTCAGTTGCCCCGTAGCATGTGGGAATCTTCCTGGACCAGGGATCGAACCGGAATACCTTGCATTGCAAAGTGTATTCCTAACCACTGGACCACCAGCAAAGCCCTGTTAAATGCATTTTGACTTACGATGGTTTATGGGCTCGTGACTCCATCATAAGCCGAGGAAGATCTGTAGAGGAGTTAGAATCAACAGGACTGAGTGGCTGATTGGATTTGGGCAGTGAGGGAGAGATGAGTGGGGGTTTTGCCTTGGGTTCTGGGTAATGACAGACCTGGGGCAGGTGTCAGGGGAAAGGCGAAGACACTGTTTGAGATATGTTGGGTCTTAAGTGCATGTAGGTGGGATGCTGAGTTTGACTGAGTTGGAAGCTTGAGGGGTGAGTCAGGGCTCAGGTAGAATCTTCAGCTTATATGTGGTAATGGGACCATGAGAAAAAATTCCATTGTGTAGAGATAGAGGAGAGAAGGACAAGGCACCGAGGGCTTAACAAGGTTCACCGAGGGCTTAAGTGCTTGAGGAGCACTTAACTATGATCCCCTGGGAGCACTGGCTGGGAAGAAGTGGGGAAAGAGACCCAGTCTTAGGATGCAGGAGGCTGACCTTGAAGGGGTCTGGGACTTGGACCTGAGAGCAGGCCACATGAGAAATTGGGCAAAGAATCCGCCTGCAATGCGGAAGACCCGGGTTTGATCCCTGGGTTGGGAAGATCCCCTGGAGAAGGGAATGGCAGACTGCTCTGGTATTCCTGCCTGGAGAATCCCCATGGACTGAGGAGCCTGGCAGGCTACGGTCCATTGGGTCGCAAAGAGTCAGACACGACTGAAGTGACTTAGCCCACACGCACGCTGAGCTCAGGTGAGGCTCAGTGAGAGTGGTGAAGGTTCAGAACAGTTTCTGCTGGGAATGGGGACTGGGCAGAGGGTTTAGGGTCTGTAGTGATACTCACCCACACGGGGTGGTGCTTCCCATAGCCTGTGGGCTGAAGGGCAGCGCAAGGTTGTTGCAGATTAGAGTTTTTTGTTTGTGTTTTAACAAGAGGAGTTTTTTCTTCATATTAAATGTTTAAATTATTTAATTAATTTATTTGGCTGTGCTGGGTTTTAGCAGCAGCAGGCAGGATCTTCGATTTTCATTGTGGCATGCAGGATCTTTAGTTGCAGCATGTGGGATCTAGTTCCCTGACCAGGGATCGAACCCGGGACCCTTGCATTTGGAGCATGAAGTCTTAGCCACCGGGCCACCAGGGAAGTCCCAGGGTTAGAGTTTTGTAAGGCACGTGCTGAGGGACTAAGTGGCCAGAGGAGCTGCTAAGTGGATGGAAGTGTGAAAGTAGAAGTGTTAGTCTCTCAGTCGTATCCGACTCCTTGGGACCCCATGCACTGTAGCCCACCAGGCTCCTCTGTCCATGGGATTCTCTAGACAAGAATACCGGAGTGGGTTGCCATTCCCTTCTATAGGGGATCTTCCCAGCCCAGGGATCGAACCTGGGTCTCCTGCATTGCAGGCAGAGTCTTTACCATCTGAGTCACCAGGAAAATCCAAAATACTCAAGGTTATATGCCCAGTCCGGAGAAGGCGATGGCACCCCACTCCAGTACTCTTGCCTGGAAAATCCCATGGATGGAGGAGCCTGGTGGGCTGCCGTCTATGGGGTCGCACAGAGTCAGACAAGACTGAAGCAACTTAGCAGCAGCAGCAGCATATGCCCAGTCACAGGTTGAAGGTCAGGGGAGACTGGGGAATGCAGATGCTGGAGGCCCCATGAGACTGACCAGCAGACATGCCAGGAATGTGGCTGATGGAAAACTTCAAACAAAGAAGGGCGCTGTGACCCCAAAGTGGGATACCCAGGCTTCAATGTCAAGGTGAAGCCGCTATGGACAACAGGATCCAGGAGCTGACCATTGGAAGGGGTTGCCTGCTGTGGAGCAGAAGTGAAGGTCACTGGGTTGGGGGACTCAAGGAACTGTTAAGGCTCATAGATGGCTGGGACATCCACCTGGTCATCAAAGTGATATTTCAGCTGGATGATATTTCAGTGTGGGTGGGAAGAGTTATGGTAGGCTTTTTTAGAGAATGTAGAATAAATAGTTAAGGCCTGAAGAATGAAGCAGAAAGAGAGAAATGTCCCGGAGGTTGGATTCAGCCCTCATGCTCCACCAGGATTAACTAGTCAGGCAAAATTAGCTCTTTAATGTGCATTCGGCCTTGCAGAGTTGAGTAGCGAAACGCCTGCGTCAGCATCATTGTTGGCATCCCTGAACTTGTATGGGACCAATGGTCACATGATCAAGTAGATTACGAGCATAGCTGATCAGCCTTGACAGTTGCAGAATTACGAACAGGCTTGTCATTCTGACTTAATGGTAACATTGAAATTAATGGTCACTTTTAAACATAATCTATCTAGAAGTAATTAGGAGTGAAAACCTTATACTTGAAATTCTACTAGTCCATCAAGGAAGAAGTGCATACTTATTATCACAAAGGTGAAGTACTTCAGTAATGAATGAAGGACTTCTCTGGTGGTCCAGTGGCTAGGACTCCACACTCCCAATGTAGGGGCCCCAGGTTCGATCCCTGGTCGGGGAACCAGATCACACGGGCCATAACTAAAGCCTGGCACAGCTAAATACATAAATATTATTTAAAAATAATTAATGAGGGTTGTTGGAGAAGGCAATGGCACCCCACTCCAGTACTCTTGCCTGGAAAATCCCATGGACAGAGGAGCCTGGTGGGCTGCAGTCCATGGGGTCCCTAAGAGTCAGACACGACTGAGCGACTTCTCTTTCACTTCTCACTTTCATGCATTGGAGAAGGAAATGGCAACCCACTCCAGTGTTCTTGCCTGGAGAATCCCAGGGACCGGGGAGCCTGGTGGGCTGCCGTCTATGGGGTCGCACAGAGTCAGACATGACTGAAGCGACTTAGCAGCAGCAGCAGCAGCAATGAGGGTTGTGAAAACAGACAGTTCTCTATATAAAAGTAAGAAGTATCAAGAGGAAAAAAATGAGGTTGCCCTAAACGCATTTTATTCTCACAAATTTCCAAATAACATATCCTATAAGAATGTTTGAAGAAAACAATTATTCCTCACAGTTTTGAGTCTAACCAGGCTAAACTTTCACGCACACACACACACAAAATGCTGGTCAAAACAATTGCTATAGAATGCCAGCAATGTCTAGCCTCTGGAGATGAAGAAATTTTGACATTAGCCCAAACAAAGAAGCTTTCTAGGAAACCTGTTACTGAAAACCAATTTTCCTGAATTATAAGCTGTAGTTCTTGAAAGCTTAGTGATGTTGAAAGTGAAAGTTGCTCAGTCATGTCCCACTCTTTGTGACCCCACAGACTGTAGCCTGCCAGGCTCCTCTGTCCATAGCATTTTCCAGGCAAGAATACTGGAGTGGGTAGCTGTTCCCTTCTTTAGGGCATCTTCCCAACCCAGGGATCAAACCCAGGTCTCCGGCATTGCAGGAGGATTCTTTACCATTTGAGCCACCAGGGAAGCCCTTAGTGATACTATTAGAGGTCTAATTGCAAGTGACATCTGACTTGGGAATGTCAAGCCTAAGCAACTGCGGTGCCATCTAGCAGCTGACAGTGCTGGGAGAATGACTGCTTCTGTTTTATGACATCAGGCATTTGAAATTTGATTACTAACATTGCTAAACATAAAACTGTAATAATTTGATTCTTTGGACTTATTTTAGACTTATTTTTGTATCCCAGAGGTTCATCGTATGATGGTGAGCCTCATCACCTGGGGCTTCCCAGGTGGCGCTAGTGGTAAAGAACCTGTCTGCCAATGCAGGAGAGATGTGGGTTTGATCCCTGAATTGGGAAGATCCCTTGGAGAAGGGAATGGGAATCCATTCTAGTATTCTTGCCTGGAGAATCCCATGGACAGAGGAGCCTGGCAGGCTACATTTCACAGGGTCACAAAGAGTCAGACGTGACTTAGCTCATCATCTGACTCTGAATTTGAACACTTGGACCTTTGACCCAAATGTCTATTTTGTGCACGTCTGTTAAAGAGAGGGGAGGCGTCAGGGGCAGTTCAGAACTGCAGCATGCTGTCACCTGCTGCAGGTAACAGGCAGGAGCTGGAAACCAAAAGAGGTCCGCTGGGTTCCCCTAAGTCCCTTCTCCATGGCCCTGCCCCTGGCAGGGGAGGCCAAGGAATGACTGTCAGGCCAAAGGGACTGAATCGGGGCTTCCTGCTCTCTTCCAGCCTTGCACGCAGGAACGTCTAAATCTTCTTCCCTCCCAGCCTATGGCAGGACCACCCTGAGCCGGGTAAGGTCCCAGCACCGAACTCACAGATTGCTAGGGAAGAGTGGGCATGTGGGGCCTGTGAGGGACGGGGTACTCGGGCAGGCGGGGCAGCGGGCAGGGGGTGAAAGGGAACGATGCAGTACACTCCCATCTCCTCTGATCCTTTTGTGTCCTCTCCAGCTCCAGTCTACAGACTTCAGCCCATCTGGGAGTGAGGCTGAAAGCCCAGGTGAGAGACAGGGCTGACTTGATGCTGGGCAAGGGGCTTGAGCAGGCTCCATGGGCAGCCTGTGTGTGCGATGTGGGCAGGGCTCTGTGGCTGGAGGTGGGGGAGGCTGAACTGGCAGGTTGGAGGCCTGCTGACCTCAGAGCCACCTCTGAACAGTGACTCTTCTCTTCTGCAGGCCTGCAGGTGAGTGCCCTCCGGAGGGGAACATGTGGACCACGGAAGCCATGGATGGATGGGGAGACGGCAGTGCTGGGGGAGGGGGTTGTGGGGCCACGGAGTCACCTGGTGAGGCCGCAAGAAACACATGAAAAGGCTGGGGAGGTCTCCTTGCCGCACTCTGGCTCACTGCGGCTTTGGTCTCCCCAGAATGGAGAGGGCCAGAGGGGGAGGATGGACCGGGGGAACTCCCTGCCCTGTGTGCTGGAGCAGAAGGTGAGGGGCAGGGGCAGAGGCAGGGGGTGGCGGGCAGGGGACAGAACCGTCTCTAGCGGGGGAGGGCCAGCTTGGGGAGAAGCCAGAGAAGTGAATGCACTGAGGGGTCCTCTGGGCTGATGTTGGGAGGGGCAGCACGGAAATTGAATGGCAAGATGGCATGAGCCCCCACGGCCCCTTCAGGCTGATAAGGGGGCCTGGGGAACAGCAGGGGTAAGGTTGACAGGCACCTCTATGAACCTAATACTGCCCCCTTCTCCTCCCCAACCCCCAGATCTATCCTTATGAAATGCTGGTGGTGACCAATAGGGGGCGAACCAAGTTGCCTCCAGGTGTGGATCGGATGAGGCTGGAGGTATGCAGGGACAATGTGCAGGGTGGGTGAGGGGCTTCCTGCTGGGGAGGACCACCTCCTGGTCACTCGGCCCAGTCCCACCTGTGCCTCCTCCCCCTAAACTGCCACCATGTGTCCCCTCGCAGAGGCACCTGTCAGCAGAAGACTTCTCTAGGGTCTTCTCCATGTCTCCTGAAGAGTTTGGCAAGCTGGCTCTGTGGAAGCGGAACGAACTCAAGAAAAAGGCCTCTCTCTTCTGATGGCCCTCACCCACTCCGTGACTGACCCTCACCCCTGCCGCTTCAGGGCCCTGGAGCTGGGGTCCCAAGACCCCAAAGCATCATCTCTTGGTGGGGGGAGCAGGGAGGTAGCGCAGGGGTGGGCTTGGCTCCGTCACCCAAGTTGAGAGGGAGCAAGAAAGACCTCTGCCGTGTTGGGGTTGTAGGATGTGGACTTTCTTTCCCATAATGAGCCAGGACAGGGGAGGGGGGTCTCCTTCTCTCATCCCTGGTCCTCACAGTACAGGGCAAGCGCATGGACTCCAGCACACACAGAGTTAATGTTTGCATCCTCTCCCTACCCCATGCCCACATGAATGTCCCAGAAGAGACTGATGAGAAATGAACATGGCACTTAGTGGTCAGGCCTGTCTGCTGGGTGGGGAGATCTCTTGGGCCTGGTAGGAGGTCCCGTGAGGGTGGGGAGCAGCCAGGTAGGCAGAGAGCACCCCAGTACCCCATGTGTACCCAAGCACTCCTCTGCAGCTCACCTGGGACAGGTTCCCGTACACCTGGGCCTCCCGCCTCTCAGCCTCCAGCAGGGAGGCCACCTGGTCTCCAGCTCGCGCCCTACCCTGCCCTTGCGACCCCCAAGCTTTGAAGCCTCTTGCTCTAGCCCCGTGGCTTCCCCAGAAGCCTGTGGCATAGAGTGGAGATGTCGCCTATACAGACCCCCAGCCCACCATCAGCCTGCAGGCGCGGTTGGCTAGAATGCTGCCTTCTAGCATCCAGGTCTTGGGCGGAACTCATCTCCTTCGATGGGATGAGGAGCCAGGCTGAGAGTCCTGGCCATCGCTTCCGCCCATGCCCGTGCACGCCCCACCATGCTTTCTAAAGAATGTAATTTATTGGGGCACCCCCAGCTGCTTTCCTCACCTTACTTTCCGCCCTACCCTAATCACGCTCCCAGGTTTTCTTCTCTCCAAATACACATGTGTATATAATTATATATATTTTTTTGCCCGGGTCTGGGTTTTGTTCCTGCCCAGACCCTGAGATCCCTTTCTGCAGTGTGTGTGTGTGTGTGTGTGTGTGCGTGCGTGCACGCGTGTGATCATGCTGAGGGAGGGGGACTCTGCTTGGAATTAAAAGGTTGCATTGGGGCCCCAAATCTATTTGTTCTTTATGAGCTTCCACATCGGGGTAGGAGGGACAAGCGATGCCAGGCTGAGAAAAGCCATGGAGCAAGGGTTCAAATGGGGGAAGGGGGAGGCAGAGCTGGAGGAGGGAGAGAGACGGCACACATACTACCCGCCCCCTATCAGGAAAGCGGGGGCAAGCTAGCAGTTCCTGTCTGCCTCCTCTCCTTCAGGGGCTGAGTGATGGTGGCATGGACAAGGGGCCAGAAAGTCACACTCTGGAGGGTGAAATAGAGGCAGCTGGGGAAAAAGGCTCTGCCCTCCACTGAAGCCCTAAGTGTAGCCTTTGCGAGTCAAGCTCATCAATAGTCAACACGGTTGTACCCTTCCGGGCCTGTGATACCCACAGTTTAATGGGGAGGCCAAACACCCAGGAAAGGTCAGCGGTATGTGAGTGGGCAGTGAGCTGATTGTCAAGGGTCAGGAGGGAAAAACTGGGGGGTGTTGTGTTTAGTTGTGTCCAACTCTTTGTGGCTCCATGGACTGTAGCCCGCCAGGCTCTTGTGTCCATGGTGGGATTCTCCAGGCAAGAATACTGGAGTGGGTTGCCATTTCCTCCTCCAGGGGATCTTCCCGACCCAGGGATTGAACCCACAACTCTTGCATCTCCTGCACTGGCAGGCGGATTCTTTACCACTAGTGCCACCTGGGAAGCTGGGTGAAGAAATGATGGGTGAAATCTAGCAGGAACACGGGTCAAGTGGAGGCTGAAGGAGCAGGGGTAACTTGGTTGATTTGGCAGGACCGCCCAAGGCAACTGGGCAGGGAACAGGCCTGTTTGAGTGGGTGGAGGGGGTGAAGACTGCACTGGAAGATTAGAAAAAGGACTTTGGCTGTGGGTGCTGGTGGGGGCAGGCCCAGATCACCCAGCAGGATCAGAACCTGGGTTTGGGCACCTGAAGAGGTATGCAGTCTAGAGGACCCGGTGAGTTGGAGGAGGGCCCGAGTGTGAACCCAAGACTGTACCTGATACCTGAATCAACTCTCCTGCCCCCCTGAGTTTCTAGGCCCTTCAGCTGAAAAAAATCAAAGTGGATAACAGTCGCTCAAATGGGAATGATTACTTCTTTTTTTTAACTTTTATTCTGTAGAGTATTTATTTATATTTATTTCTTTTTAGCTGAACCATGCAGCATCAAGATCTTGGTTCCCAGGCCAGGATGACCAGGGATCAAACCCCAGCCCCCTGCATTGGGGATGTGGAGTTTTAACCACTAGACCACCAGGGAAGTCCCTGAGTGATTCCTTTAAATGGTAGCAGTTCTGTGACATCCAAAACGTTGTTTGATCCTCTTAACAAACTCATGAGGTCAACAACACACACAGGTTGTTTTCATCCTTTTCCAGGATGAGACAATTGTGGAATAGAGACATTTCACGTGAAGTTTTCGCTAGAGGCTACAAGCAACTAATGAATGCAGACTGGAGACACACATTCCAGTTTCTTCACCACTAAGCTGGGACCTTCCCAGTACAGACAGTTGTCTCTCCAAGGGCAGCAGAGAGAGGAATGGGTATTTAGTGAATGTTTGGAAGGCTTACCGTGTTCTAGCATGATGGACAGGAGCTCCCAGGATGCTTTGCACTAAGGGGTGGGAGGAATGTTTGATCCCAGGGCACTCTGGGAAATGTTTATGGTAGGGCTCAACTGGACTTGAGGTCCTAAAGGATTTGAAGTTCCCAAGAAATTTAAAGCAGCTCAAAGTGGAATGTGTTAGCCCAGACCCTCAGTCATTTCCAACTCTTTGCAACCCCACTGACTATAGCCCGCCAGGCTCTTCTGTCCATGGGATTCTCCAGGCAAGAATACTGGAGTGTGGTGCCATACCCTTCTCCAAGGGATCTTCCCAACCCAGGGATTGAACCCAAGTCTCTTATACCTTCTGCATTGGCAGGCTGATTCTTTACCACCAGCACCACGTGGGAAGCCCTCAAAGTAGGGATCTAAAATAAAACCTAAAATAAAACTTTGGTGATTATATAGTCCAGTGGTTTCCAAACCTTTTTAGTAGCCAGTCTTTTTTTTTTTAATTAGATCTTACTACTAGTAATTAGAATACATTTATAAGTGAATTTTATAGTCAATTATTATGAAATCAATCAATGAGAATAAGGAAGCTATTTGATGGGTATAAAAATTTTAAGCCAGGGATTATATATGACCACTGCCCTTTCAACAAGTGCAGGACCTAAATTACTCTTGTTTTTGGTTGCAAAGTATCAACAAAATCCTGATTCACATAGATTCAGATAAGGAGCTCAGTCATGTCCAACTCGTTTGAAATCCTGTGGACTGTAGCCTGCCAGGTTCCTCTGTCCATGGGATTTCCCAGGCAAGAATACTGGAGTGGGTTGCCGTTTCCTTCTCCAGTTTACATAGATAAGTAGTTACAAAATTTCAGTGGTTTAAAAATGCACACAAGAGACTTCCCTGGTGGTCCGATGGTTAAGAATCTGCCTTGAAATGCAGGGGACTCCTAGTTAGGGAACTAAGATCACACATGCCCCGGGTGACTAAGCCTGTGTACCCCAGTGAAAGATCCTGCATGACACAAGGAATACCCATCATGCTACAGCCAAGACCCAGTGCAGCAAAATACATAAATAAATATTTTAAAATAATGACACACACAAATGCGAACAGCCACATTCCTAGTGTTGAGAGACAGCAGCTAAGTCCCTTCTCTTGAATCTGGGCTTAGTGACTTGCTCTTTCAAGCTGTTTCTTCTGCAACAGCCTTCTACCTTCGTTTACATTGACAGAAGGGGAGGTTTATTCAAACCTCTTCTCAATAAGGTAAACTCGCAGCAGAAGTTAGCTGCATCAGTAGGCTCTAGCACATACACAAGTGTGTCCACTGACTTTTATTAGGGCTTTTAAAATTAAAATTTTTAAATTAAACCAAATAAAATATTATGAAGTTCTTATACACTTCCCCTACATCCTACATTTCCTTGAAATATCTTGAAGGAAAAAAAGTGGATTTAACCTATCCAGCCTGCTTCCTTTACCTACGAGGAAGAAGACCCAGAGAACAATGTTGGACTACACTCTAGATTACTTCTGTTTTGTTTTAATTTTTTTTTAATTTACTTATTTTGGTGGGATCCAAATACTAGCCCAGCCCGGGCTTGGCCGAACTCTAGCCTCTGCATTGCTGCACAGGCTTTTCTCTAGTTGTGGCGAGGGGAGGCTACTCTCTAGTTATAATGTGCGGGCTTCTCGCTCCGGTGGCTTCTCTTGTTGCTGCAGAGCACAGGCTCTATGGTGCGTGGGCTGCAGCAGTATCTGTTCCTGGGCTCTAGAGCACAGGCTCAGTAGTTATGGGGCATGGTCTTAGTTACTCTGACATATGTGGTATCTTCCTGGACCAGCGATCGAACCCTGGTCCGAAAATACTAAAGATGATCTTATTTGCAAAGCAGAAATAAAAAGACAGAGAACAAATGACTGGATACCAAGGGGGGAAAATGGGGGTGGATGGTGTGGGAGGTTGTGACTGACATCTATACAATACTATGTATAAAGCAGATAACTAACGAGAACCTGCTGTATTTAGCACACAGAACTCTACTCAGTGCTCTGTGGTGACCTAAATTCAAAGGAATTCCAAAAAAGGACATTCCAAAAATGTCTCATGCATTGTTGTTGTTGTTCAGTCGCCAAGTTGTGTCTGACTCTTCGTGACCCCAAGGACTGCAACACGCCAGGCTTCCTTGTCCCTCACCATCTCCCAGAGGTTGCCCAAGTTCATGCCCATTGAATTGGTGATGCCATCCAGCCATCTCATCCTCTCCTGCATTGGGAGGCAGATTCTTTACCAGTGAGCCACCAGGGAAGCCCTAGATTGCTTCTTAATACACAATACAGGCTTGTTTCTTGTCTTTGTTCTTATATTTTATACTTTTTAGCTTAAAAAGCCTCCTCTCATTTCCCATAGGCTTCTCACCAGGGACCAATTGTAGATGAACTGTTTGAAACATCTATTTTTCCCCAAGCAGCTGCCGGAGAACTGAGATCCAAATACTAGCGCAGCCTGGGCTCAGGGGAACCCCGGCCTCCCCATGACTTAGTCTGGACTTCAGGCTCCACAGCACACAGCCACCTCTGGGCAGGCGCTGCCTCTGGGGCCTCAGTCTCACTGGTGAATGGGGCCCCCAGGGCACGGCTGGAACAGTGAAGCTCCAGAACCCCACAGCTCCAGGTCCTCAGATCTGTGACAGGGGCTACCCCCTTCCTTCACAGAACCCCTGGTGCCTTACCTTCTCATCAGATGGTGTCAGGGGTCAGCAGGAATACATTCTGAACAGACATCAGCCCTGTAGTCGTGAAGAGTATCTTTCCATTCTGGGGAGGTGGAGGGGTGAGGCGGGGGAATGGGCTTTGACCTGGCAGAGCTGGCTGCTAGAAAGCCTCCTTCTTAAGGGCCCAGCTTTGGACATTATGGGAAAGTCTATTCTTGTTGAAGGTTCTGCCTGTGTGACTCTGGGGTGTACTTTTCCAGTGTGGCCCCCACTTTTCCGGGAGACCCACCATCTGTATCTTTCCTTGGTGTGTCTACAAGGGCAAAACGGGGCCAGTGTGACTTACTTGACAGGAAATATGGACCAGCACTGTAGCCACTTAAAGTAACAAGCAACAATGAAATTAATTTTTATAATGTACTTTGGTTAACTCAATTTACCTGATTGCATTTGAACTTGCAATCAACCTAAAACATCATTGTGTGTGTGTGTGTGCCAAGTCACTTCAGTTGTGTCCAAATTTTTCCGACCCTATGAATTAACTGTAGCCCTCCAGGCTCCTCTGTCCATGGGATTCTCCAGACAAGAATACTGGAGTGGGTTGCCATGCCCTCCTTCAGGGGATCTTCCCCACCCAGGGATAGAACCTGTGCCTCGTATGTCCCCTATATTGGCAAGCAGGTTCTTTACCACTGGTGCCACCCGGGAAGCCCAAAATACCCTGTGACTATTTTTTAATTGAAAAAAATTTTATTTATTTATTTACGGCTGCATTAAATCTTCTATGCTGAGAGGGCTTTTCTCCAGTTGCAGCAAGCGGGGGCAACTCTGTAGTTGCAGTGTGAGGGCTTATCATTGCAGTGGCTTCAGTGCTGCAGAGCACGGGCTCCAGGGCATGCAGCAGGTGGGCTCAGTAGTTGTGGCACATCTGCTTAGTTGCTCTGTGGTATGTGGGATCTTACCATACCAGGCATCAAACCCACGTCTCCTGCATTGGCAGGCGGATTCTTTACCCCGAGCCACCAAGGAAGCCCCGTTAGTGACTATTTTACATTCTTTCCTTTGTCCAACATGTCTTCAGCATGTGTCAGTTAGGAGTAACATTTTTCAGCTCCATAGCCACAAGTGGCCAGTGGCTACTGTGCTGGACCGGGATGGGGGGAAGAAGTCACCCTGGCTTGGTTCTGCCCTTCTGGACTCAATAGGGGAAGAAACAGTGTCTAACTTGGGGAAGGGGATAGCACACTGAGAAAATCAAGGCCAAGGATTACATAGGCAGAACCTTCAACCACGCAGGGCTTCCTGGAATGTTCAAAGTTGGGCCCTTTGGCAGGGTGCCTTCCAGCAGCCAGCTCTGCC
>NW_011494789.1:3932499-3932813 GCF_000754665.1 Bison bison bison
GTTCAAAATGCATGTCTGCTGATCCCTGACATCGTTACGATGCGGGGGCGGGGGGGGGTAGGCATAATGGGATTCCATGAGGGACGTCTAGAGACTTCCAGATCCACGGGTACCTTCTCATCCCTCATGGGAAAAACGTGCTTGGTCCCACGCGCCCTTCCCTAAGGGTCGTTCGCTCGCTGCCTCCTGGCTTCCCCAGGGGCCCCGGAGGACTTGACCTTGTCTTTCTGCTGCCGCGGCGAGCGGCGGGGACCCCCAGCCTCGGGGCCCCTCCTCGCTGCCCGGCCGGGCCACATCGGCTGCCGGCCTCCTCT
>NW_011494789.1:3932913-3943691 GCF_000754665.1 Bison bison bison
GCCTCGGGGAAGGGACCCCTACCCGGGCCGCGCGGAGCCCCGTCCCGGGCCTCTTCGCTCCCCCACCGCGCCCCCTCCTGGACCCCTCCCTCTTCCCGTTTCCAGTGGCTTCTTTCTTGATTCGTCCCTCTTCCTAGCTTTTCTTCAGGTCGCTCCAGCCCCTAACCCTTCTCCCCGAATTGCTTCCTGTTTATTTTCCCTGCTCCCGGAGTCTCCCAATTCCCAAACTCCTCCGTGCCGAGTGCTCCCCTGTTACCCAATAATTTCTTCCCAAAATTCCCCCTAAGTCCCCTCCCCCAGCCTGTGGGCCTTCCTCTTCCCCCGCGCTCCTCCCTTCCTGGTCACCTGGCCTTAAAAAATAGCTGCCCCTTCCTCTGGTTCCTTGCCCTCCGACGCCTCCAAGACCTCATTCGCGCGGTCGGCCCTCTCACCTTCGACTTGGGAAGTGCAGGCCCCATCTGCCCAAGTCCCCAGGAAGGGTGCAGATACAGTCCAAGTGTGTGTGTGTGGGGTGGGGGGGGGTGGGTATTGTGGGGAGGGGTGGGCCTAGCCCAGGAAACAGTCTTATCCTGGATACAAGTGCCGTTTCCAGAATGTTATCTCAATCCCAGGCCACCGCAAGCCCCGTTGACCTTGAGTCCGGAGAGGCCAGCTCTGGTGGTGCCTGGGGTGGCCAGGGGGCCAAGGAATTTGTGTTTCTGCCATTTTCTGTTGGGTTTGAAGGCTGGTCAGAGGCGCCCACAGTTCACTCAGCAAGATAAAAGTGTGGGTTTAGATAGGGTAGGCAGGATGCCTTCCAGTCAAAGTAACCCTGCCAAGAATCTGCCTGTGAAGTTAACAATTCTTTTGTCCATAGTCTAAACTCTCCTAATTGATCAGTTGAGTGTATCAAATGTTCCCAGGAGAAGCAGCCTTGGTTTCTATCCTTTTCCTTCTCAATGCATGCCTGGGTGCTCAAGCTCTCAGTCCAGTCATTTCCTACTCTTTGCGACCCCATGGACTGTAGCCAGCCAGGCTCCTCTCTCTGTGGGATTTCCCAGGCAAGAATATTGGAGTGGGTTGCCATTTCCCTCTCTAGGGGTTCCTGGACCAGGGACCAAACCCACATCTCTTGCATTGGCAGGGAGGTTCTTTACTGATGAGCCACCAGGGAAGCCCCACCTCCCCAACACACAGCCCAGATCAGGGCTTATGAATGAGAACAGTCTCAGCCTTAAGCAAACTTGTGAAGAAAGTGAAAAGTTCCTGCTTTCTCAACTCTTTCACCTGCCCCAGCCCTGCCCTTGTAGGCACCTCGGGTCATCCTGCCTCCGGAGGGGGTTCCAGAATGATCTCTCCTCCCCTCCTCTCTGTCCCCAGTCAAAATAGCTGTCATGTTAGAACATAATCTGACACTCCTTCATACCTGTCTGGGAAAGCTCCAGACACAAGGTGGGTGAACAGGACAGACAGGACCCTAGCCCTGAGGAGTGAATTTCTAATGCTTCCTCTGTAGAAATGTTAGTGTCTGGCTGGAGACGAGTTGGTGGTCACGGGAGATATTTTTAGGCAGGTGTCCTTAGGCCCCTCAGTATACAATATATAGTTGATGCCCTAGGAATTTGACTGGTCCCATGTGACCACCAGGGGAGATGGTCCCCTCTCCCTCCTCAACCCCAAGCTTGAGCACAGATATTCCCAGGGCTGGGTCACCAGGTTAAAACCGCCAGCAAGTGGCTTGACTGAACTTGACCCAGCAAGTGTTAAGGAGAAAGAGTGCTCTTTCCTGCCCTCTTCTGACAAAATAGAATAGCAATCTTTACAGTTATTTGCTAAAAAAAAATATATATATATATATATATTATCTTTAAAAAGAAATCATTTGGTGCAGTTTCTTTTTTCTGGAGTTACAGTAGCTAACAATATATTCAGGTAAAGATTATCTAATGGTTTTTTTTTTAGCTCTAACGGTCTGTTTTGGCTAACTTTTGTTCTGTTTCTCCTTTTTTTTTTTTCTTGGGTTTTTTTTTTTTTTTTTTCTTTTTTTTAATATATTTTATTTTATTTTAACTTTACAATATTGTATTGGTTTTGCCATATATCAAAATGAATCCACCACAGATACACATGTGTTCCCCATCCCCCTCCCTCCTCCCTCCGCATACCATCCCTCTGGGTCATCCCAACACACCAGCCCCAAGCATCCAGTATCGTGCATCGAACCTGGACTGGCAACTTGTTTCATATATTATATTATACTACATGTTTCAATGCCATTCTCCCAAATCATCCCACCCTCTCCCTCTCCCACAGAGTCCAAAAGACTGTTCTATACATCAGTGTCTCTTTTGCTGTCTCGTATACAGTGTTATTGTTACCATCTTTCTAAATTCCATATATATACATTAGTATACTATATTGCTGTTTTCCTTTCTGGCTTACTCCACTCTGTATAATAGGCTCCAGTTTCATCCAGCTCATTAGAACTGATTCAAATGTATTCTTTCTAATGGCTGAGTAATACTCCATTGTGTATATGTACCACAGCTTTCTTATCCATTCATCTGTTGATGGCCATCTAGGTTGCTTCCATGTCCTGACTATTATAGACAGTGCTGCAATGAACATTGGGGTACACGTGTCTCTTTCAATTCTGGTTTCCTCAGTGAGTATGCCCAGCAGTGGGATTGCTGGATCATAAGGCAGTTCTATTTCCAGTTTTTTAAGGAATCTCCACACTGTTCTCCATAGTGGCTGTACTAGTTTGCATTCCCACCAACAGTGTAAGAGGGTTCCGTTTTCTCCACACCCTCTCCAGCATTTATTGCTTGTAGACTTTTGGATCGCAGCCATTCTGACTGGCGTGAAATGGTACCTCATAGTGGTTTTGATTTGCATTTCTCTGATAATGAGTGATGTTGAGCATCTTTTCATGTGTTTGTTAGCCATCTGTATGTCTTCTTTGGAGAAATGTCTATTTAGTTCTTTGGCCCATTTTTTGATTGGGTCATTTATTTTTCTGGAATTGAGCTGTAGGAGTTGCTTGTATATTTTTGAGATTAGTTGTTTGTCCGTTGCTTCATTTGCTATTATTTTCTCCCATTCTGAAGGCTGTCTTTTCACCTTGCTTATAGTTTCCTTTGTTGTGCAGAAGCTTTTAAGTTTAATTAGGTCCCATTTGTTTATTTTTGCTTTTATTTCCAGTATTCTGGGAGGTGGGTCATAGAGGATCCTACTGTGACGTATGTCGGAGAGTGTTTTGCCTATGTTCTCCTCTAGGAGTTTTATAGTTTCTGGTCTTACATTTAGATCTTTAATCCATTTTGAGTTTATTTTTGTGTATGGTGTTAGAAAGTGTTCTAGTTTCATTTTTTTACAAGTGGTTGACCAGTTTTCCCAGCACCACTTGTTAAAGAGATAGTCTTTAATCCATTATATATTCTTGCCTCCTTTGTCAAAGATAAGGTGTCCATATGTGTGTGGATTTATCTCTGGGCTTTCTATTTTGTTCCATGGGTTGTTCTTTTTTTGTTTAAGTCAAGCTTAAAGCTTTAGGAGACTATAAGTGAATTTTAGGGTTAGATGAGACCCCATCACAGGCTTGTGAGACGATCATAGTGTGGTTAAGGGTCAGAGGGTTTTCCCAGAACAAGGAACTGTGGGCAGGGCTTAAGGAGGTTTTTTTTTTAAGATGTATTCACTTGTTATTTATTTATTTTTATTTTGGGCTGCACTGTGTCTTCGCTGCTGCTGGCGGGCTTTCTCTAGCTTCGGCAGGTGGGCCTGTTCTTTGCTGCAGTGCTCGGGCTGCTCATGGCCGTGGCTTCTCTTGTGGAGCTCTGGCCCTAGGTGCTCGTGGGGCGCCGGCCCTAGGTGCTCGTGGGGCGCCGGCCCTAGGTGCACGTACTTCAGTAGCTGTGGCACTTGGCTCAGTAGTTGCGGCTCTTGGGCTCTTAGGTGCATGGGCTCAACAGTTGTGACGCTATGGGTTTAGTTGCTCCACGTATGGGATCTTCTTGGACCAGGGATTGAACCTGTGTCCCCTGCATTGGCAGGCAAATTCTTAACCACTAGACCACCAGGGAAGTCCAGGTTTAAGGAGTTTGCTGAGATATTTTAGTAAGTATCAATGAGTAGTCACTCTGTGCAGAGCCCTTTAGGGACTCTCAGAGATAGAAACACAGAACCCTGGCCTTGAAGGAGCTCACAGTCTCCTACAGAGATGATTGTTCACCCAACAATAATAGTACCATATAGACCGTGATAAGATACAGTCACTCCATATGGCCCGTGCGTTTGGAATGACTGTGGGAGGTGCCACTTCCATGAAGGTTGTGGCCCCCACAGCTAACTCTGAAAGAAGACTGCCCAGGCCGCCAGGGCAAGGGGCAGTATCTCTGATTCAGTGTCATTTCTTCCTCCTCTTGTCATAATGGCCTGCTAAACCTTCGTTCTGCATTTGTCTCCTACACACCCACCAGATGACTCTTCAGGAGCTCAGAAGATGTCACTGACCTGCACCCAACTACCTGCAAAGGAAAAAAAAGGGACTTCTTGGTTTTAAGTCCAATGCCCCACACACTCATCTATCCATCCCTGTGCTGGACACACTTTGCAAAGATCCTTCTGCAGGAAACATCTCTCCTGCGTCCCTTATTGTTGAAATCAGACCCAGCTCTTCGGGTTTTAGTTCCCGCATGACCTCAGCTTAGCCTCTTCATTTCACTTGTTGGAACTGATCCTTCTTCGCCCAAAGGTCACTGTCCACCTCTCCTGTGTTCTCACACTACTACTACTGCTTTTCTTTTATTTGACTGCCCTGGGTCTTAGCTGCCACATGCAGGATCTTTGATTTTCATTGTTGCCTGTGGCATCTTCTATTTGTGACATGAGGCATCTAGTTCTGGTCCAGGGATCAAACCCAGGCCCCATGCATTAGGAACATGGAGTCTTAGCTACTGTACCAGCCACTATCTCACACTTTGCTGTAGTTGAGTGCATTTTCAGTGCATTTTATATTCTCTTCAGTGCATTTTATATTCTCTTCTCCTCCATGGCACATTTCTGGAGGACTGGCTCTTAGACATCCTTGTGTGGCTCATAGCATCAGGCATGGTTTTCGTACACGGTGGGCATCAATAGATACCTGCTGAGGGAGTTATGGAAGAAGAAGACACCCCGTCCTGTGGTGCAGTAAATCATGAAGTTAGAGAGAGGTGCGTCCAGGGACCCCGGAGACAGCTTTGTGGAGGTGGTAGCTTTGAGCTGGACCTCACTGGGGACTGCTAGGACCTAAACAGGTGTAGGGGGATATATAATGTCTCCGAGGCAGAGGAGCGGCTAGAGGAAAGACCATAAGGTAGGGATGTGGGTAGGGACTACTGGAATATGCATTTTTTCCCCTGGGAACATTTACTCTGCCAAGAAAAGAGAAGAAATGCTCTTTTTGGAGAAGTTTTCAGAGGTAGTGGTTGTTACCAGTTCAAGGTTAGTTCCAGCTGGGGCGTGGGAATGGAGAGGTTGCTTTAGGAGAACGGGAAGGTTCGAGGGCTGCTCATGGAAGATCAGAATTCCTTGGGGTGATCAAAGGAGCTGGAAGTGTGGACAGGAGCAGAACTGAGAGAAGATGGGGTGCACACCCTGCACTGTTAACAAAAGATGGCACACGTTATAAGGTGGGCCTCCCAGGTGGCACAGGGGTAAAGAACCTGCCTGCCAGTGTGGGAGACCTGGCTTCAGTCCTGGGTCGGGAAGATACCCTGGAGAAGGAAATAGCAACCCACTCCAGTATGCTTGCCTAGGAAATACCATGGACAGAGGAGCCTGTCAGGCTATAGTCCATGGGTCAGCAGAGTCGGACATGACTTAAACCACCACCATAAGTTAGGTACTTTTTGGTGGGTGCAAGCCACATGGCACGTGGGATCCTAGTTCCTGATCAGGGATCCAGCTGGTGCCCCCTGCATTGGGAGCACAGAGTCTTAACCACTGGACCCCCAGGGAAATCCCACTTGCTTCATATTCTAACATTACCCACCTAGCAACTGAGTTGTGGTGGCCTTCAACCCAAATTTTCAGACTCTCAAAGTGAAACGGACCTGAATGCTTTGTCTCTGCCACATTTTCCATTTAAATTTTGTTTTTTGGGGGGTGCTTTCCTGTTTTCCTCTACATCTATTGTAGCATAACCACGTTGTACAGAAATGATCTGTTTCTGTGCCTGTTTTCCCCACCAACAGTCTTAGCCACTCTGGGATGGGGGACAATCATGACATGTTTCAGGACCACAACATCTCAAGGAGGGAGGGGGTGTCTGGGGAGAGGACACAGTAGATTATTGGCAGATATGAAGACAATGTGGAGATGTCCTGGAGAAAATGTGTTATTAATTCAGTTTGAGAACCCAGGATCCCAAGTGCCTCCTCCAGGGCCCAGCAGCCATCCAACACTTAGCAGATGGTAGAATGTCATAGTGGCAGCCACTTAGGTTGTCTGCTTTCTCCACAGCGGGAGCCCAGCATTGACCTGCTGGAGGCCTTCGTGGAACACTGGAAGGGCATCACGAACTACTACATCGAAAGCACAGGTGGGGCCTGGTCTCCTTCCCTGCGGGGATCCCTGGAGGGTTTGGGGAGCGAGGGGTGGGTGGGGGTCACCCCACAGCTCAGAGATGCAGGTGTCCTGGGGAAGGTGACATCCACTGCCCACTTCAGAGTGGGGGCTGCCCCACCCTGACCTTCCAGGAAGGGATCTGTGTGAGTAGGAGTAGGGGCAAGGAGGCTGGGTCTCACTGGCCTGACTCTGCATCCCAGATGTTGAACTCCACTTGCCCTTAGCTGGGCAGAGTGTCCAGGCCTTCAGTCCCCAGGTACCTGTGCCCAGGGCTTACTGACTAAAGAAAAGAAGTGGAATAAATTCCTCTTTTCCTTGAGCCAACTTAGAGGGTATTTCCCTTGCAGATACCTGGCACAGGAGGAGAAAAAACCAAGGCACATAGTGTGCCCGGTCCTTCTCCCTCAGCTGACACTCTAGCTCTGGTTCATCTGGGCCCATCAGGATCCCTCACTGAGGGGGCAGCGTCTCATTGGCTGCTTGGTAATCAGTATGCTGGGCTTGGTGGAGATGCACTGGTTGCTAGGTAACCCCTGCATTCCTAGCCTTCCACCTCCTAGAGCTCAGACTGGGGATTGACTCCAGTCTTGTTTGTTGTTCAGTTGCTCAGTCCTGTCCTGTCTGACTCCTTGTGACCCCATGGACTGTAGCCTGCCAGGCTCCTCTAGAGTTTGCCAAATTCATGTCCATTGAGTCAGTGATGCTGTTTAACCATCTCATCTACTATTGCCCCTGCCATATGCCTACACCTTTCCTAAAGGCTTTACTTGCAGCCTGAGCCAGCCCAAAAAATTAAAAGTGGCCTTAGGACACTCTGAGGGACCCTCTGAGTGTTCTGTTAGACCAAGGTCCCCAGTCTTGGCACTGGTGACATCTGGACTGGATCGTTCTTTGTTGTTGGGGGTTGGAGGGTATACTGTATGTTTAGCAGCAACTCTGACCTCTACCCACTAGATGCCAGTAGCACCCCCTCCCCATTGTGATAAGCATAAATGTCTCTCCAAACATTGCCAGATATCCTGGGGAGCAGGGGCGAAATTGCCCCCAGTTAAGAATAATTGCTTTAGGTGGTGCAGTGGTTAAGAGTCCTTGCTTCCATAGCAGGGAGCAGGGGAGATAAGATCCTCATGCTGCACAGCAGCAAAAAATAAAATCCTCATCCATACCAATAGGTCATTTTATGGGATTAATATAAATGTAAAATATATAATATTTTATATAACCTAAAATAACAAGAAATATTTTTAAAAATGAATGCTTTAGACTAACAATCTCTTTTTTTAAATTGAGATACAATTGACATAACATTATGTTAGTTTCAGGTGTACAATATACTGATTCAATTCATGGATATGTTGTGAAATGATCATCACAATAAGGTCTGGTTAACATCTGTCACCACCCATAGCTACAATTTTTATTTTCCTGTGATGAGAAATTATAAGAGCTTCTCTGTTAGCAACTTTCAGATATACAATATTATCAACTCTAGTCTCCATGCTGTACATTACATTAATCCCCAGGACTCATTTTACATCTTAAATTTTGCACCTTTTAGACTGAAGATCTCTTCTCATGAAGTCACAAGCAGAAAACTAGGGAAAGTTCTAGAACTGCCTCAGGTCCACTTGGGGCTTCCCCTGGCCCAATCCATTAACTACCAGATGGTCCCTGGACCAGAGGTGCAGGGATGGGTGAGATGAGCTGCCTTGCTCAAGAGCCTGTGCTTTCAAGAAAAGCTAGGGGGTGCTGCAAGGCCAGTCCCAAAGTACCAGAACTTTCTTTATAAAAATCCACTCTGTGAGACTGACTAAGAGAACTCCACTAACCAGCAGGACCTGGGCATCAGGCAGTGAGTTCGAGTCTGAACCCATGGTCATAAGTGGATTTTTTTTTCAGCTTTTTTTTTTTTTTTTTTTAAAGAAAATAGAGTACTGCCTTCCATGAGTATAAAAGAGACATAAATAGACCCCTGGAAGTTATCTGTTAGGAAGCTGAAGACAGCTTCTAAGTTATAACAGAGACCCCTGAGCCCATAGCTTCTCACCCAGGCCCAGAGCTGACCGGCAGCCCACCAACTGTCCTTCCCCAGGGTTCAGAGAAAAAAAATGCTGCTTGCTTTTCTCTAATAAAGTGCTGGGACCTGTACACGTGCCCTGTCAGATAGCTATATCCTGAGCTTCATCTAAAAGGTCTTTCGTCTTTTTAGCTAGCACGTGCTAAATCAGTTCAGTCATGTCTGACTCGTTTGCAACCCCATGGACTATAGCCAGCCAAGCTACTCTGTGCATGGGATTTTTCAGGCAAGAATAGTGGAGTGGGTTGCTATGCCCTCCTCCAGGGGATCTTCCCCACCCAGGGATCCAACCTATGTCTCAGTCTCCTGCATTGGCAGGCAGGTTCTTTACCACTAGCACCACCTGGGAAGGGTTAGCTAGAGAGGTATCAACTGTAAACTTCCCTTTGCTCTAGTCTTTGAAGAAAACTGTTAACCTGGCCTTCTCCAGGTTGTTCTCTGTCTACCCCCCCCACCTCCCCTAGACCCTGTGGCTTGACCCTTTAAGCCACATTGTTCCTGGACTTCACCCCATTTACCTTGTTTCCTGGATCTCTGTTAGATGAAAACACCCCCGCAAAGAAAACAGATATTCCCTGGCGGCTGAAGCAGATGCTGGATATCTTGGTGTACGAGGAGAAGCAGCAGGCAGCGGCTGGTGAGACCGGGCCGTGCCTGGAGTACCTGCTGCAGCACAAGATCCTGGAGACCCTGTGCACGCTGGGCAAGGCTGAGGTGGGCCGGACCTCGGGTGCCTTTGGAACCTTCCACCTGAGCCAGGGCCCCGGGGATCCAGGTCTTTCTACCTGTGCTCCTCCTAGTGCCCACGCTGGGGGCGGGGGGTGGGGGGTGGGATTAGGGTAGGGGTGGGGTGCAGTGTGAGCTCGTGAGCAGTGTGGGGATGGGATCACTTGGGATGGCTCAAAACAGCCACCACCTTCCCCAGGCTTCAGGCCCTCACTGCTTTGCTTTGGTGGCGTGTTCTCGCTGTGTTTGGGTTGAGGACATGTTCCCTTTCGTTCAGTCCGCATTCGTTCATCAGTGATGTACTGAGGACCAACCATGTACCGGCCGTGGCCTAGGCGCTGGGGACCCGACAGTGATTGAAACAGGCGAAAATTCTAGTCAGGCGCATCAAAGGAGCCCACGGATAGTATGTTCAATAACGATAAGGTTAGGGACAAAAATTAAGCGAAAAGGGGGCTGGGCAGCAGCAGGAGGCCAGTTTCCTGGAGTGAAACGAGGAGGCGCTGGTGGGTGAAGAAGGCACCAGCCCTCCCAAGCAGTGAGGGGAGGAGTGGTCCAGGCGGGGGCATTGCCTCGCCGACTGACTGACAGGCGCTCTGTCCCCGCCCCTCAGTACCCACCCGGCATGCGGCAGCAGGTGCTCCAGTTCTTCAGCAAGGTTCTGGCCCAAGTGCAACACCCGCTCCTGCATTACCTCAACGTCCACAGACCCGTGCAGGTGAGGGGCTCAGAAGCTAAGGGGTGTCCGGAGGTGAGGCCTGTGCTTTCAAGCAAAGCTGGTGGGGGTTGGGGTGGGGTTGCTCCAAGGCCAGGCCCAAAGCACCAAAACTTTCTTGACAAAACACTCCACTTTCTGAGACTCTAAAAGAGCGCCCCCCGCCCCAGCTTCTCCATCAGGCCCTGGGCACCGGACCGCAGGACTTGAGTTTGAACCCATGGTCGTGCACAGATTCTGTTCCCTGCTGCCCCATTCTTCCATCTCTTCCTCGCCACCCCATCCCCCTCTTGTCTCTGTCCTGCTCCCCTTCTAGAAACTTCTCCGACTTGGTGGGACAGTTCCTGGATCCCTCACAGAAAAGGAGGAGGTGCAGTTCACCACTGTCCTCTGCTCCAAGATCCAGCAGGACCCAGCCCTGCTCACCTACATCCTAGAAGTGAGCACCTCTGGGGAGCAGGAGGGGGAGGGCCCAGACCCCAGGGCAAGCCCCCTGTGGCCCTGCTGAGGGGGCAGAAAGATGGAACAGGTACTGGGGAGGCACTTGGCAGGCTCCCCTCCAGCTCTACACTGAGGCCCCCTTTGGACTCCCAAGGGGCTGTCATGGAGAATGGTCTGCACTGCGGCCTGGCCTTACCTATCCTCCCTTGCAGGGTAAAAAGACTATTG
>NW_011494789.1:3943791-3946859 GCF_000754665.1 Bison bison bison
GGAAGGCATCCAGAGAAGCCACCGCCCCTCTGAGAGAGGCAGCCAGTGTCAGGGACAAGGATCGCCCGCACATCAAGGCTCCCGACAATGGTACCTGCGGGGCCTGGGCCTCAAGCGCCCGGCTGCCTGCTGAGACCGAGGAGCCAGATGGAGCGATTGGGGAGAGCAGCCTCATTACCACCCTGATTGGCTTGTGCAAGAGCAAGGTGCTGGCAGCCTCCAAGACGCAGGGGGCGGGGATGGGGTGGGTGAGTTGCTGGGAGGTAGGGATTAGCCACAGGTCTCTGAAGTCCTACCTTTATCCCCTAGAAAGGTCGGGTGGCCCTGAAGGCCCGGGAGAACCTGCTGCTCCTGGTAAGCGTGGCGTCCCAGGCGGCCGCCACCTACCTGGTACAGAGCAGCCCTTGTTGTCCTGCCATCATCGAGTACCTCTGCCAGCTGTACCAGTCTCTGCCCAGCTCCCTGGACCCTGCAGACATTGCTGCTTTAGAGGGCATCAGCTGGAGGTAGGCGCTTAGCCAGGGAAGGCAGGTCTACATTTTCAGCGGCTGGAAGCCCTACCTGGCATATTCCTGGTAGCCTCTCTTGTTTTCCAAGGAGGATGGGGACCCCTGCTGGCCACCCTCCTCCCGAGGTTATAGCCCATGCCAGGGGCCTTCTCACCCTCCAGGAAAGCATCACTCTGGTTTCTGCCCTCAGGAAAAGTGTTAAGTTGCTTCAGTTGTATCCAACTCTTTGCGACCCCATGGACTATAGCCTGCCAAGCTCCTCTGTCCATGGGATTCTCCAGGCAAGAATACTGGAGTAGGTTGCCATTTCCTTCTCCAGGAGGTCTTTCCCACCCAGGGATTGAACCCAGGTCTTCTGAACTGCAGGCAGATTCTTTACCTGCTGGTCTGAGCCACCCATCTGCCCTTAGAGCCCCCCGTAGAACGGCCCTCTGGCAATGGAGGTTCCAAGGCAAAGGGTGAAAGAGCCCACTTCCTGGTTATACCTGAAGCAGGCCTCACACACCTCCCTCGCTCTCGTGCAGGTTACCCAGTGCCCCGTCTGATGAGGCTTCCTTCCCCGGCAAGGAAGCCTTGGCTGCGTTTTTGGGCTGGTTTGACTACTGTGACCACCTCATCACAGAGGCACACACGGTAAGCAGAGTGGGTGCTCCACACCCCCTCCAGCCTCATGCTGCTCTGTACTGTCTCTACCTGGAGGACCCAGGGGGCCTCTTGGGAGCTGGGCGAGGCCCAGGATCAGCAGACCCCCCTCTACTTGTTACTTTAGGCTCTGTGCAAGGACACAGCTATTTCTCAGTGGAAAATTGTTGGTGGTCGGTAAAACGCATTTTAAGACGTGCTCTTTGGCACCCAGGTGGTTTCGGATGCCTTGGCAAAGGCTGTGGCTGAGAAGTTATTTGTGGAAATTCTGCAGCCCCAGCTCCTACACGTGTAAGTTCTATCTAGTTCCCTCCAGGTGTGGCTATGCTCCAGGTGAAGCGCCCACCCCACCAAGCCCCTTCCTGTGCTTGAGGCCAGGGACCTCCTTGGCCAGTCATGGAGTCAGTGGGCTCCGGTTGATGTTCCCCTTCACACACTTGTGGCCCAGAGCCATGTGGGTTAACCAAGGCCTCCCATCCTCAGACTCCAGGACCTCAGGTGGAACAGGGAATGAGCAGAGAAATACCAGCAGAAGATGCAAGAGAACCAGGAAGGGGTTCTGCGCCTCTACACCCTGTCCCTCCCCGCTTCTCCTCTGCTGTCCCCTGCCTGGCATGGCTCAATGCACTCTCCCCATAGGTCCGAACAGAGCGTCCTGATGTCCACTGCCCTGCTCACAGTCATGCTGCGCCAGCTCCGCTCCCCGGCGCTGCTGCAGGAGGCTGTGGCCTTCCTCCTGGGCATGGACCAGCAGCCTGCAGCCCCTGAGGACAGCCCCCGCACCCTGTGCGCCCACCTCATCAGGCACTGTGACCACCTCTCTGATGAGGTGAGGCAGGCGGCCCTCCTCTATTCACCTGCACCCCACCTTGCCCACGGGATTTCCAGAAGCTTCTTCCCATTTTCATTAGCTTTCAAGGCGGTTCTGCCTTTGAGGCATTGAAACCCAGCTCCCTCTCCCCTCCAAGTAAAGAAAAAGACAGTGACCCAGTGACTGGTAGCCAAACTGTTTTGTCCCGCAGTACTTTTCTGTGATTACATACTTACGATAACACTTTTTATTTTTACAAAGTGCTTTTCTTATATTATTTGGCTTGTTGGAGGCTGACAGCCGCTCTGTGAGGTAGGCGAGGCTGGTATTCCATTTTTCAGACATGGAAACTTAAGGTGCAGAAGAGCGAACTGGCTTGCCCAATACCACACCTCAAATTAGTTAATGGAACCGAGACCAGCCAGACTTGTGGTTCGTGGGCCAGCACCCATTTGCTCCCCTTGAAACCTGCCACCTGAGCCCCCGGCCAGAGGAGGCAAACTCCCATCCTAGGGGACCTCTTCTCACCTGGATGAGCAGTTTCCAGGCACCCCTAGAGGCCTGCATGGGGAAGGGGTGTCCCGCTTATTCCTTCTTGCCCCAGATCAGCATCGCCACACTGCGGCTATTTGAGGAGCTACTGCAGAAGCCCCATGAGCACATTGTCCGGAGCCTGATCCTGTGCCACCTGGAGGGCCGTTCTTACGTGGCCCGTGGCTCACCTGAGCCCGAGAGCTATGAGGACACCCTGTAAGTGAAACCTGGTGCCTTGGAGGAGGCCTTGGGCCACTCGGAATCCCCTCCCCTGGCCCCCTGCTGGTTCCTGTGTTCACTGGTGCTGTGCTTTTCTGCCTGGCACAGAGATCTAGAGGAAGATCCCTACTTCACCGACAGCTTCCTCGACTCTGGCTTTCAGCCCTCCGTGAAGCCTCCCCCGGCCCCTGCCATCAACCCCGATGGCAAGACAGCGGTGACTGAGATTGTCAACAGGTAGGGACCCATCAGGAAGTCCAAGCCACTTGAGCCTTGTTCTGTCTTTGGCCACAGCCCTGATGGGGCACAGGCTGGGATGGAGTGCTCCCGGAGGCGGGAAAAGGGGCAGGGGA
>NW_011494789.1:3947942-3954626 GCF_000754665.1 Bison bison bison
CTTGGCCCCTGGCTGCCGAAGCCTGTTCTCTGTGCTCGTCAGGGTAAGGGCGCCCGGGCCGGGCCAGAGGAAGCATGCCAGTGCTGGGGGCAGGAAGGGAGGGCAATGGGATGGGGGCGGGCTAGGGGCTGTAGGTGTGGGCACCCTTGCCAGCACCAAGCGAGAACACGGGTACCACCCACCCTCCCATGGTATGACCAGGCCAGGGACCCCACAGCAGGGTCTCTGGTCTCTTTGTCAGTCCCCTCTTGTTCCCACACCAGGTGATCGGGGACTTGATGCAGAGAATTCAGAGGGTGCCCCAGTTCCCAGGCAAACTGCTCCTGGTGCGCAGACAGCTGATGGGCCAAGTCCCTGGGGAGCAGTAAGTACCCAAGGGAAGTTGGCACCCAAGGAAGAGCCCTGGGGTGGCATGGCGAGGGCTTCCGGGTGGGGGAGGCACCAGGCCAGGGGCAGAGGAGGGCTCGTTGCTGAGGCCTGTGGTCCCTCACAGACCCTCAGAGGTGGCTGTCCCTGGGTAGTCCCTCAGATACTGGGATGTCCCGCTGGGCACACTCCTCACACTTCCCAGCTGTAACCCCTGTGCTGTCTCCCTCAGGCTGGACCACCAGACCTTCCTCCAGGGCGTGGTCGTCCTGGAAGAATTCTGCAAGGAGCTGGCTGCCATTGCTTTCGTCAAGTTCCCCCCACACGGTCCTCGCCTGCACCCCTCTAAACCCCCAGAAGGGCATGTCTGAGTCAGGAGGGGAGACTCCTGTTCACGCCTCTGTCCAAGAGCTGCCCCCTGCCTGGCAGTGGTGCTGCGACTGTCCTGGAGCAGGAGCCCGGGGGCTGGCCTTGGCTCCATCTCCTTTATATCCCACCTGTGTGGAGGTCTGGCCTTCCACTCTTGGGTTGACTCAAGACCACCTTGGCCTGTTGGCTGCACCACACTGGATTTCAAGGAGTGGGTCTCTGAGGTACCAGGAACCAAGGAGCCAAGGAGGTGGCTTCCTGGGCAGCATGGGGTCCTTGGGGCCCTCTCTGGGGACTTGGGTGACAGCCAGGTGAACCCCCAGACTCAGAGCCTCGTTTGCTCTGTGCCTGTCACCTGTGTCCATGGGTCTTCTCTGGCCAGAGCCAAGACCTGAGACTCAATTATAGGGGTACAGTGGGGAGTAAGTCAGTGGCTCTGAGGCTGGTCACGCCCCTAGGCCAGAGAGATGGGGGCACAGCCCTGTCTCTGTCCCACTAGGTACCACAGATGCTGCTGACACTTGTTTTTTCTCCTGCCTTCTCAGTTTAACCCTTGGGGAAGGGGCCATGGATGGCAGGGGAAGCCCCTCTTCCAGCTCACCCTCCTAGAGACTGTTGCAAAATTCCCAACAGCCTCGTGGCAAATGCCCAAAGCATGTTCCGCAGCCAGGCGGGGGCAGCTGCTAATGAGAAGCTTGATGCAACTGCAGCCAGGGCGGGAGAGGGCCTGGGGAGCTGGGGGGCTGGATGCCAGGCTCTGGCTCCAGCTGGTTTCTTGCTGGCGCCTTCTGAACCCGTCTCGGCAGGTCCACAGCACCTGGGCAGAGGGGCTCAGAGACCCAGGGAGGCCAGGCCTCACCCCAAGCATTCGGCTGGGGTTCTCCACAGAATACTGTTCCCAGCAGAGCCAGAAGGTCCAGGTCCAGGTGAGGCCAGGGTGCCCACCGGACCGCAGCCTGCCCCCACACCCCGCCCCGACCCCAAGGCCTGGCAGGGTGGGGCTGGGGCACAGGCAGTCCTTTGCGGTGCCGTTCTCCCAGCGTGCCCTCTGCGGCTGGGGCTGCAACCCCACCCGGCCCAAATCTGTCTCGACCTGCAGGAACACACAGGCGGCGCCAGGCATTACCTCACAGCAAACTGCAGTTGCTGGCTTGACTCCTGGGCAAGGAGGAGCAGGCCAGAGCCCCTTTCGCTTCCTTTTCCTGCCCATGCTGCTTCTAGAAGCTGGCCACAGGTTGCCAGGAGGTGACATGAAAGCAGAGGAAACTCAGTGACCTCTACCTCTCTTGCATTCCTCCAAGCTGGGGAGGATTTAACTGCTGTTCCCGAGGACACCATCCAAGTCCCTGCATGTGCGTGTGCCCACACATGGGTGTTAGCATGGGACGAGGGGGTGAACTGGGTCTGGACTCTTCAATTCAGAAAGAACGTTCGAGCATCCGGGAGTCAGACCCTCCCCTCCTCGATGCACTTGGGCATTCGCACAGCGTCTTCCCCAGACAGCATGGCAATAAATGGTGTGGTTGCGTGGTCACTGCTGCCCCATTCTTCTCTGCCCTCCCCGTGTCCTTCTGCCTAGGGCTTCACTGCTCATTCAGGCACATCTTCCTCCCTAAGGAAGACGAATTCAGTTCCTCTCCCAGCACAGGAACAGAGGGAGGGGAGTGTGTGTGTGGTTGGGGCTGGTGGTAAACAGGGGCAGGCTCTGGCAGCGCAAATGTGATGTTCCCCCAGCGCCTGCCAGAAACCGGGAAACCGGCCTCTCTTGGGCAGGGAGCTCTATTTCTGCTTGGCCTGCCTACAGCTGAGAGCCAGCAGCTCTAGAGATACTCTAGGGAATGGGCCACCTGGGGCATCCGTGCACAAGTCTTCTTTGCAGGGTTTGTGTTGTGAAAGATGACTGCTTTAGTGGTGAACAGTGGGCCTGATTTTTATTTTTTGCAGCACTGTGCAGTGTGTGGGATTTAGTTCCCTGACCAGGGATGAAACCCGTGCCCCCTGCATTGGGTGTGGACACCAGGGAAGTCCTGGGCCTCAAATTTAAAAGAATCTAGTCCCTGAGTTCGTGGAGATCTCTGGGGAGGAGGGTCACCAAGAGTCCTCCAGGCAAGGCAAGAGGGAGGGCTGATCAGTGGCTTTCACCTCCTGGCATGTTCCAGTCACTTGGGCTGCTTTTAAAAATACCAATGCCCCAGTCCCACCCTCTTATCAGTTAATCAGATCTCTGAGGGCACACCCACAGTTGTTCTTTTAAGGCTCTCCAGGTGATTCTAGTGGGCACCTGGGGTTGAAAGTGCAAGAGTTAGGTGCTCAGTCGTGTCTGACTCTTTCTGACCCCATGGACTGTACCCCGTCAGGCTCCTCTGCATGGACAGGATTCTCCAGGCAAGAATACTGGAGTGGATTGCCATTCCCTTCTCTAAGAGATCTTCCCGACCCAGGGATCGAATCCAGGTTTCTTGCATTGCAAGTGGATTCTTTACTGTCTGAGCCACCAGGGAAGGGTTGAAAACTACTATTAATAATAGGCTAAATAATGGAAGTAAAAGTCACTGTCCAGTGTGCTTACAGACCGGTGGGTCCCTCAGACACTAAGAGAAGGGATCTAGGATAAAAGGGTTTGATTCCTTCATTTGGAAGACAGTCTTTGGAGGGAACAAGGGTTCCCAGCACAGCTCCAGAGGTCAGAAAAACAAGATGGCAGCCCAGAGAGGCAGGGCAGGGGGCCTCTGAGGTTGTCCTGGTCCTTGGGCGTCAGAGTGGAATTACTTCAGAAGGGAAACCCAGCCAAGTATTTTCCCTGCTCAGAACCAAAACTGTACATCCAGTGATGCATGTATAGCAGTCAGTACATGTTTCTTCATTCCCTTTGGTTTTCCCTTAAACTTCAGTAAAGTTCTTTAAAAAGAAAAAAATTCCTACCATGGTTCAGCTGAGCTAAGGGGAATGAAGAGAGGGTTTTGGTCTGGCTTTGGGCTGGAGTTGTACCAGGGCAGAGGCAGGAATGAGCCTGGGGGCGGAGCGACTCTGATCCCTCAGAGAAGCTCAAGGAGAAAAGAGACGGGCAGCTCTCACAGCTCCTCACCCACCTGAAGTTTCTGGGCATCTCACTGCTCAGACTCTGGAGGGGATGTGCCCACATACCTGGCAGGCCTGAGCCAAGCTGTGGTGGACAAAGGAAGTCTGCCAGCCGGTCACCTGGTGTCTGGGAAGGCCTGTGTGGTTTACATGGGATGAGCGGAGGAGCTTCTCTTGATAGCAGCTCCCCCTTCCAGCTCAAGTCTGACCCACAGAAACAGGTGGGAATGCAAAGTTAGTAACACCTATTTACTCAGCCAGGCACCCACTCCCTTGGAATGACCTCCCCCACATCCATTCCATGTTCTAAGTGCCTAGCATCTGGCAAAGGCACAGAAAATGAGGAAATGCCACCTCAGGTCCCGAAGGTCCTCACGTCCCCTTAGGGAGTCCTGCCCTCATCGGAACTTCAGGGCAACTGGGTCCCCAAGCTCTGGACTCCTTGTTCAGTTGAAGGCACTGTCCCTTTGGGTGCTGTGCAGGGACCTGCTCCATGGTGACAAGAGAGGGCAGTTCCCCTGGGAACCAGGAGAACTGCCCAGGTCCCCATGCAAGATCTCTGACTGCCACGCCCTTGCCCCGCTCCAAAGCAAAAACTTCCTCCCGAAGCAGGAATTCCCCGCTCCAGCCCACTGACGGCCTCCTCCTATCTGTTGATTGGGACGACAGACGAGTCCCGAAGCCGCTGTAAAAGCTGGTTTTGCAGGTCTTCCTCCACCACCTTCCACCAAAAAAAGTTCTCACCCCGAACCTTTGGGGGCTCGTTTTGGAGGCCTGGATTCCGAAAAGCCACGGTGACCAGCACGTTCATGCAGATACCATCCGTTAGGTCTTTGCCCAGATGTTGCAGTCCAAGCAACCCCTGGGTCTCTACTGCCAAGTGGTGCAGGCTCAGACACTCCTGACCAGCCGCAGGACGGCCATCTTGATGCCGCCCCTCTGCTCCATGGGAGCGAAGCCACAGGCGGTGACGGGCAAGTGAGGCGTCCCCACTGTGCCCACCAACACCCACACTGTCTGGACGTTGGTGAAAGTGGCCACGAGCCGCTGGCAGACCAGACTGCAGGGAAGCTCCTGGGGAAGGAGGAGAGGGTGCCTGGCTCGCTGGCGATACTGGGCAGCGAGGTCAACCAGATGAAGAATGTCCTGGGCCCGCAGTGGGGTAGGCAGTGAGGTTCGTGGGTACCAGCCAGCCTGTAGGGACTCTGCATCTGCTTCCTTGGAAGTCTTGAGAATTCCACCTGGGGGAGATGCAGGGGATGTGCTCAGTTGTGTCCAACTCTGCAACTCCACAGACTGTAGCCCACCAGGCTCCTCTGTCCATGGGATTTCCCAAATAAGAATACTGGAGTGGGTTGCCATTTCCTTCTCCAGGGGACAGGGAGGGAGAAAAGGTCTATGTTGAATGAAGTGCTGGGCCTGGTAGAATAAAGGGCTACCCAGGGTTCCAGCTGTGACCCAGCGGGGAGGCCCAGGATCAAGTGTTCAGTCTGGAATCTGGAGATGCCAGGGTTATACTAGCCAGACTAGGGGTTCATCTCACCTGAGTACAAGCCGGGGGACCGGTGTCTACTGCCCTCAGCCCACGCTGCCACCTGCTGGGCCATACCTGTGGGGCGGGTGAGGAATGCGAAGCGGATCCAGGAGGGGCCCCGCTCCTCCACAGACAGCAACGTCAGAGGCTCACACTGCAGCCCGGCCTCCTCCTTCACCTCCCGCTGCAGCGCCTCCACAATGGTCTCCCCAGGCTCCATCCGCCCTGCAGGAAGGTACCACGACCCACGGCACTCCTTCTTGGCCTCCTGGACCAGTAGCACCTCATCCTGAGGAGGAGAGAAAGGGTCCTCGCCCACCATAGCTGGGATGGGAGCTCCAGGCGGGCAGCAGAGCCAGCAGCCTTCACTTGCTCTGGGTTCAGTTCCAATCTCAGATATAATTGCTCAATACCCACATCCCAGGGGCCACCCTAAAATTGCTGAATTCTCCAGGGGACTGGCCCTGGGTTTGGGGACTGCAGCGGTCTCTGCAGTTCATCTTTCTCTGCATTCATGTTTCCATTTCAGAAAAGGGTTAAGAATCCTGGGAGCTGCTTCAGGGGCTGGAGATTAGGCCTCCAGGGAGGGTTACACTGATTCGCGTCTGCACAAGTCACAATATATCTCTCACCTCCCCTCATGGTTTATAAACTCCTTGTGGCCTGTCTAGGCTTTGACACACACCCCAAACAACTCCTACCTATGGCTCTGACCCCTTCTAGCTGATGTTACCGCACCATGTACAGGGATCAACACCAATCAGAGCAACAAACAGGGGGTCAGAGGCCTGGGTGTAAGCAAAAGTTGTGCACTTACTGCCCATGGGGCCCAGGGGAGGCCTCTGAAGCACTGGACTGGTTTTTAAGCCCACTCTGTGGCGGGCACCGCGCTAGCTTCCGGGGAGAATGGAAGAAGAGTAAGACAGCCTCCCCTCAAGAAACTGAGGCCTGGTGGGGTTAAACAGGTTCGTGAACCTCAGTTTCCTCCCATGTACGTTGGGAGGATCTCAGGGCTGCGCTGCGCAAGACTCAGATGTTAAGTGTGAAAGTGCTTTGCAAAACTGGGAAGAGCCACACACCAGGAGGCTGTGGCTGTTGCCGGTACGTCCTCTGTTCCCTACCGGGGCTGGCTGCGAGCCCGAGACCTGGGCGGTGGGCCCGACGGGCGGACGCTCACCTGCTCGTTGAGAAACACGGCCAGCACCACGTAGCAGACATTCCTCCGCAGCCGCACCGGCGCCGGCGGCTCCCCAGCCGGCCCCGAATCATAGTTCTGCACGAGCAGCCCCCGGCCCCCCAGCACGGCCGTCAGCGCCCCTCTCAGGCCTTCCGAAGCC
>NW_011494789.1:3954749-3964598 GCF_000754665.1 Bison bison bison
GTGGGATGTACGTGGGTGACAGTGGGGCCCGTCGGCCTCGCCCCCTCCCCCTGAGGACTCGGGTCGGGTGCACTCGCGAACACGGAAGAGCCCGGCGTGTTGTGGACGCTGATAGGCTGCGCGTCACAGCGGCCGGCTCGGATTGGCTGGCGCGCAAAGGTCACGGTGGGGGCGGAGCCAGTCCATAAGGGGGCTAGGCGCCCAGCCCTGGCGGTGCGGACGCCCCACCGCGTCTGCCGTTGCATCGGTTCCTCCCCTTTCCCGGCATCTCAGGCCGCCCGCATAGCTAATTCCTCCAGCGCGCAGTTGTCTGCACGGGTTCCGACGGTGACGTCACCTGCCCGCAGGCTGCGGAGTGGCGCAGCAGCCAGCGACGGTGACATCACAAACCCGAAGACGTCACCGGGCCCGCGGCGTGGACCCAGTGTCCAGCACTTGTAAACAAACCACGGCATTGCCCTAAATGACACTTCCCAAATAACCTTATTTCTCTACTGAGAAAGTACTGGCTGTCACGTGGCAGGGAGGACAAGAGCTCCTGCCTTGGAGGAGATTCTGATCTAGTTGGAAAGGTGGACGTAGACAAATAATGGAAAGCCAGCTGACTTATAAGGCGAGTTACAAGATTGGTTCAAAAAATTGGTTCGGGCATGAGATGCTGCAGGCGCTCAGAGGAGGGAGGTTGCAGAGCTGGGATGGTCAAGGTGTGCCTGGCCATGGAGGCAGAACTTGGGGCAGAGATCAGTGCGCCTAGCCGTCATCAACCTTGTCTCGGTCCCCAGTCCGCTGCATGTCCTAAGCAGAGTCAGGTCCCTCTCCCCTTCAGGGGATGGGTACTTCTCCTTCAACTTTGTTGTTACCGCCCCCTACCCCCGCCACCACCACGTTGGTGGGGTTCTGGTCTGTTGAGAGTAGGGTGTGGGTTGATTTCAGGAGCTCCTTCTCCCCCAGCCTGACCTTTCCTCCTTCCTTTAACCTCTTCTCAGGACAGGAAGGCAAAAGCTGAAACCAGACAAGTCTGAGCTCCTCAGTCCCAGTGAGGGCTCCTTTTTCCCTCCTCCTGGCTTTGGTTATGTCTCTTTTTGTGGAGACAGTAGCTTGGTGGAGCTAAGCATTGGACTTGGAGTTGGATGCCCAGCCATTGCTCCCTGGTTGATTCTGTGCCCTAATAGTGTCAGGGACTTGTTTGTGGGTCCGTTTTGTGGGCCTGTTTCCTTATCTTTCTTGCTGTCATTCAGTTGCTAAGTCATGTTCGACTCTTTGTGAGACACAGACTACAGCACACCAGGCTTCCCTGTCCTTTACCATCTCCCAGAGTTTGCTCAAACTCATGTCCGTTGAGTTGGTGATGCCATCCAACCATCTCATCCTGTCGTCCCCTCCTCCTGCCCTCAATCTTTCCTAGAATCAGGGTCTTTTCCAGTGAGTTGTCTCTTCACATCAGGTGGCCAAAGTATTGGAGTTTCAGCTTCAGCATCAGTCCTTCCAATAAATGTTCAGGGTTGATTTCCTTTAGGATTGACTGGTTTGATCTCCTTGCTGTCCAAGGGCTTTTCAGAAGTCCTCCAATACCACAATTTGAAAGCATCAGTTCTTTGGCGTTCAGCTTTTTTTATGGTCTAACTCTCACATCCATACAGGACTACTGGAAAAACCATAGATTTGACTATATGGACCTTTGTTGGCAAAGTGATGTCTCTGTTGTTTTCTACAATAAGCTGCTAACAGCTCTTCCTTCCCAGGACTGCCGGGAAGGTGAGCCATCATGAGAGGAACTCTGTGGACTGTCCAGTGTGGGTCACCACCACTAAGCAACCCAGCAACGCTCCAGGCTGAGCTCTCCTGGCCACAGCATTTGTGGCTACCAAACAAAGGCTCACTTTTATGAAATGTGCCTACAGGACCACCATGAACTAGACCTTAGTCTAGGGAATTCCAGCCACACCAGATAAGCCTCCTTAGGCCCTCCTCAAATACTAAACTGACTGCAAGGTCCCTGGAGGCAGGGCACTGGATTAAGCTATGGGTTATCCCTGGGGGAGCTGCAATCTTGTGAGGCACTTGTGAACGCTGCCACCCCCACCCCATCCAAGACCTCAAACGTTCCAAACAACTGAATTCACAGGGCTGAAATCAGGCTCCCAGGACTGCAAAGCAACTTTTCCACGTATTTGCCGGGCACACATGCATGTATGTGTGTGTGTTTAGACCTTTATTTTCACATCTGTGAAATGGGGACAGCATTCATCCCAGACTCCCTTCTGCCTCCCAGGGATGATTTGAGAGAGAGTGAGATCATGTCTGGGCAGGGCTCTGAAAGCCTCAGAGGCGGCCTAAGATAAACACCAGACAGCCTAACTGCCTGGAAGAGCAAAGGCTGTGGCAAACTGCGGCTCCACTCTCCCCATTATCACTGGGCAAAGCGTTCCTCGCCAGTTGAGTGGACCTAATCACCCCTGTGATGGGAAGCACATGAGAGAAACTTGAAAACCAGCTGTAAACAGTGAAGGGCCCCATGGGTGGAAGGCCCTAGAGGGGGTTGTGCTGTGCCATGCTAAGCCATGTCAGTCATGTCCGACTCTTTTTGCGACTCCATGGACTGTAACCCGCCAGGCTCCTCTGTCCATGGGATTCTCCAGATAAGAATACTGGAGTGTGTTGCCATGTCCTCCAGCAGGGTATCTTCCTGACCCAGGGATAGAACCCGCCTCTCTTATGTCTCCTGCATTGGCAGGAGGGTTCTTTACCAGGCCTTCAGAGATGCTGAGAAGGACAATAGAAAGTGACTGTCTCCAGGTGTCAGAGGGCACACACCAGATGGAGACAGGAGAGGCCCCAAGGCAGAACTGGAAAAGCTGAGGGAGGGAGAGGGGCTGAGATAGAAACCTCTAGAACCTGAAACCAAGGTAGGGCTCCATCAAGTGTGCTCTGCGTCCTCCATTCCCACAGAGGCTAGAGCACTGGCTTGTGTGGGTGGCTGCATGCAGCCCAGTGGACAGAAGTGGCTGAACTGGTTGGCCCTGCGGTGCAGTGCTTCCAGTGCCCACAGGAGCCAGGCTTGGGCCAGCCATTTCAGGGCCTGTGGACACGCATGTGCATGTGAGCACGTGTGCAGAAAGACAGTGTAGGCAACCTCAGAGTTGGGCGGGGCAAGCAAGATGGGGTAAGGGTGTCTGTAAAGTTAGTTCTTTTAAGGAGCAGCAGCCCTGGCCCTGGACAAAGCAGGAAGGGTGAGGAGGGCAGCAGGCCAGGGCACTGGGACGAGGAGGCCCAACTTCAACCTGTGCCTTGCCACTAGCTTCCCGAGTGACCTTGAGGGAGCCACATCTACCCTCCAGGCCACCTGTAAGGAAGATGGGTGGATCCTCAAACAGAAAATTGGTGAAAGCCCAATAAAGTCTGTTGCTTAGTTAATAGAGTTGTATCAGTATCAATTTCTTATATTTTGATCACTGTACCCTGGGTACATGGGCTTCCCAGGTGGTGCTAGTGGTAAAGAACCCACCTGCCAATGTAGGAGATGTTAAGAGACAAGGGTTCGATCCCTGGGTTGGGAAGAATCCCTGGAGGAGGACATGGCAACCCACTCCAGTATTATGCCTAGAGAGAGGAGCCTGGCAGGCTACCATTCATAGGGTTGCAAAGAGGTGGACACGACTGAAGCAATTTAGTACCACCACCACCATGGTTATTTAAGATGTTACCATGAGAGGAAGCTAGATGAAGGCTAACTGGGAACTTTCTGTAGTATCTCTGTGACTCAACTGGAAACCTCAAATCATTTCAAAATTAAAAGTCTAAAAGGAAAAAAAAAGAAGAGACTTATCACCTTCACTGCCTAGGGCTTGGCTTCAGTCTTTGTTGGGGATCTAAGATCCCACAAGCCACAGAGTACAGCGCCACCCCCCCCCAAAAAAAAAAAGCCTAAAAAATGTATTTGATAAGACAAAAGAGAAAGGCAGAGTTGGATATGTACATTCTGACGTCACTTCCAGCTCTGAGGTTATGAGATCTGGGCCAGTGAGCAGGACTAGAGCAGGCAGACCACAGGATGCTGGGAGAAACAAAGGCCCAAAGGACAGGGCTGGACTGAGGGTGGCCCACTGAGCCTCCTTGAGGAAGAGGGCCACCAAGGGCCCCAAGTTGTTTCAGGGTCAGTCCCCACCTGGACTGGCTTCATTCCCAGGTGAGTCCTGGAACATTTGGTCCACCTTCTGTTCGCTAGGAGCCCGACCCAGTATGCCCTCAAGGCTGCTACAACCCGCCACGAAAAGGGAGGTGGCAGAGAGGTCTGGAGGGGGGAGAGGCCCTGTCATGAGGCCTTCCCCGTCTTCCCACAGGAAGGGCCCCGTGTAGGGGGTTCTGGGGTGACATTAGGACACGGCATTGCAAGGTGAGATATAGGTAAGGACAGCTCACTCTGTGCCACTTGGAACACGAGTGGCTGTGAAGGGCCTGTCTGTACTGGAAGGAAGAGGACAGAGGAGACAGCAGCAAGGCCATCTGCAAAGTCCATCAAGTCTGAAGACTGTAATATAAATAAGGTAGCTCGAGTCGGGAAACTTGGCTCCAGTCCCAATGCTGCCAATAAAATTGCTGTATGACCTTGGGTGATGCTGTGTGACCTTGGGTGTGACTTAACCCTGGCCTGCCTGTTTCCTCTTCTGTAAAATAGAATTAAATAATATCGACCCCAAAGTTATGATAAAGGGTCTCAATGAGATCAGTTAAAACACTGACACATCAAAGGCAGTAGTTCCTTAATTTTCTCTTCTTTTCCTATCCCAGGAAAAAAAATGAAAATAGCCTAGCTTTGCATACAAAGAAGAAATCTAATTTTTTTTAAAATGGGCAATGTTTATGTAAATCACTGCCAAGCCTAAGACAATATAAGCGGCCATTTAAAATAAATTGGCTTCCCTGGTGGCTCAGATGGTAAAGAATCTGGAAGCAATGCAGGAGACTGGGGTTCGATCCCTGGGTCAGACAGATCTGCTGGAGAAGGGAATGGCAACTCACTCCAGTATTCTTGCCTGGAGAATCCTATGGACAGAGGAGCCTGTGGGCTACAGTCCATAGGGTCGCAAAGAGTCGGACATGACTGGGCGACTAACACTTTCTTAAAATAAAGGTTAGAGCCCAGAAAATGATGATGATCAGTGTTAAAGAAAGAAACCTAATGCAAAACACCCCCAATTCAACCATGTGTAAAACAGATCCCTGGAGAAAAAAAACTAAAGGAAATACACCAACATAAGAGTGGTTGGATTGAAGGTGAGTGGAGGTAAATAGTATACAGGTTTCTTTTTCTTATTTTCTAAAAGTTCTGAAAGTATATTAAATTTATAATAAAAAAATTTTATTTCATAAAAAAAAAAATAACATTCCCAGAACCACCACAGGAACAATTGTAACAAGAGTCAGAGCGTGTTGGGGGTGAGAAATACGAGGCCAGGGGGGAGGGCTGGAGCCACACCAGAGGGCCCTGGGGGTGGGGAGGGGCTGTCAACTGTCTCCAGCACCAGCCAGTGGGCATGGGGCTGGCCATGGGCACCGACGGCAAAAGGCTGGTCAGGGGCTTTCTGGGCCCAGACTCCCAGAGCTCCAGTTCAGACAGGAGAGATGGGGTGGCCTTAAGTTTGCAAGGAGAGTTAGGGATTCTGGGTCTCTAGTGTCACACAGGGAGATGCCATGCTGCTGTGACCGAGACCTCCTCCTTGCCTGCTGTCAGGAGAATCCTCAAGGTCAGCCCCCCTTTGCTCCTCTGTGGGAGGGAGGGACACAGTGCCCCCTGCACCCTAAGAGGAGCAGGCAGGGGTGTCTGAGGTCTCTGTCACCACTGCTTCAGCCCCCTCCCACCCTGCTCCAGTTCCAGGTGTCCCCCTCCCTCCCCATCCACGTGGCCTGCAGGAGCAGGGCCAACCACAAGGCAGCATTCACAAAACAACAGCCTTTAATGGAAATCCAGAAGGAAGGAGGTAGAGGAGGGAGCAAGGATGGGGCCTTGCCCATATCGCCCCCTCCGGCCAAGCCTAGATGGTGACCTGAGGCCGTCCCCTCCCCACACTTCACAGCTCAGTGGCAGGAAGGCGGGATGTCAGTGACCCCCTTGTCTAGCACACCTGCAGGGCGAAGGGCCTCTGGGAGCCCGGGGGAAGATGTGGGTGGTATGAGCAGAGCTCAGGCACAGGAGACAGCAGGAGGTGAAGCAGCAACAGAAGGTGTCGCTTAAGCCAGAATGATGCCTGAGGTCCCCCAGGGAAGGGCTGTTTGTCTGCTGGGTTGGGGGGCAGGGGTTAGAAGGAGACAATCACCCCTTAGTCTGGGTCTGGTACCTTGGAGAAGGGCTCAGGGGCAGAGCAGGTGCCAGTATGCAAAGGGCAGGTGTAAGCTTCAGTGGCACTGTGGTTGTTGGCATCAGGGCTCAGGTCAGGGGCAGGGAACCTGGTGCCTGCTTGTGTCCAGACTGCGGAATTGACCCAAAGTCCCCAAGTTCCCCAGTGCCTTTCTCTGCTGAAGCCGTGCCTGCCCCTGACCTCCACCACAGACACCTGGGACCTCCCACCCCTATTTAGCCTCTTGCAATGTTCCCACAGCCATCTTCACTGCTTGGAACACAGCCCAGTCCATCTAGGAGAAAGAGAGAGGACAAGGAGTTTACAGTCATGCCCCGGGGCTCTCCCTGCCAAGAAGGCCCTCCCTGGACCCAGCTCTGCTTGATGGGGAAATCGAGCAGCACACCCAGGCTCCTGGCCAGTGTCCCACTCACCTGAGCATAAAGCAGGCGGTGGGCAGTGGGCAGGCTGGGCCCCTGGTGGCAGAGCTGAGCAGAGAGGGCAGAGGTCTCAGGGGACAGGAAGTGCTGAGTGACGCTCACTGTGCTTACCAGGCACTGCACCTGTGCCAGGGAGGAGACAGGTGAGGGGGGCGGTCAACAGAGACTCAGGGTGACATATCCTGCCCCTCTGATCCCTGAGCTCTACTCCTCGTTAATGAGCCCCACCCAACCGGCTCTCAGAGAGCGGACGCCCTGGATCCAGCAAGGGGCACCACAAAGGATGTGGCCAAAAGCAGCCAATGGGATGCCAGAGATGGCGCAGGCAGAGCAGACATCGAGGGACAAGCTTGATGCCCGGTAAGCTTGATGCCCAGTAAGCTTGATGACTTCAAGACCACAGGATTCTCCTCTTCCCTACAGTGGAGGCGTGACTTCCTGTTCTGCCTAGCTCCGCAGGAGGAACAGAGGGGGTAACAGCCTGGGGACTGCTTCTGATACTCTGAGCTCTCTGCAGAGCCCCCACTGGCACGCGCTGGGGAAGCACCTGGTGGGGAGCCCCCGCGGGCACCAGCACGGCTTCTCCGGGGGCCTGTAGCAGGGTCCAGCAGCTCACACCCCACTCCTCCCGCAGGCGCCGCCGCAGCCCTGCGTCCAGGTAGCACCTGCCAGGGGTACCAGGCTCCAAGTTTCCTGCCCCAGTGGGGCACACCTCAAAGAAGAGAAGGAGGGATGAGCAAGTGGAGTAGGGGAGAGGCTAGGGTAGGGCTGCAGGAAGATGGGGCGTGGGCTTCCCAAAGGCCAGAGACACAGGTAGGAGCTGTAGAGTCTTGAAGGGCAGGTGGGGGAGGATGTAGGGGTGGGTGGGACAGGACCCAGCTAATGGGGGCTGGGGCCGCTTAGGCCGGCAATCTGGCTGGAAGAAGATCAGAAGGAAGGATTAAGAGGCAGACGGTCCAAATCTCCGCTTTTCCTGGGGCTAGATGGCTTGAATAGCCTCTGTGTCTCTGGCCCTGGGCTCTCTGCTCCCTCCTCCAAAGGTACTCCTTTCTCCAAAACCCAGGAAGACATCCTGCAGAATCGCAACTCATAAACCATCTATGCCAGGAGCTCTTAACTTGGTGGAGTCCCAGGACATCCTGAACTGCATGCTAAACTGTGGGTGAGTAGGTAGCCATATGTCCCTAGGGAGACAATTTGAAGCTTTCGTCAGATTCTCCTAGGATCTCAGATCCAGACTCAAGTTCTGACTCTCAGTGGATGAACCTAGACTGTCTAGGCTGAGGCCTCTGAAGCAGGCAAAGCTCTGGGGGGCCTTCACCTCCCCTCCCCTCTCCAACCAGAGCAGGGAGCTTCTTGTGCAGACGGGGGCTCATGGAGGCCAGGGGCCAGGGGAACCCAGCCTTGTGCTCCAGGTGCCCACCAGCTCCTTCCAAGCCCTTCAGTTAGGACCTCAGCCATTATCTCTGGGCTCAGGGTTCAGGCCTCCAAGACCAGGCTGATGAGTCAGGCTGGACCGAAGGCTGGACTATAGGGTAATCCCAGGCAGGTGCCAAGGAAGTCCGACCTGGAACCTGAGCAGTGTCACCCAGGCCTCTCAGTGAGGCTATGCCCCTCCGACCCTCCCCATGAATCACTGGGTTTGACCATGCAGGACTCCCCACATCCGGCCACACCCAGCCCAGACAAGGCCATGTGTGTGTGAAGGCGTACTGTGGTCTGCTCCACTCTGTGTGTTCCAGCTCATGTGAGTCCACCCACCCTTCTGCGCGTGTAGGTAGGGGGGTAGTGATGGACAGCTGCGCTGACACTTGCGTGTCTGTGTGTGCGTGTGTGCCTGAGCAGGGGTGACCCTTGGTGGGCGTCCCTTCCCTAGGACAATCAGGGCTCTGCTGGACTTCGGAACCACAGGGCCTCTGCCACCTCCTGCACAACCACTCCTCTTCTCCTTCCCTGCCCCTTCTCTAGGTCCCATCTCTCCCTCTGCCTACTATGGCTGCCCCCCCTCAGCCGTTCCTTGCTAGCACCCCAAAGGGCACCTCTTCATAAAGTGTGTGGGTTAGTCGCTCAATCCTGTCTGACTCTTTGCAATCCCATGGATTGTAGCCTGCCAGGCTCCTCTGTCCAGGTAATTCTCCAGGCAAGAATAGTGGAGTGGGTTGCCATTCCCTTCTCCAGGGAATCTTCCTGACCCAGGGATTGAACCCTGGGTTTCCTGCATTGCAGGCAGACTCTTTACCATCCTGAGCCACCAGGGAAGCCCTATCGAATGTGGTATCTGTGACAATTAATGAAGGTGATAGACCCAGGGCCCAGCCTGTGGCAGCTCTTTCCTCATTTCATCACTAGGTCCTGCCTCAACCCCTCACTCTCTGTGCACCCCACCACACACCTCTCCCAAGGGCCCCGTCTGCCTTCTCTGCACCTGTCGAGTCCAGCTCACCTGAGGCAAGGGAGCGAGCACACGGGGCACACACACAGAGCGAGAGCTCCTGGGGCTGGGAGGGGAAGGGGAGGGTCCCCGGCTCCCTCCTCACCATCTGGAGAAAGCGGCGGATGCGCTGGGCGTCCTGTGCCCGGAACACATGCCACACGGTGCTGACCTGGCTGCCTGGGGACCACAGCCCCTCCCCGTCCAGGCCTGAGAGGAAATCTGGGAAAGAAAGACACCTCAGGAGGACCCCGGGGCCAGCAGAGACACCACTTCGCCTCAGAAGCTCGTGCCCACTCCTGCTTCCAGTTGAGGACGCACCTTTCTGTGTCCGGCGCCAGGCGGGCAGGGGGGCTTCAGCATGTACCAGGACACTGACCAGGTCGGTCACCTCCACACAGAGGTTCTTGGTCCCCAGGTGCCCACGATGTGGGCTCACACCTATGTGGAAGTGGAGAAAGGCTAGTTGGGAATGGGCCCCAGGACCTTGGCACAGACTCATGGGTTCTTGGGGATGATAGGTAGAGAGGTAGGGACTGGGCAGGAGTAGAGTGGACACTCACCATAGGCTGCCCACAGCTGGGGCTCCAGTGGACGCAGGGCAAGGCCCGGTGGGAGGTAGGAAGCCAGGTTGAGTTTTCCA
>NW_011494789.1:3964847-3975577 GCF_000754665.1 Bison bison bison
CCTGTGTGTGTGTGGGGGGGAGGCAGGGGGGAGGGTAATGTCATGCCCAACAGACTCAACTCAGGCACCAGGGACCCCATCACAGCTCCTGAGACTAGGGTAACCCCCCCAAACAGGAGATGCAGGGAGGCCCGGGCAGCCCTTGGCACCATATACCTGCTGGCGTCCTCGTGCCCCAGAGCTCTATGCAGTAGGAACACCGAGCCCTCATCTGACTTCAGGCGACCTAGTGGGAAGACAGAACAGCTATTGGCCCAGGGAGAAACCTCATTGGCCCAGAGGGCCCTGTTCCCATGGCGGTGACAGAATCTAGTTTCTGCAGGGGGCTCTGCTTCTAGCTGCCCCCAGGTCCACTTTGAGACCCCACGGCCTTGCCCACTGCCACACCCCAGGCTCAGGCTCCCTCCTTCTCCTCTCTTCTGGGATACTCACTCTCAGGCCGGGAGAATCCCTCCCAGAATGTTGCGCTGCCCAGGCTGGTGGGCTGGGGAGGCCCAAGGGGGGTCAGTGCCTGCACCTGGCCTCCAAGTGCCCCGAGAGCTTCTGACCCCCACAGGTGGCCCTGAAGTGTCCTCTGAATTCCTGACACCAGCACAGGCTGCAGTGGGGAAAGAAAGGGGAACATGGGGAGAATGGAGGGGGTACCCAATGGGGCCAGACTGTAGCATGTTTTCAGGCACCAGAACGGCATGGGGACCAGCCTTGTTCCCTCTGAGTGACTGACCAGGTCTGCCTTGGCCTCAAGATCAAAGGCCCTGTGTGTATTGGGAGGGGGGTGGTCATGCCCAACAGACAACCCAGACACCAGGGACCCCGTCACAGCCCGCAAGACTAGGGTAACCCCTCAAGGCAAGCACAGAGCACTGAGGATCACGGGGCCAAAGAGAGGGAGGCAGCCTCCCTCAGGCCTCTCAGGCAAGGCCATGAGAGCTGGGAGCCTCACCTGGCCCTGCCTCCAGTGCTCCTGGAAGAGGTGGAAGCCTCGCTGAGGCCTGGGCTCCTGCAGCCACAGCAGAGCTCCAGGGGGAGGCAGCCGGGGCCGAACGGGGGAGAGGGGCAGGCTCAGGCCCTTGCGCAGGCCTGGCCCGGCCCGCAGCCCTGGCCCAGCCCGCAGCCCCGGCCCCAGGGCTTTCTCCTGGATCTTCCGCTCCACAACCTGCGCGATGATGCTGTCCAGGATGTTGGTGATGCGGTCATCCTGCGGGGAGGGAGGTACGGAGGGGAGGGAGTACTCAGGACCCACCTGAGCCTACAGGGGAGGCCAGCCCAGCTTGGGTCCCGGGCCCCCAGCCCTTCCCTTCATGCCCTTGCTCACGCTGGGCAGGGCCGGAGTGACAGGGGCAAAGGCCATGTGTATCCGTTCATGCCCCAGGCAGAGTTTGACAGCGGTGGAGGCAAGCAGTTCACACAGAGAGGGACAAGGCAGGGGCCCTCGGCTGGCACGGTCTTCTGCCGGGGTCTCTGTGGAGTCTGGGGTCTCTGTGAAGGAGGAGAGGGGTGCAGGGCTTCACCTTTCTGTAGAGGTTCCATTGCCTACAACATGCTTCCCTCATCTCCTGGCTGTGCCTGCTCAGCCTTCGCTGGCCTTGCCCATTTCAATTCTGCCCTAGATGTACTCGCCTCCCACCAGCTTTCCTGGCAGGGTCTCTAGGACCTCTCCAAACGAGGGACTCAGATCAGGGGCTTGGACGGAGAAGAGCTAGAAGTCTTGTCCTAGATTCTACTGAGATTGATTTTCTTTAGATGGAGGAGGGCATGGCAACCCACTCCAGGATTCTTGCCTGGAGAATCCCATGGACAGAGGAGCCTGGTGGGCTACAGTCCATGGGGTCTCAAAGAGTCAGACACGACTGAAGTGACTTCACACACACACACACGCACACACACCACTTTCTTTAGGATGACTTGAGGACAGAAATGGTGATGGGGGTGGGGATGGCTAAAGCAATTCCAATCTCTCCTGGGGATTCCAACCTGACTCAGCTTCCCCGACACAGTCTGAGTGAGGGACAGGGGGCTGCTCACCCTCTTTAATGTCCTTGGTCCTGTTGGTTTCCCCGTTGCAGGAAGGTTGTGGAGTTGGGGGAGTTTTCTCCATCGGCTCCTTCTGTTAAACCCAGTCACCACCCGCCCCCCGCAATCCAATCAGAAATGTAAATACGGCAAATGCAGCTCAATCCAATTCAACCCCCAAGTATTCACAGTGGGCCCCTGTAAGTCCTAAAATGGTGTTTACAAGGAGCAGAATGTCATATGATAGATCATTAGGTGGAGAAAAGTTGCCCATGGACTCATGCATGCAGCCGGATCCAAAGTCTATGTAAGAGAGGCTGGAATACACATGGAGGCAAGTGATTGGAAAGAAATATGTCAAAACGACAATGGTGACATTATAAGCCATTGCTGTGTTATCTATATCTTTCACATTTTCCACAGCTGGAATGTATAGAGTATCTGATAGACAAAAACCGTTCTCTAAACTATTTATTGAATATATGACTTTTATAGTAAGTACATGAACTTCGTTAAAAAAAAAACAAACTGAAATGCATATTGAGCACCTGCTCTGTATTAGGTGCAGGGAATACTAAGAAGAGGACTTCCCAGGTGGCGCTAGTGATAAAGAACGCATCTGTCAATGCAGGAGACATAAAAGACGTGGGTTTGATCCCTGGGTCGGGAAGATCCCCTGGAGAAGGGTGGCAACCCACTCCAGTAATCTTGCCTGGAGAATCCCATGGACAGAGGAGCCTGGCGGGCTACAGTGCATGGACTCGCAAAGAGTCAGACACAACGGAAACAAGAAAAAACGCATGCGCATGCTGAGAAGCTGGGCGGACACTCTGCCTGCAGGCGCGTGCTCCCAGGAGCGGAGAGAAGAAACTCTAGCAGTTACAGAAAGAACACACACAAAGAAGGCGGGAGCTCTGGGCAGGCAGAGAGTGAGGACTTCTGGGGCCTGGGTGGGGGCAGATACTCGAGCTCACTCCAGGCATCTTGGTCCCCAGGGGAAGAAGACAAGTGTCCCAACTTCACCCAGCTTCCACATCCCTCTTCATTCCCACCGAAGGACCAAACCCTGCCGAGGTCAGGGATTTGAAGACACACTGCCTTATCCTGGGCCCCACAGGCTAGCGCCCTGTCCCATGCCCTGCTTTCTTACCTGCGGGCCCCCATCCCCAGCGGTCCACAGTCGGGCATCAGCTTGGCAGGGGCAGTGCCCCCGGATGTCAAACTTGACCCAGACCTGGTGCATTGCAGCGCTTAATTCTGCCAAAGCTGTAAGGGGTAGAGGGGAGATGGAACTTGCCAGTGATGGCAGACAGGGGGCCACTCCCACACTGCTTGGCCTCACTCACCAGGAGGACATAGGATAGGGCTGAGGGACATCCACACAGGAAGCTGGTCTCCCCCTGGACCTGCCCTCTGTCCACCCCACCCCTCCAAGAGAGCTCACCCTGACTGGAGACAAACTGGGTGAGCATCAGGGAACTGGCACTGTGCCCAACTTCCTGGCCACACTTCTCCGTGGACTGTCCCTGAGAGCCTGTTGGGGTGGGAAGGCAGAAGCTGTGGGTCAGGAAATCAAGGTAATCCCAGGTTAAGGTCAGGGAAGAAGGGCAAGGGCGTGATATTTCAATCAGGGACCTTGACAATCTATAAAACATGGGCCTTCTGGGAAACTTGGGTTCCATAGTGACACAAGATCCTCTGCTTGCAGAACACAGAGCCTTTAATATGCTGAGTGCATTGCAAGATGATCATGTAGAATACAGTGTTCCGAAAGGTTTCTGACCCTGGAACTCTTTTTGGCCATGTCTGTTGGAACACTGGGAAACTTCAAGTGTTGAGGTGGCCGAGTTGAGCCAAGGGAGAGAAAGCTGAGAACCATGAACATAGCAGGACTTGGAATCAGAAGACCTGACTTTAAATCCTGGATCTAACACTTACTTGTTGTGTGACCTTGGGCAAGTCACTTAACGTGAGTTTTTCTTACTATCTGGAACATGGAGGCAATAATACCCACCTCACAGTGTTGTAAGGTTTAAAAAGGTACAAGCTGAGCAAAGTGAGGGGCAGAGAGTAGGCATGTGACTTCTTTCAAGGGTGGGCTAGAACACAGGCATGGCCCTCTGATCTGGAGAGGAAACTGTCTGGTCCAAGGAGCATTGAGCAGGCTGGGGAGGAAGACTCCTGGGGAGACTCAGCCAAGAAATGGCCTTGAACTCTTTTTTTTTTGGCCCATGCCTTGAAGCATGTAGGATTTTAGTTCCCTGACTGGGGATTGAACCCGTGCCCCCTGTAGTGGATGCACAGAGTCTTAACCACTGGACCACCAGGGAAGTCCCTGACCATGAACTCTAAAGCAGCCCTTCCAAGGCCCCCGGCTCCTTTCCTACCTGCTTTCTCCCTGGTCCTCCCAGCACCTGCCATGCGACCACAGGCCACACACAGCCGGTGGCTGCAGCGAGGGCATCGCCAGTGGGTATTGAACAGTCCATGGTGGCAGTGGCTGCAGCAGCGTGGAAGGCTTGGGTCGTCCTCAGTCCCGACTGGTGCCTGGCCTGCTAACCACAGGAGAGAACAGGGTCAGAGGGGCCTCAAGCCAGTGGCCTCTTTGAGGACCTCATGTGGGAGGGATGCACAGACAGGGGCAGTGTCCACTGAGGGGCTACCCCCAAAGGGAGACAGGCCTCTTGCAGTCACCCTGGATTACTCAACAGCCCCTCTACCGCACCACCATCTGCAACCAAGGACAGCTTGGACAGCTCAGGACAGCTCAGTGTGCCCCTTCAACGCCTGTCCCAGGGCTTCCAGATCCACCCTATACAACCTTTCATCCCCTCATCCTCCAGAGCAGTGGGGTCTTCTCAGGGGCATGTGTGCTAAGTCACTCAGTCATGTTCGACTCTTTGCAACCTCATGGACTGTAGCCCACCAGGCTCCTCTGTCCATGGGATTCTGGAGTGGGTTGGCAAGGATACTGGAGTGGGTTGCCATGCCCTCCTCCAGGGGATCTTCCCAACCCAGGGATTGAACCTGCTTCTACTCCATCTCCAGCACTGGCAGGCAGGTTCTTTACCACTAGTGCCACCTGGGAAGCCCATTTCCTCAGGGACTCCTCTATATCTCAGAAGAGGAAACCTTACTCCCTCTCTCACCCAGAGTTTCAAATTAAGCACTTGCTGGCAGGTGGGAGATCGCTGGTGAGCAGACATTCATACACCCATTAGACACACTTGTCCCATCTCGGACTGGGTGCTGGTAGTTCAAAGCTGGTCAGAACCTGGTGCTTGGCCTCCCAGTACTCACATCACAAGGCGAGAGATGAGCCCACAAACACAGCAGTGATCGTGGCATCATGGGGTGGCTGCTAGATTATGAGTGGGACGGAAGGATGAGGGTGGGGACAGCTGCCCAAACGGGCCCCGAGTGATGAGTAAGTTTTCATTCACCAGGTAGGAAGGGAGGAGAAGGGCATTCCAGACGAGGGAACTGAGAGTGCCAAGGCCCGAGGGAGCAGACAAGCTCGAGTGAGCTGCGCAGACAGTGATGAGGTGTGCTGGGAATCCAGGCAGAGGGAGTGGTAGTGTGGACAGGAGCTGGCTGTGAGAGGGGAAGGGGCTGGACTTTCTGGGTAGGAGGGAGCCACCACTGCCTGGTTGGGGGGGAAGTTTGAGGGAGAGTGGATACATGTATATGTATGGCTGAGTCCCTCTGCTGTCCACCTGAAACTATCACAACATTGTTACTTGGCTATACCCCAGTACAAAATTAAAAAAAGAGGGAACCACCTGTGGCCTCATCCAGGGAGTGACAAGGCCGAGGGTGTGTGTTTCCCAGGATCCCATGGAAGGGAGCCTGGAAAAGACCCTGATGCTGGGAAAGATTGAGGGCAGGAGAAGGGGCAACAGAGGATGAGCTGGTTGGATGGCGTCACTGACTCAATGGACATGAGTTTGAGCGAACTCGGGAGATGGTGAAGGACAGGGAAGCCTAGCGTGCTGCGGTTCATGGGGTCGCAAAGAGTCAGACATGATTTGGTGACTGAACAACAACAAACAGGAGGGAGAGGCTGGAGCCAGAGGCACTAGCTGAACACCTCGCACTCTGCTCACCTCTAACCTTGGCCCCAGTCCTACCAGCCTCCCAGGGCCTGACAGCTGGCCGCCCCAGAAGCCTTCCCTCCATGCAAAGCCACAGGGAGCTCCCCCGCCACCTCCCGGAGCTCTTACAGACACTTGGCATTCAATCTTTTTTCCCTAGCAAGCCCAAAGCTCTAGAAGGGTTGGGCCAGACCAGGTTTTACACCTTCCCAACATCCTCCGCCCAGGCCAGAAACTTCAGAATACAAGTTGACTCAGAGCCTGAGCTGGAAATATGGGCACAGCAAGGCAGGAGCTCCCGAGCTGAGCTGGGGGCAGGATGGGCAGGCAGTACTGGCAGGGAAGGAGGCCCCACGAAAAAGCACTGACTGCAGGATCAGGCCCTCGCAGAGTGAATGCCCCATAGGCACACTCACCTTCCTGGTGCGCCCAGGCCAGGGCCTCCCGCTCCCTCCTCAGAACACGGCACAGGCGGTCTCCCAGTGCACTGAGCAGGTGCTTGGCGAGGCCCACGCTAAGCCCAGCCTCCAGGCCAGACCCTCCTCCCTCCTCGGAGCTGGCTGCCGAGTCTTCCTCCTGTGGCTGCTCCTCTCCCAGTGGCAATCTGGAGACAGGGTGGAGGCAGGTGAGCAGGGAGCCTCCACTGGGAGGGTGCTGGGGGCAGCCAGGGGCAACAGGCTCACCTGGACAGTGGCTGGGAGTAGTGGGCTGGCCCTCCTGTCTCGCCAGCTGCCTGGGCACAGCCTTGGCACTGAGTGATGCCTGCCACAGGAGCCACGCGAGGTGTTTCCTGGAGCCCCGGGGCCTGCAGGCTGGCCCCGTCGTCCCGGGTTCCTGAGGAGACATTGCAGCAGGTCGGGCATCTGGGCCTCCTGGGCTTTGGTGAGCCCCAGGTCCTGCCTTAGCACCCAGCCCGCCCCCATATGGGGCCAGCGCAGCTCCTAGGCCCAGGCCTATGAGACCTGATTTGGAGCAATGGAAGCAGGCCTCCAAAAACTTCAAAAGAGCTGAGCCCTGACATGGACTGATGGGCCACGAGGTGGGCTCTACGATACTAGGGTAGCTGGGGCTCCGGATACAGTCGGTGTAGACTTGGGATGGCTCTGCCTCAGGCTCAGTGATGCCACTGGCTGTGTGACAGCGTGAAGAGGCAATCCCAACGTGGACGGAGGGCGCTGGAAGGTGAGAAGGCCGCAGAGTTTCAACACAGGCCACAGGTGCAGTAACCCAAGAAGGCGGTGGAGGGGCCAAGAGCTTCCCACCGCAGACAGAGGTCTGGGAGAGTGCAGACAGACCCATGCCAGGCGCAGGGGTGCAAGGCCAGAGAAAGAGTCCTGATCCAGGCCCAGCTTCCAGGAGGCCGAGAAACTGAGGTGGTCCCGAAGAACCGAGGCTGGGTCAGCAGTGCCAGCCTCTGTGAAGGGCACTGCGTAACACAGGGGTCTGAGATGTGCCCAAGTCCTAATACCAGCAATGTTCACGCTGACTTTCCATGATCCAGCTGGCCTAGAGAGTGGTCATTTGTTCCTGGGGCAGGACAAGGGGTCCTTCAGGAGAGGCAATTCTCCAATTGGGTTTGTGGCCCAGATAATCACAGAGATGCCTGTTCATGGGGTGCTTACTTAGTGTCCTTCATGTGAATGATATGGTTTCATCCCTGCAGCAGTCTTTACGAGGTAGGTGCTGTCTTTATCCCCATTTTATAGATGAAGAAACTGAGGTCAAGAGAGGTGAAGTAACTAGCCCAAGGTCACACAGCACCGATCAGTCAAGTCAGGACCCAGGTCCTTTGACCCCACGCGCTGAACCCTGTCATTATATTCTCACTAGTATGCCATGACTTGGGAGGAGGCACATGAAAATAGGAACCACTTGCTGGAAGGCTCTGGCCTGTAGATGCTAAGGGACTCCCAGTGAGCTATCCCATCGAGGTGGACAATGGGGCAGCTGGGTGTAACCCACTCATAAAGGACTACTGACCCCACCTCCCTGGAAAGCCCCTGTTCCGGTGGCGCCCTCCCAAGTAGGGCCCCCAGCAGTCCCCGCTTCTACCCCACCTCGGTCCCCTTACCTCTGTGGTCACCACACTGTTCTGTCTCCGCCTTGTTCCCAAATAATGAGTCCAGCACTTCCTGCCGGCCTCTGGCCCCCTGCCCCACACTGCCCGGGAAAGGACCAGTTGGGCGCTTGGCAGCTGGGCTGCTCGCTGTTCCCTGGACCTCGGGGCTGCTTGACCTCTTGCGGGCTCGCAGCTGGGCTGCCGGGCTCTCCTCCTCCCCAGGGCAGCTGTCTGGGCACCCAAACTGCTCAGAGTGTCGAGTGAGCCACGTTTTCTTCAGCTTGGTGTGATGGCTGGGCGGGCAGGCCCTGGAACCGGGAGTCTTGCAGGCTTCCTCGCTGGATTCACTGGGCTCACTGGTGGCCCCCTCCAAGTCTTCCTGGCACTGCCCACAAGGGTCATCTCTAGCTGGTGGGTGAGATGAGCAATAGCCTGCCTGGGTGGTAGGAGGTCCAGGAGACGGGCACCTTGTTGTGGCTGATGGCCCCAGCTGGTACCCAAGGCTCCCACCTCCGGGGACAGCCCAGACATTGCCAAGAGTATGAACCAAGCCTGGGGAACAAGTGGGCCACGGGGTCCGGGGCACAGTGTCTGGATGTCCCAGGAGAAGGGGGCAAAGGTTCGGATGCCTGCCAACTCCTGTCTCTCCATCCCTCTGGTGGAGAGAAGGGTGTTCCACTTCCCCAGTTCTCTGGAGATGTCCACCAGGGGCTGAGCCCAGCAACCCAGGTTCCACAGTTGCCAATGGGTCCTTTGCCAGCCTGAGTATGCTTGGATCCTTGTGGTAAAAGCCCTAAAGAGAGGAGAAGGGATTAAGGACAAGAACAGGTGTGTGCCTGTGTGGCTTTAAGAGTTGTGAAAATACGGAAGAATGTACTGGTTAATAGGCACTGGATCTCTAAACGCCTACTCCACAGCCTCATAGTCTTGGATATCCCAGATCCTTCCCCAGGACTTCTCAGGTCTCCCCATAATCCAGCAACTAAAGGGTTAATGCCACGCACAGTCAAAGGGCTTTCAGGATCTATTCAGATGGTGTGATGCCCTGTACCACACTGGATTCAAAATATTTGACATCTCATCCCCAAGATGACCCTGGAGGCCACGTGGGGGAGAGGTGCCATAGGTACAGGCCATAGGACCACCAGCACATCCCAGAGGGCCTTGTCTGCCCCTCCTCCCAGAACAAGACCACACATTCTGAGGCCCCAGTTCCCGGGTCTCCTTCTGGGTGGACAGTGGGTGAGTCAATTCCTGAAATGGCCCAAAGGCCACAGGGTCACTCTTGGGACAGCCACCCTTATGCTCAGGAATCAGGGGGCTGTAGCGAGGTGGGAAGAATGCCAGCGGATGGGTAAACATCACCTAATGAGAAGGCTATGCCCAGAAAAGGAATTGCTTGTTGTTGACTCTGTCTGAGCTGATAGCCTCCTCCCCCACCTGGGTACCACTTTATCTTTTCATCAGAATGGATTGACAGAGTGGTTTGACCCCGCCAGTGTTGCCCCCGGGGCCTGCTGAGCCCCCATGTGTGGACTGAGCCCCAGGTACCCTTTCTGCTCCAACACTCACCTTGCTGCCTAAGCTGAAGGTGGAGGGCACTTTGGGCTGGCCTCCGGAGTACACCCAGGGGTGTGGGGCCAAGGGCCAGTCACATGGATGCTCTGGGGGCAGGCTGGACACTAGGTAGGGTGGCAAGCAGGTGGGCATCCAGAAAGGAGCTCGCTCCAGGATCTTGGTCTCCAGAAGGAAGGGGCAGTGCAAGGGCCGGAAGGCCACAGGTTCACTCTTGGGATGGCCACCATTATGCTCAGGAACCAGGGGGCTGTAGCGAGGTGGGCACGGTGACCCACAGAATGCCAGTGGACGGGTAAGCATCACCTCCTTCCAGCGCAGCCCGTCCTTGCTGCTTGGCCAGCCAGCCTTCCTCTCTCCATTCCGGGGACCTTCACCCTCCACCAGTGGGAGCGTGTCCTTGGGGCCCTGAGGGAAGCCAGGGGGCAGCCAGGAGCCTGGGGTGCTCAGGACACCCCTCCAGAAGGGAGCGGGCTCTCCCAGGCACATTGCCGCAGGGCGCAGGCCATCTCGCGGTGGGGTGTCTAGCTCCCGTCCTGTGATCCCGTTCTCAGGGGCTGTCTTCTCCCAGGCTGGGCTGTCCTTCAGGAAGCTGGGCGGACCCTCCATCACTCTCCTGCCCTCATGGGGCTCTCCCAGAGGGGGTCCCTGGAGCAGAACCATGAAGGCATGAGTTGCTTAGAAACATGCTTCAAGCACCCCAGTTCCTGGCACCGCCCTGGCAGCACCAAGGCACCCCAAACCAGTAAGGCAAGTGGCAACCTACAGCTAGGTTCCATGCTACCTGCCCATGTGAGACTCGAAGGACCTGCCTGGGTGGGATGCCCCAGTAGGGGAAGGTTACCCTTTCCCCCAAGTGCCTGGAACCTGACAGCCCACCTGGGCCAGAGCCCCTCATCAGAGACTACCATTTCTAGGGTGACATGTCCTGCCCTCGTTGAGTCTGGAACCGGTCATGAGCCATGGGGGAGGACAGAGGGTGAGAACCC
>NW_011494789.1:3975677-3976700 GCF_000754665.1 Bison bison bison
GGTGAGAACCCAAAAGATGAGCTCTGTAGAAGGCGCTGCCCTGGGAGACAAGAAGGTTGGATCCTGGCCTTGATCCAGTCCCCTGCTGTGTGACCTCGGGCAAGTCAGTTCACTCCTCTGGGCCTCGGTGTGCCCTTGTGTCAAACATGGTTGGGAGATGCACAGTTTCAGAAGCCTCTTCCTGCGCTGCATCTTTGGTTCCTGGGGTGCTGCCAGGCCACCCCAAGCCCCACCTGGGCTTGTTTGGGTGGGCAGTGCAGGCAGGGCAGGCTGGAGTCATCGGGAAGAACAGGGCTGCTGGCCCGAATTTGTCTCTACACAGGGGCAGCCTCTTAGCGGTGCTTTACAGTTTCTTGGCTTCTGAGGTAGAGCCCAGGACAACTGCTGGGGGCTGGGGTCCCCACCGCTGCCCCAAGGGAAGGAGTGAGCCAATCTGGTAGAGGGGAGTTAGAGGCCTCAGGCCAGATGGGTCTAGATACCCCTGTCTAGCCCGCAGTGTGAGGGCGGCTGTGGACGCTGGTAACTGCAGCCTGGCCGGGGGGAGGGAAGGAGGCGGGGAAAGCAGGCTGGGCCCCAGAGAGAGGCAAAGGAGGGAAAATTGAACGTGCGTGCAAAGGACCAGGATGACAGGTGGCACTGGAGCTGCTGCACTCTCCCAGCAAGGCGGCATGGCCCACTGGGGGAAGCCCCAGGAAGGAGGCGAGGGAACCCAAGGGGAGCCGTGATATAGGGCGCTTGGGTTTTCTGAGGCCACTGCTCCGACACGTCCAGCCCTGTCGGGCATCCTAACTTTCAGAGTTGTGTGGCCCAGCCCAGAGGAGCAAGCAGAGCTCGCTCCCTGCTTGTGGCCGGCTCGGTTCGGAAATGCCCGGCTACGGGCGTCCCCAGAAGGCGCGAGTCTGGCGCCCATCTCTGCGCTTACCTGGGCTTCACGGGCCCGGCGCGGCGCGGGCGGCGGCGGTCGTGGGGGCCGACACCAGGCGTCCTCTCCCCATGGGCCGGCTCCGGGGCCTCCTGGCCGGC
>NW_011494789.1:3976863-3977064 GCF_000754665.1 Bison bison bison
CCGCAGGTTGGAGGGGTCGGACTCCGGGATCTGCAGGATGCGGCACACGGCGCGAATCGGCCGCACCAGCTTCTGGGCCGAGGCCGTGGGTTGCGCCATGGGACGCCGAGACTCCGTGCTGCGCCGCGGGGAGGGCCGGGCCGGGGCTAGGGAGCGGGTGCCCCCGGAGGGAGAGAGGGCGCCGGGCCGGGGGGAACGCGC
>NW_011494789.1:3977621-3979746 GCF_000754665.1 Bison bison bison
GCCAAGCCCGGGAACTGGAGCAAAGGGCGGGAGGGGCCGGACCAGGCCACCGATGGGGCGGGGTGCCCCCAGGGGTGTCAGGGCAGGGCGACTGGGAGGGGTCAGTGCCAGAGCTGGCAGGGGCAGTCGAGTTCTCACGGGTCAGTGATGGGCGCTCTGACCCACGCCAGCCACCCCGTGCCTGCTGGACCACTGGCTCCTGGTCGTCTCCAGCTCTGGCACACGGGCACACTCGCTGGCCCCACTCTGCCCAGCCTGGTCCTCATCTGGCCAAGCTGCTGTCCACCGTTCCAGACCCAAGCCCCCTTCCAAGGCGATGTCCTGCACTAGCCGTGCTAGAAGGGTCTAGACTCTATTCTGTTCTTGGTTTAAGGGTCCCGGTTTCACCAATTACCCAAAGAAGAAGTGGGACCAGATGCCCTCCCACCCTGTGTTCTAGGGGTCGGCCCCTGGCCTGGGATGTCAGTGTCTCCAGGCCCAGCACTGGAGAGGAGCCCATGGGAGTGGCTCCTGGGAGGGAGCAGAGAGAAGGAGAGGAAATGGGAACGCAAGGCACCCTCCACCCGAGGAAGCATCCCAGCTCCTCTGCGGGGGTGGTTCCAGAGCACAGACACAAACAGACAGATTCAAACACACACAGACAGATTCAGACACACACAGAAACCCACACGCCCAACGGGCGCTTCCCTTCCCCTGGGGCACCCACCACCCACCCCGCACAACTCCCCTGCCTCCTTGTGGAAGCCATCCTTGCCCTGCCTTTACCCAGCCTGGGACATGGGCAGTGCCACCCCACCCACCCCCGTTCCATTGAAGGGATGAGTTCACGGATGTGGCCAGCCTTGTCCCGGGTCACCGCACCATTCCTGAAGAAGGGCGCCATGAAAGGCCTGAAGGGAGCCTTCCTTGAGAGGCCAGAGGGGAGGCAGGGATCCTTGGACCAGCTGAGAAGAGGAGGGGTCCTGAGGAAAGGAGGCTTGAAGGGGTCAGCACCTGCACGACTTAGGTCATGTTGGCATAGATTCTCCGGACTTTTGCCTCCCCCCAGAGGCTGGCTTTGTAGCAGGGCAGGCTGGTAGGGGTTGTTTACATGACTGAGTTGTTAACACTCCCTTCCTCCCCTGGCTCCCCTGAGGGGTGGCCTGGACCTGAGTGTGCCCGGGGAACTGATCACGGAGGGTCTAACCCAGATTGCAGTTCCGAGGCCCCCAAGCCCCATCCTCCTGTTCCTAGGCTGGTTCCGGGATGCGGATGGGGGCCGGGGTGTGCCCGTGGTCCCCCATTTGTGTCCTCTGGCAGCCGAAGCTTGTGGAAGAGTCCAGGGGGAGATTCCTGCGGCTTGAGGCCTAGAAGAGGCTGCGCAGGCCAGGGTGGGAGTCTGGGCTGTCAGGGGCCCCCGAGGGCTGGTCACTATCATGCCCCAAGGGGATGGGGACTGTCCCAGGGGAGTGGAACAGACACCCATCCCACCCCATTTGCCAGTCTCTCAGGTCACTGGACTAGACCAGGACTCTCAGGAAAGGCTCCTAAAAATGCCCAGGGGGTTGTGGGGGGGTAGTGGGGTGGGGAGAAGGAGCCCCTTTCCACCCTCACCAATTTTCCATCCTGCTCCATAGCCCATGCCACAGGCCCAGAGCCCTTGTAGCCGGCTGTTCTGAGCCTGAGGACAGCAGGTCTGAGGAGACACACAAAGACACAAACACAGAGGGAAAACCACGCAACGTGGGGACACAATGCCGGCTCTGGCTCCGTGGACAAAGGCGAGCTGACCAACACCCTCCCCCCCACGCGCAGGCCGCTCCTGCCCCGCGCCGACCCCTGGAGAGCACTTACACACACACACACACACACACACACTGAGACACACGTTCCCGCTGACACGCGCAGCAGCACTCACAAGCCAGCTGACCTCACGCTGTCCCCAGAGCCCCTTACCTGGGCAAGCACAAGTGCCCCTCGGGCGGAGCAGCCCCCTGCCCAGGGGAGGGCAGCAGGCGGGGGCGGGGGAAGGGAGCCCCGGAGAGTCGGCCCCAGCTGCCACTAATCCAGGCGGGGAGAGGGGGGGCACCCACGTCAGAGCGGGGACTGCCGGGTGGAGGGCATCTCAGGACATCCCCTCCCACAC
>NW_011494789.1:3979855-3987107 GCF_000754665.1 Bison bison bison
GGGAAGTGTGGAGATGCTTTGGGAGCCAGGGGAAGCTCTGCGGCTGACTGCCCCCTCCCCTCCTGACCCACCCACCCACCCACATCTCTACCTATTTCCTCTTCTACCTCCCCAGTGCCCCTCCCCCGCAACCTTCCCTCCCCTGCAGTCTAGCCACCCCGTAGAGAAAGCCACCTCATGCTGCCCCAGACTCACTCAGGACCTTCTGCCTAGCAACCCAGCTCTGGGCCCCCACCCTGGGATTTCCCCAGCAGGGCATCATCCTCTTGCCCAGGCTTCTGCCCCTACCCAGCTACGGGGCATCCCTGATACTGGGCGGTAGGGGGGGATGGGGACAAGGGATGAGTGCCTGAGAGTTGTCTCCTCAACCCTCTCAAGGGTGGGGCCGTGTCAGCCAGGACTCCCCAACTCAGCCTGAGCCCGGGCTGTGTTGAAACAAGAGGCTAACCACGCTGCCGCCGCCCAGAGTAGCACTGAAAAATGCAACAGTGAGGCCAGGGCACCTGGAGGCCAGAGGTGGGGAAGGGGGACCAGGATCCAGAGGGGCCAAAGAGGCAGGGAGAGAAAGGAGCTGCTGGAAAGGTCCAAGGGACTGTGGGGGTGGGAGGGGGTTGCTGTAGGGAGGAGGGAGTAGGAAGACCTGAGAATGAAGGACCACCTGCACTCGGGAACTTGGAAGCATTGAGGGGCATCCCTCAGAAGCAGGCAAGGTGGATGGGGAGGCCGGAGTGAGCTCAAACCAAACAGATCTGGTACCTGGGCCAAGCAGAGGTGTATGCTTCCAAGGGGACTGGCCTAGGCTCTTTATCTCTGTACCCATGCCCGCAGCAGCGGAACCTGGCGCATCTGTGCTCCAGGCCAGTTGGAACTCTGGTCAGCTCTGATTCTGCCTGGGGAGGCAGTGGGCACGCTGGTGGGTAATGGGGATAGGGGTGTGGGCAGGCCAGGGCACAGCCCAACCTTCCCCTAGGGGCCAGGCCAGAGAGGCGGCGGGTTGGGCCAGGAACCCCATGCAGAGGGAGAGGGTGCCAGGCAGGTGTCTCCGTGATTCCCAGAGGGAAGCCCAGTCTGTACTCAGTGCTGCAGTATCTGTATCCCATGTGCTGGTCCAGAACTTGGGTTTCTCCTTGCCCCTTCCCCTCTGGCCCCAGGAGGTCTTGGAACCCATACAACTACAGCAGACATTCACCAAACATGTATTACAGAGACTCAGGCATTTTCAAGGCTCTGTGATGGGCACCCAGGAGATTCATGATACAAAAATGAACATACAAGGTCATCCCCGGCATCGAGGAGCTTCTGCTCCCTTGATGCGTGTTCTTTTACCAGCAAACATTTGCTGAAGACTCTTAGGTGTCAGGCCCTATGTTGGGTGCTGTGGGTGAAGACTGGGGTCAGGCATGTTAAGAGACTATTAAGGTGTTTCTGGTCCCAGGCTGGGAAAGTCAGGGGAATGTCACAGAGGGGGCGATGCTGAGCTCAGAAATGAGAGAACAAGTACTTCACCATGAACCACGATATGTCACCTGCTCTAACCACTATTTGCTCTGGGACAGGATACAAAAGTAAGATGTAGATCTGTTCATTATGAAGCCACAGTGCAGTGTGGGAGGTGTGGTCTGGATGAGCAATCAACCCCAAGGGGGCATGGGGAAGACTCACGGAGGGCTTCCTGGAGGAGGTGATTTTTGAGTAAAGTTCAAAGGGTACATAGGAATAGGACAGAGCACAGGGGGCTGGGGGGAGCGTGTAGAGGGGGACAGGAAAAGAGCCTGGAGTCATGAGTCCAGATTGATAAGGTGGGGAACAAGAAGCTATTGGCATCTAGTGGGGCAGGAAGCAGAGCGGGCGATGAGCATGCAAGCACAGCCCAGAACAGGGTAAACTGGCCAGAGATCAGGAGCTTCACAAGGGGCTAGAGTCAAGGAAGGCTTTTAGGTGACATCTGATCATGAAGAAACGCTGTGACAGCCTGGAAGGAAGACCATAGGAAGCACAGGAGATTCATACAGCGGAGCAAAGGCCTAGAGGCTGATGCTGGAATGAAAGAGATGCTTCCAGAGACAGAAATAGGAGCAGCGGGGGCAGCCAGGCTAATGGGAAGACTGGGGCTAAGGTGGCCATCAGGGACCATCTCTAATTCAGCCCCGGGGCCCTAGTGACCCTGCCACTCACTGTAAGTTACCATCCGAGGAACGAGGGCAGGCGAAGCCCCACAGCTCCCAGGAAAGCTCCCTTACTGGCACACACTGTCAGCCTTCTGCAGCTGCTCCCTGCTTTTGAGTTTTTATTTCATTTTGACAATTTATCACATGCTCCTCTGTTTTGTTCTTTCAGTACAGGGCTGTGGATCCTGCCATTCCACCCCTACCAAAGCAACCTCTGGGCAGACTTGCCTCAGGAGACAGTGCTCTGACCCAGGGGCAGCACAATCGTGGAAAATTGCTTTATTTTTCCAAGTCTCATCTTTCCATCTGTAAAATGGCTATAACTCCCACCTGACAGTCTTGTCAGGAAGATTTGAGGAAATCACCTCTTTAAAATGTACAAGGTCCAGGACACAATCAATGTTTCATCTCTGCTAGTTTCCTTCTCCTTTTCTCCCTGGCAAGAAACTTTCTCATTTACTCTAGTTCTGCACAGTGGTTAAGAATCCTGACTCTGGAGTCAGACTACCTGGTTTTCAAGCCCAGTTCTGCCACTTACTAGCTGTGTGACCTCAGGCAAATAACTTGCCCTCTCAGTCTCTATTTTCCCTTTTGTGAAATGGAGATTATAATAATAGTAAGTGCTTTGTAAAGGTTGCTGTGAGGAATAAATTAATACACGTTGGGGGCTCAGAGCAGCCCCTGCTGGGGCAGCCATGGTCTAGATGCTAGCTATCAGTAGACTTTGCACCCCAAGTTTCTTGACACATGCCTGGTACCTGGCAGATGCTCAATAAAGATTTTTTGAATGAATAAATGAAGAGATAAGGCAACCCCATGATGCAAGGGAACACCAAGATAGGAAATCACTGAACACCAATCTGTGAGGAGCTAAACCACCCAGCAGATTAAGTACCTCTCCCGAATAAACCCGGATAATCCCCACACCAAGAGTTAATCCACACTCCTCAGGTCACTCTGGGTGACTACCCCATATCCCCTCTTCCCACCTGACACTCTCCCCCATCTCTCGACTTAATCAAAGGTGGGAAAGGACAGCAGGCATATGGGTGGGAGAAGGGAGAAGCCCTAGAACACTACAATAAGACCAGGGCAGGAGAGGGCAGGGCTGGGCACTGGCTGCCCCAGGGATTAAAGGATGAAGTGGAGCCAGCAGACAGCCTGGGTCTCGGAAGAGATTCGAGGATGGGGCAGGCTGAGGACCAATGACCACAAGCAGCAGGGAGGGCCTTTGGAGGCAGGGCCAGGGTTCTTGTATCATCCCTCCAGCCAGCCAGCGGCCAGGCCCCTGTAGGGGCAAGGCTCCGCTCAGCCTCCAAGCCCCGCCCTCCTTGACCTGGAAGCTGAGGGCAAACCAGATTCTGGCAACTGCTGCCCTCTCGTGGCCACTCCATAGAGGTGCAATGTTCCGTCCGTCAACCTGAAGGTTTGCAGACCCAGACACCCCTGGAGGTGCCCAGAGGCCTGGCAGGCCCTTGGAGGAAATCGGCCTCCCCAGGCCTAATCTGCGCATAGCTCAAGATAATCCCCTGTGAGATTATCGTGCTACCTGAAGTCCACACCTTCACTCCCACTGTTTTCTACTTCCCGCGAAGGCCTGCTTCCACCTCCTGACTGCTTTGTTAGACTGTCCCCTTCCAGGGCTGTCCCCCAACTCTCCTATCTCTGAGGTCCCCAGGAGCTTTCCGTGACAGTATTTTCCACACCACAACTATCTGTCAATGGCCATCTGGCCCTGTGGTCTCAGGCCTTTCAGCACTGGTCCTAGGCCCTGACTGGCCTGTGGCGGGCTGTTTAATAACATGTGCTGTGAGGACAAGGACTACAAACCAGAAGAGATGGAGCACTTTTATGAATTTATTTATCAAAACTTCCACAAACCCAGCCTCATTCACCAACACAAACCGTACAATCAGCAACCTCCCCAACCCCCCCCCACACAGGCCTTGGAAAAGGCTGTCAAGTACTTTAAAGGACAGGAAGGAAGTAACACAGCTGGGTGACCTTTGGGTTTCATTTTCCAGGGGTCTGGGGAGGGCTCTGGTCCCACATCTGGGAAGGTAGAGGGACGAGGAAGGCAATAAATAGAACCGTAAGCCCAGCCTGCTTTGGTACATCGTGGGTGCGGCCCTGCGTGTGGCCAGGAACCGTCAGCAAGAGCCAGGAGGGCCAGGAGGGCTGCTGGTACAGCCAGAGGTCCCTAGGAAGGGCCCCAGCGCCCCGCAGGGCAGGAGGTAAGACCCGGCCTGGCTCCGCAGACCCTAGCTGTCCATGTCTGAGGGTGCGGTCTTTTTTCTTGTCCGAACCTTCAGGGAGCGTGAGGTGCCCTGTTGGGGGAGAGAAGGCAGGCACATTGTGAACAGTCGGGGCTGCGGCGGCGGTAAGGACAGCCCCCCCTCCCTCGTGCCTGCCTCACCACCGACCTCCCGGGCCAGAGGCTTCCTTTTGATCACACGCAGGCTCTGGCTGCGGCCCAGCGGCTTCTCTCGGGGCCGGGCTGGTGGCTGGGGGACCACTTCCGTGTCGGACCAACACTCATTATCAGTGTCACTGTCTCGCAAGCCCCCTGCCCGGTACCCTGTGTGGAGGAGAAGGAGCCAGGAGGCAAAGCTAGGCATTGACACAGTCTGAGGGCTGGGGGCAGGCTGAGCCAGGCTTTCCTCCGGCCCCAGGGGAGGAAGCCATTCCTCTCTCTGGGGGGCACTGTTTCGGGTCCCTCTGCCCACTCACCGATAGGTGGCCTGCGGTGGGGTACCTGGTCCTCCAGGTAGAGGGGATCCTGGTAGGTGGGGGCAGGGCCATCGGGGATGGTACGCAGGTCCTGCATGGAGAAGCTCCGCAGCTTCCCGGCCAGTGCACCCTGACTCTGCAAGGGAGCAGGAGCCGCTGCACCACCTGATGGAGGGGGCAGGGCTTCGGGCAGAAGGGGCCTCAGGCAGGGGAGCTGCCCAGGGAAATAAAGGCTGACCTGAGAGCAATCCCTGGGGCACAGGCCCAAAGGCAACGTGGCAACCCTTCTAGTCCTGTGCCAGGGCGCCAACAGCAAGGTTGGGCCCAGAGACAAGGAGCCGCGGCTACAGTCAATGTTAGAGCGAGAAAGTCTGAACTTCAGCTCCATGCTCCCGCCAACACCCCAACCTGTCACCTCTCACCCTGGCTCCCTGGAATGGACAGCTGCTATCCCTTGGCTCCCTGACTGAGAGCTGGACCTGCCCAAAGGGCCCTGGGGATGGGGGTAGGGCTGTTGGAAGGCTAGGGCCCAGGGCACCTTGGTAGCAGCCTGCACAGCAGCAGAGGCGGCAATGTTGAGGCCCCGCTTCCCAAAGCTGAGCACTGTCTCGTAGCTGCGCTCCTTGGCTTGCACGATGTAGGTGTCGATTTCCTGCAGATGATATGTTGGGGAGGAAAGCTCAGGCGGACCGCCCGGGTCACTCCTGTATGGACCCGGAGAAACCACTGGGAGTCACGGCTCCTGGTCCACCCCATCCACAGAGCAAAGGGCTCCCCACCCACTCACCCATTCTTCCACCTCAATGATCCGCCACGCTCCAGGCTCCCCACACCATCCCCAAACCAGCTTCCAGATGGTTACACCCTCCAAAGATCATTCACCTGTGTACCCATTTGATTAGCCCAGAAGAGGAAGAAGGCAAGGCTCTGTCAAGGTCCCACAGTTCAACAGCAGCAGGACTGGGATTAGAGCCCAGATGTTCCCCAGCGTCTCAAGCCCCAAATCCAGGGCTCCTCCCCTTGCACCCACCCCTACACTGCCCACCCTGCCTCCCCCTGGGGTACCTTCTCATGGCGAGACAAGGATGGGTGGACAAACTTTCGGTAAAGCATGCTGGCCCCCCTGGTGTAGGGCGAAAGCAGCCACAGCACAAACGCCATCTTGATCTCGTAGTAGAAAGGGAACCTGTGAGAGCAGAGGGGCAAGGTCCACCAGGGAGCCAGGCCAGGGAGAGCCAGCCCCTCCCCGCAGCCCACAGAACTGGTGCCCGTACCAGGAAATAAAGATGTCTGTGAAGGTCTCCACCGCCATGAAGAGTGCAAAGACGATCCAGTACATCATCCATCGGACCTGGATAGGGTGGGGTGGGGGGAGAGGTCAGAAGCCAGAAGCTGAACCGGCAATACCAACTCCCCTGTCCTGGGCTGACCCAGTCCATAGATTCCAGAAAGCCCTTCCCACTGCATTCCCCTGGCACTTGGCTGGCCTTACAGAATTGCCTCTGAGAAACTGCCACTCATTCCTGTACCCACCCTCAATCAGCTTCACCCACAAGATCTTACAAAGAACCTCAACAGCCCACCCTCCACCCACGCCCATGCTGCTTCAGGATATACCACCAGATTATACCCCTGAAAAAGAGGGAGCCCAGCTTGGACCCCACATACCTCGCCAAATCCTACCACACCCCTCACATGAGCTGAGCCCTCCTGCCCATCCCCACACTCACATATTCACGAATGTTCTTGGTCTTCACAGCCTTGTAGGAAGCATAAGCTGGGTACAGCATCCCAAACACCAGCCTGAAGAGCAGCCCCCAAAACAGAGGAGAAGTGTGAGGGGCACCATTCCCCACACCCCTGCCAGGTGGCTGCCTCCCCCCCACCCAGGTTCAAGGCAGCAGTACCTGCCCTGTTCTTCCCGCTTGGCTTGCACAACCTGTGCCTGAGTCAGTGCCCTGGAGGCCACCTCCCTACCCTGCTGTTTACAAACACCCCAAGCCTGCTCAGGCCTGCAAAAGTGGCCCATGGGTGCATGATGCAGGGAGAGCACAAGGTGGGTGGGAAGCAGGCTTCGGAGCTGTGAGAACACCAGGCTGATTCCTCCCCTGGACGTGTCATCAGGCGCAGGGCCATCAGATCCGGCAGTGCCAGGTGGCAGACAGAGATATTTCAGCCAGGTGCTGGAGTACCCAAAGGTGACAAGTAGGATTGAGTGGGGAGGCTGAGGCCAGGGTGGTGAGTCACGTGAATGACTACTCAGTTGGGAAGCGCCCACAACGTGCCACATCTTGTGTCTGCCAAGGGGCTGCTGGCCGGCCTGTGGTCCTCTCTCTCCCACGCACCTGCCTGCA
>NW_011494789.1:3987405-3988262 GCF_000754665.1 Bison bison bison
GTGAATGTTGGAAGGAGGGGAAAGGCGTAAGGGAGCTCAGAAAGCCCCCTTTCCACCTGACATTCCCAGTTTCCGCCCCAGGGGCAGGTTGAAACCCAGGGACAGAGGGAGTATTAGAACGCCCATACTCACACCACCAGGCGACAGATCATCCACGACACCATTCTGCAGCCTTGGGAAGGAAGGGAGACCCCTCCAGGAAGACGCCCAGAGGGACGCTCACGCCACGGTGGAGGTGTAGGAACCGCAGGGGCGCTAGGCTTGCCCCTTTGTGGAGGCGAAGCCCGCCGCTCACTAACTCCGCGGTGCGGAAAGCCTGAGGAAAGGGGAGATGAGCGGGCCGGGGCAGGCAGGACCGACTCGGGAGCCGGTACCCGCCAGCGCGCTCTTCCGCCCCGCGGAGCCGCTCTGACAGTTACAGCTCTGACCCGCACTTCCTGCTCCGGAGAACGAAGCGTTCGGCCCTTGCCAGGGGCGCTGCAGGTCCCGGGCCAGGGGTGGCTGGTCTCAACCTGCGCTCGTGCGGGTCCCCGGGATCTCAGTGCGCCGGGCCACCGGCACCGGCTTCGGGGCGGAGTTTGCAACTCACTTGAAAGTTGCACGGAACTGGGCGCTGCCCAACCCCAGGTCTCCGGCGCGGGGCGCAGGCGCAGAGAGGCTCCGGAGGGGGCGGGGCGAGGTCCAGAAAAATCTTAACAGACCAATTACAAACATGAAAATCAGAACTGTAATCAAAAATCTTCCAACAAACAAAAGCCCAGGACCTTATGGATTCACAGGTGAATTCTACCAAAAATTTAAAGAGCTAACACCTATCCTACTCAAACTCTTCCAGGAAATTGCAGAGGAAGGGAAAC
>NW_011494789.1:3988362-3989530 GCF_000754665.1 Bison bison bison
AGGCTCCTCCGTCCATGGGATTTTCCAGGCAAGAGTACTGGAGTGGGGTGCCATTGCCTTCTCCACCATAGGTTGGAGTAGCCCTCGAAATGGGAAATGTGGAGGTGGGAAGCGGAAACAAAAAGGTGGGGCCGGGGGAGGAAGAAACGAAGGAAATTCGGAGACTTGACTTTCCGGGGATCTTTACTGGCTCCCGTCTTTTACCTCGTTTTCCCGCCCTCTGTAAGATGGGAATGGGAGTGAGATGGGTGGAGGTCCCGGGTTAGAGGCTCCGTCGAGAACTAAAGGAGGTTTGGCTGAGCGCCAGCAAATCTGGCTCTTAAAAGCACTAGGCCAGGAGATGGGTAAGCGCTTCAAAGATGCTGAGGTGACCTAGACAGAAAGCGGAGAGGACTCGGAGGAGAGGGAATCTGAGGGACTCATCACCTCCATCCCAACTCATCCTGAAGGGTGGGCTGCAGGAGTTGACTTCTCCCACGTCCCTGGGCAGGCAGATTTGAGAGATTCTGGGTGAAGTCCTCAGTCCATCTTCCCCCAAAGTTTGAAATGCCACCTATTTTTGTGAGTCAAGAGCACAGATATCCCTGAGAGCTTTAGTATCAAGAATCGCCACTTTGTAGTGCATTTTTGAGCTCAAGGCTTGAACTTTACAAGACCCCTTTTTACCATTTAGGAAGTAGGCTCAATGGTGGAAAGTAACTTGCTCAAGGGCACCTGATGGTGTTTGCCGGTGGACTATAAACAAATGTTTGGCTCAGCCTTCTTTTGAGGGCAGCTCTAAGAAGGGACAGGTAATGGGAAAGCTCCTCTAGGAGGAAGGTATGTATCTGGAAGAAGGTGGGAGGCTAAAAGAGAAAATTTGCAACATTGTAACATATATATTAGTATATATGTCACTTGACTGAGTGATATATACATACATATATATATATATATATAAGTGGTAGTCACTCAGTCATATCCCCCTCTTTGTGACCCCATGGACTGTAGCCACCAGACTCCTCTTTCCATGGAATTCAGGAAAGAATACTGGAGTGGGTAGCCATTCTCTTCTCCAGGGGATCTTCTTGATCGAGGGATTGAACCCAGGTCTCCCTCATTGCCAGCAGATTCTTTACCATCTGAGCCACCAGGGAAGCCATATATCTATTTCAATAAAAATTATTTT
>NW_011494789.1:3989630-3998379 GCF_000754665.1 Bison bison bison
AACAAAAGGCAATCTTTGCTGCTTCTACAGCGTTGCTGGTGGGGTTACATTCTTGGTACCTCTTCTGCTAGGTGCCCCATTCCTCCTCCTGGACATGGGGAGCACGTCACCCACCCCCGACCCAGCACGGCCTCTTCACTGCCTCACAGAGCTAAAGTGAGGGTGACAGCGGAGCTGCCCAGAGCTGTGGGGGCAGGAAGCTTGGGCAGTTACTACTTTTTGTTACAGCCATAGTCAACCCTCACCATCTATCAGAAGGATGGAGTAGCTAATGATGGAGGCCAGGGAAAGGAGGCTTCTTGGGAATAAATAAACACTCAGTGATTATACAGTCATAATTATAATCATCAGTTTTATTGGTACTGTTGAGTAGGAGAGCTTGCAGTGAAACTGGCCCACAGGAGAAACTACCCCCAAGGCCCTGATGCCTCCTTCTCTCCGCCCCCACCTGCTCACATTGTTTGGAGCTCCCACCCAGACTGGAGGAACAAGAACCATCCAGGGCTAAGGTGATGGCAAGAAGGTCCTGACCGCCATGCAACATTGTAACAAAGGTGAAAAATATCCTTGTCTTCTTGGGGTAGAAGGATGTGATTGATCCTCTGGACAGCCAGGAGGAGCAGGTTGGGGAAGTGCACAAAAAGGAAAGGACATTGATTCTTCTGGAAATAAAGCTGCCTGGGCTGACTATGTGCATGTGAACCTCCAGCAGCCTTCAGTACTTGCTGCAGATCTGCCTCTCCTCCCCTACCCTCGATGCCTTCCAGAGTCACCTGACCTCAGCATCACAGGCCTCGCTTTACCCCCATTCACTGGAGAGGAGCTCCCCCGTGCCCACTCTAAGCCAACCCAACTGGGACCATCTCTCAAAGGGAGACTCTTGGTCCCAATGACTGTGCTAGGAAAATGTAAGAGACAATATGCCAGAGGTCTGTGGCTGAAAGCAGAGCTCAGCAGGGAGGGGTGTAAGGCTGACAGCTGAGGGGGGTTACCCTCCTGGGCTTTGGCAGAGTGAGTGGACTCTGCCTCTCACGCCCTTTGGTCCTGAGCTGTTGACACAGTCACCCAGTTACACTAGGTTGCTAAGCAGCTCTCTGGACATACAGATGACCTGCCCTTGGCAGGTGACCATGCAGGCATATGGTGGGTTCCAGCCCTGCCTTGTGCAAAAAGCTGGTCATTCAGGAGGGAGAGTGTCTCTCATCCCCAGGAGGTGCCCTGGTGGGGGGTGGGGAGTGACAGTCAGAGTGATGTTTATCTTTCTGCTACTACTGCTGCTGCTGCTAAGTCGCTTCAGTCGTGTCTGACTCTGTGCGACCCCATAGATGGCAGCCCACCAGGCTCCCCCATCCCTGGGATTCTCCAGGCAAGAACACTGGAGTGGGTTGCCATTTCCTTCTCCAATGCATGAAAGTGAAAAGTGAAAGTGAAGTCGCTCAGTCGTGTCCGACTCCTAGCGACCCCATGGACTGCAGCCCACCAGGCCCCTCCATCCATGGGATTTTTCAGGCAAGAGTACTAGAGTGGGTTGCCATTGCCTTCTCTGGTTTATCTTTCTACTGGGTGACAAAATGCCAACATGTCTAGAAGACTCAACCCACTTTCCCTGGCAACCTCTCCCCTGGCACAGGATAAGACCCCATTTGAAAAAGTAGGACAGGCATTCCCAGGACAGTGTGGCTGGGGGACCCGAGAGGTACCTGCTAAGCCAAGAGCACGTGAATGTGGTTTCAGAAGGTGGAAACCCAGACATATCATCTATGAGGTTCCCTGTTGTGAGAAGTGGGCATCTGAGGCTAACGGTAAGATGTAGGGTACAGGGGCTCTGTGAAGATAGAGAAGGACAGGGAAGCCTGGCGTGCTGCAGTCCATGGGGTCACAAAGAGTCGGGCATGACCTAGTGACTAAACAACAACAGGGGCTCTGAGACTGAAGATGGGTAGAATCCTAATCCATAGAAAGCAGGTCTCCTCAAAGATCAGCCTTCTCCCTGCCATTAAACAGTCTTCTGTGAGACACTTGGGTATCTCATAGAGTCCTACAACCAAAAAAGTCTTAGCTTTGTGCCAGACACACGATTCTAAGTGTCATACACACATTGTTGTTGTTCAGTAGCTCAGTTGTGTCTGACTCTTTGCAGCCCCATAGACTGCAGCATGCCAGGCTTCTCTGTCCTTCACCATCTCCCAGAGTTTGCTCAAACTCATATCCATTGAGTCACTGATGCAATCCAACCATCTCATCCTCTGCCACCCTCTTCTCCGTTTGCCTTTGATCTTTCCCAGCATCAGGGTCTTTTCCAATGAGTTGGCTCTTCACATCAGGTGGCCAAAGTATTGGAGCTTTAGCTTCAGCATCAGTCCTTTCAATGAATATTCAGGGTTGATTTCCTTTAGGATTGACTGGTTTGATCTCCTTGCTGCCCAAGGGACTCTCTAGAGTCTTCTCCAGCACCACAATTCAAAAGCATCAATTCTTTGTTGCTTAACTTTCTTTATGGTCCAACTCTCACATCGGTACAAGACTACTGGAAAAACCATCGTTTTGACTATATGGACCTTTGTCGGCAAAGTGATGGCTCTGCTTTTTAATATGCTGTCTCGGTTTGTCATAGCTTTCCTTCCAAGGAACAAGCATCTTCTAATTTCATGGCTGGAGTCACCATCCACAGTGATTTTGGAGCCCAAGAAAATAAAATGTCACTGTTTCCATACATACATCAACATATTATAAATCTAATGCATTCAAATCTCACACTAACCCTGTCAGGTAGGTAGCATGGTTAGCCACATTTTTTAGATGAGGAAACTGAGATTCAGATAGGTGAAGGAACATGCTTGAGACCTCCCAACTAGTAAGTGGCACAATCAGGATCAGGCAAAGTAGGTTTTATTATCTACTTTACAGAAAGAGATGCTCAGCTGGGGGAAATCAGTCCACTTGCTTGAAATCTCACACCAGGTCTGAGGGTGGCAGCCATGACGCATGTTTGTCCAGCAGAGGGGGATGGAGAGGAGACCAACCACTGAGCTGGTCCTTAGCCCTATTGGTTGGACTTGACCTGACCGAGGGACAGACAATGGGCCCCAAGACTGTGATCTCCAGGAAGGAACACTTGGCCGTGAGTCAGCCCCAGGTGATCGAGACTAGTCATACTGGCCCAGCAGCTGAGTGTCATCAGCGTGAACTCCTGACCCCAGCACCAGCTGACCCTGGGATGCTTACTCCTTCCTTAGAGGGAGGGGAGCAGGGAGGAAGGGGGTCTGACATCTGATGCTGGCCCCCTCTAAGCATCAGAGACAGAAAACACAGCTTTGTTCTTAAGGAAATAGGAGCTGCAGATCATCATCATTGATACCTAAGAGCCGTCAGTGGGGTGGGATTTTTATTTGAAACAAGTGAATCAGATCATTGCCCCCAAGTGCCTCTGGGCATCTTGCTACCTGGGGGCCCTCACACCATCTGGGCACAGGGAAGAGCCTCCCCACCCTGTGCCTCCCCCACCAGTTCTGCATCTCAGAGCCTTCTATTCCCGGTGTACAGCAGAGGGCAGCAGAAGCTTGGCTGTCAGGAGCCGCTTCCTCTGGACCCTCCTTCCCTCTCTCCCCACTCCAAGACTCAGCTTGCACTGAAAGGCAGTGCTTTTGGGGTGTGTCTCTGTGGTTCAGAGGGTGCCAGGGCCCCCAGGGTGCTCTCCACTCCTGGCACCTGCCCAGATACCTCAGGTGCTTGGCCAGCCCTTGGACACACTCAAGGAGCCCATACAGCACAGGGTCCATGTCCCAAAGGTAGGGCTGAACCCAGAGGGTGGTCAGAGGCAGGGGCAGCTACAGGAAAGAAAAGCAGAAGGCCTTTACCTGGGTGGTCTCCTGTCCCCCAGTGAACCAGATTCAGGGTGAGAGAAGGAAACTCCAGTGGGAACAGAGACAGCGCTGGGAAGAAGTCAGGGTCAGCTGTTGTTGTTATTGCTTCAGGCGGAGGGGTTTTGCCCCCCAGGAAGTCTGGCTGGTACCCAGAGGCTGGTACCACCATTCCCATCATTATCAGCCATGGGGTGGGCACACCAGGGGGTGAGTGGAGGAGGACCGGTACTATGAGCCCCTCCAGGAAGAGAGGCAAGGTCACAGAGGAGACCCCCTTCAGGCAGCACTGAAGCTGTACATGTACACACAGAGATGGGCGTGTAGACAGATGTGTGTGCATGTCACTGAAGAAGGCTGTCCAAGTCCACATGTGCCTGCGGAGGGCGCGTGGCGTGGGAGAGTGTGCCCGGCAGCAGGAAGGATGTGGCCACGGGCTGCAATGCGGAGCATGAGCAGGTAAACAGACAACTGGAGCACCAACAGGAAAGACCAGAGGGTCCGAAGGATAAGCCAAAGAGCAGGAGGGAGCAGTTCAGCCTCCCTCCCTCCCTCCCAGGACACCTCCCCAGGCCAGAGCACGTGGAAGGCAGCAGAGCGAGGGCGACTGCGGGCGGGGTCAACAGGCGTCCATACGTGGGAGGGCACTGGGCGCTGGGTTGCCAGGTGCGTACACAAGTCTTCATGCTGATTCCAGTGAAGATGAAGGGGCATCCCTGGGCTATAGTTCATGGTGCGGCCCGTGCTCAATGGGGTGTGTACACGTGAGAGCACGTGTCATGGATGGGCTGTGTGTGTCTTCCCACAAGCGCATATGTGGCTCACCTGGAGGCTCCCACCCAGCCTCCAGTGTTGCCCGAGGAACCCCGAGGCCCCCAAAGCCCCCTAGGCACTGAGGTCCACCACCACATGTCGGTACACCAGAGTCTGTCCCTTGAAGCTGGGCGCCAGGAGCAGCTGGGCATCCCCAGCTGGCATGTAGCAGAAAGCCCGGGGGGCCTGCACTGCCAGCTCTTGGAACCGCACAAACTTCTGCCGTCCCTCATCCCACTGGTAGATCTGCGTGAAGGAGAAGTCGCTGCCTAGTGCCAGGTAGCGGCGGCCGCCCACCAGGAAGGGTTGCAGGGCCAGCGAGCCCCGGGAGGGCAGGGCCTGCACCTCGGAGAAGCGGGCACCCTCCCAGCGCAGGATCTTGGAGTCACCAATGTAACGGCTGAGGCACAGGTAGCTATCTCGGCCTGCACGGAAGTGTTTCACTGCCTGGGCATCAGGCACCTGGGTCACCTCACCCTGAGCCACAAACTGCTTCTGGGTGCGACTCCACTGATAGATGACGGGAGCCTGCGAACTGCTGGACACGATCAGACGTGGCTTTCCCTCACCATCCACGAATTCCAGGTCGGTGTCACGGTGCCAGGGGTGCAGGGCCTGGTGGGAGTAGAAGCCGTTCTGATGCCAGCGGTAGAGGCTGGGGCACCCGCCTTGGAGCTGTCGGCCACAGCGGAAGTACCAGTCGCCATCGATGCGGAAGGCCTCAAGGTCGTTGGGCTTGCGCACACGCTGAGGGTCAATGTCCTGCAGCTTGGTGAAGCGCGTGGTGTTGGGGTCCCAGTGGTAAATGTAAGAGCCCCCAAACAGCTGGGCCACCACCACATACAGCTGGCTGTCCACCACCATTGGCTTGCAGTGCACTGCAGAGGGGGCTGCGGGTGGAGGGGAGTGGTGTTAGGGGCCCCCCACGCCACACCCTCAGAAAAGAGGGTTGGGCCCTCCGAATAAGGCTCTCTGCTACAGCATTCTCTCCCTGCTGAATGTCCATTGTGTGCTCAATGCTTTCTAATTGTCTCACAGCTAAGAATCCATCTCACCATCACCCTCCCTTTGCCTTTGACTCCAGAGTTCCAATATAAGCTTACACTGAGCACAAAATAGGTGTTGCTAGATATTGACCAACTGAATAACCATCATGTCAGTTTATTGTGTACAAAGGCTCAGTGGTAAAGAATCACCTGCCAATGCAGGAGACACAGGTTCTATCTTTAATCCAGGAAGATCCCACAGGCTTTGGAGCAACTAACCCACTGCACCACAGCTATTAAGACTGTGCTCTAGAGCCTGGGAGCCGCAACTACTGAGCCTACCCGTGCTGACCCCATCCGGGCCACACCTGCTAAAGTCTGCGTGCTCTAGAGTCTGTGCTCCACAGTAAGAGAAGCCGCTGCAATGAGAAGCCCATGCAGCAACGAAGACCCAGCACAGCCAAAATTTAAATATAAATAAATAAGTAAATATATATATATATATATATATATATGATTCAGCTTAGGCATCCCCTCTATCAGGAAACCTTTCCTGATTGCCCAGGGTAGGCCTCTCCTTTGGCCCCCAGAGCATTGTGGTCATATCTTCCTCCTGGCACCTATGTATTACGTGAATGTTATCTGTGTATGTATCAACCTCCCCCCTCGCTAAAAACTAGAAAAGTTCCTCTTGTGGACAGAGACCATGTCTCATCTATCCTTCTACCTGTAGGAACTCAAGGAAGAGAAACAACAGAGCCCACCCCACCCTCAGGGCCACCACTGCCAGGCCAGGCCTAGATACCTGGGATTCTATCATAGTCTCGAAGCTGCCTTTCAACGTAGTCCCACTTGAGGATGGTGCAAGCGCTGGCTCCTGGCTGGGCCAGAGCCAGATAGAGATCGCTGGAGTAGAGGAAGGGCTCGGCTGACACTGCTGGGAAGGACAGCGTCTGGTACAACACGAAATCTGCAGGGATGAGGGATTAGGGGTTAGGGTTAGGTTAGGGAGAAGGGTTAGGGCTACTCGACTGGCAAGGCAGGGCACAGGGAGCATCCCAGGGGAGACCCAGCCTGATGGCCAAGGTGGGGCATCTCCTACCTGTGGTGATGCAGTCGAACTCACGCAGCGGTAGATCCTGCACCTTGTGCTCTTGGAAACGGGGTGGGCTGGCGCAGTAGATGGGCGCCACCGTGGTGTTGGTGTGTGCCAGCCACTCCACCAGCCACTTCACCTTGCAGTCACAATTGAGCGAGTTGCCCCGCAGGTCCCTGGATCGTGAGGGTGATGGAGGAGGCACAGAGAGGGGCAGGCTCTCAGCTGCTCTGCCCACCCAGGCCCTCTAGGTTTTCAGTAGATGTTGGCAAGGCTGCTGCTGGTTGCTCACGTGGCATCTTTGTGCCGGTCAGAGAATGGTCCCCCACAGGGTGGGCTCAGCCCTGCAGACACGTGCTTGACCAGGAGAGTACAGGCTGAGTTTCAGCCCCTACTTGCCTCCTTGGCCAGGTGCCTTTTCCTGTGTAAGACTTCCACATCTATCTGTTTCATCCCCGTTCCTCCAAACCTTCCTCAGTCTGGGGCTTTTGTTTTCTTGTAGAAATACTGATCAATGACTGTGGCTATGCTACTGGACTTAAACCGGATTCAAATCAAACATATGTTCTAAAAGCACATATTCAAAAAGTACATCGTAGGAGGGAGGCTCAAGACGGAGAGGTGAAGTGAAGTGAGGTCGCTCAGTCGTGTCCGACTCTTTGCAACCCCATGGACTGTAGCCTATCAGGCTCTTCCGTCCATGGGATTTTCCAGGCAAGAGTGCTGGAGCGGATTGCCATTTCCTTCTCCAGGGGATCTTCCCAACCCAGGAATCGAACCCTGGTCTCCCACATTGCAGGCAGACACTTTACCGTCTGAGCCACCAGGGAAGTCCCAAGACGGAGAAGACATACGTATACTGATTGGTTTCCCAGGGGGCGCTAGTGGTAAAAAACCCCTCTGCCTATGCAGAAGACGTAAGAGATGAGGGTTTGATCCCTGGGTGGGGAAGATACACTGGAGGAGGGCATGGCAACCCACTCCAGCATTCTTGCCCGGAGAATCCTATGGACAGAGGAGCATGGTGGGCTACAATTCATAGGGTGGCAAAGAGTCAGACACGACTGAAGCAACTTGGCATGCACAGAGCTGATTTGCATTGCTGTACAGCAGAAACCAACACAACGTTTTAAAGAAATTATCCTCCATTTAAAAATAGATTAAAAAATAAAATACTTACCAAATTGGAAAAAATATACACATAATGTCTTGCATGCATTTTAAGAGGGTCCACAAATGCCTTGAAGAACCTCAACTTGAAAGGCTACCAATCTCTGTATAAATCAACCTAGCCTTCTCCCCCGCCCAAACCTAAACCCTCCCAGCCTGTCAAGACCTTATGGTCTTCCAATTCTGGCTCCCACACTGCTCCCTCCAGGGCCACGCCCCTTTGTGCCATTGTCAACAAAAAGTAGGACTCAGGCCTTACAAGTCACTCAGGATGTCCAGGGGCCGAAAGATGTCTCTAGGCAGTGTCTGCAGGTTATTGTTGGCCAGTGAGCTGAAAGAGAGACCTCTGGGTCACCTACCTGAAGGTCATGCCCAAGGCCAAAGGCCACAGGAGACAGGGGGCTTTGGGCCAGTGTATGAGCGTGATGTACTCACAGGTGTGTCAAAGACTTGAGTCCTCGGAAGGTAAACTTGGATAATGCCCAGATGTCATTGTTCTCAATGAAGCTGGAGAAAACAAGAACTTATTTCAGCTGCCATTCAGCATCCCAGACCACTTCCCCCAACCCCAGCTGCTTCCCTATGGCCCTTCTAGATTCCATCCCATGACCCTAACGCAGGCTTTCATTCTGAATCTGGACATGAAGCCTGTGGTGACAGGCATTCAGGTGGGATGGTTTACGCAGAGGGATGGATGAAACGACCTTCTGCTCGGGCCCTTCAGTCAGAGGATTCAAGGGCTCTCTTCCCACCTCACCCCCAGCCCTCCCCTCTCCATCTCTGTTCTCAGCCCTCCTCCCAATTCCCCTTTCCTTCCCACGCAC
>NW_011494789.1:3998479-4003604 GCF_000754665.1 Bison bison bison
CAGGTACTGCAGGTGTGACAGTCCTGTGAAGGCATTGTCTCCAATCAGTGTAAACTTGTTGGAATTGAGTAACCTGCAGAGACAAAGGCGGATTAGCGTTTCCAAGGGCACTCCTGCTGTGCCAGCTCCCAGCCAGTTGCCTCACCCCCAAGCCATGCCTCCCACCCTGGGGACCCTAGCGGAGGGTCCTGGAGCAGCCTGGGTGGCAAGTCCAGGCGGGAATCTGCTCTGGTCCCAGAAGCTCCCAGGGCCCCCATTTGCTCCTAGGGTATATCTCTCCTGCCAAGTTGGGTCCTTCCCCACAGCTCTGCCTCCCACCCTCACCCAGCTCACTCCAGTTCGTCTCAGACCGATGGCAACTTTGAGGATAACCACGTTTATCTTTTCTTGTGACTGGGGCTTCAAGCATAAATAGCTCCCTTTGGAATTCCAGACCCTCCTCTCTTCCCTCCCTTTCAGCTCCAGGCTCTCTCTTCAAATCCTGATCCTTGGGGTCACTTGTCTCTAAGGTGACCTCTCTCACCTGCACTGTCCACCCTCTGGCTCCAGCCCGAACTATCACACCCAGTTCTTTGGGGTCTCCAGAGGACACAAGTCCATTCCTAACTGGGCCCCAAATATCCTCGTTCTTTGCTTTTGCGTGCAACCTGGACCTTCCTTCCCCAAACTGCTGCTCTCTGCGCCCCTCTGGACTCTGCACTGCTTCACTATTTGTGGCTTTCCCATTGGAGCGAGAGTAAGGGACACGTGCACCTTGACCTCCACAGGCAACTTAGGATCACTCTCCTCTCCCCTCCCCCTAGTCTTCCCTTCCCCTTCCGACCCTGCCCTTCAGCGAGGCCCTGTCCATACAGGAACTGCAGCAGTGGGAGGTGGGAAAACGCTCCATCCTGGATTTCGGAGAAGGCAGCATTCACCAGCGTCCTGCAGGGGACATCTGAGGGTCAGTAACCAAGGGGAGAATACAGGACTGTGCTGGGATGGCATGAAGTGGACAGGGCAATGTCTTCTGTATACACTCGCCTTGGAAACTCCCCATGTCACCTGGCTCCACCCCCCTCCCCCTCAACCTGAGGCTATCTTTCCCTTCTCACAAGCTCATTATCATCCTCCACTACTGACTCCCTGAGCACCAAGGCCAAAAGAAGATTCCATTACCCATACCTGCTTCATCATCCAAACACCCACAGTGTGCTGGGTGCTGTTGAGGGATGGAGCACTGGGATGGGGTGGTGGATTAGCATCTTGCCCTCAGGGACCAACCACACAGCCTATCTAGTCCCTTAGGCTGCTTGCTGCAAGTGATAGGCTGGCTGGCCCTGAGCAGAGTGCTGGCGAGACCAGTGGCAGGCGTCCACCAGGGCCAGGGCACGGTAGGGGTGTATCTCCCTTCCACCCTTCCCCCTGCTGCCACCTTCCCCCTCCAAGAGGCCTTCTGTCCTTGGTATGACATCACAGGCAGGGGCCCCCATGCTCATGTAAACAACCCCCTCCCTCCAAGTCCAGTGCCCGCACACAGTAGGTCTCATTAATGCTGATGGTGATGATGATTCATTCTTGGCTATAAACACTCGCTTTTCCAGCCATGGCTGCTTTCCCCAGCATGACTGCATAACTCCCAGCCAGGCTGGAGCCCTCCTGGTCCTCACACTCTGTAGAGAGGGAGCAAGGGTTCTCCCCAGAGCAGGGTTTTTGCCTTCTTCTTTCCCGCCCCCCACCCAACCACACCCCAGTCCAGAGCACTCACAGAGAGATGACCTCGGAGGGCAGGTTCCTGGGCACTGCCTTAGAGTCCACGCAGAAGGCAGTGTCCCTAGTGCAGGAGCAACTCGGGGGACAGGGGGGCGTCTTGGGGGGTCTCTTGGCGCCGACTTGCAGCATTAGGCAGAGGCCCAGGGTAGACAGCGCCAGGAGCCGGAGCCCTGAGACCCGCCTGGCCTGCAGCCCCGCCATGCTGCCTGCGAGCTCGCGGCCCCCGCCCCACCGCTCCCGGCCACCCCGTGCGGGCGCTCCCGAGCAGCCGCTGTGACAGCTAGGGTCCCCCTGGCTGTCCTCTGCAGAGCTACTCCTCCGGCCCTCGGGCGCCGGCGGCCGTCCCCGCCCCTGCTCGCTCCCGCGAGCCGAGCACTCGGAGAGATGCAGAGATGCGCGGATCCGGGGGCCGAGCCGAGGGCTGACAGGTTGGGAGGACGCGGACTGCGGCGGGCGGCGGGGGCGCGCAGGGCGGAGCGGGGGAGTCCCCGGTGTGGGGAGGGGAGTAGCCACAGAAAGGAGTGGTTGCGCCCCGGTCGGCCGCTGCGCGCCCTGCAGGCGGTCTCCGGGGCCATCTGCTCACCGGCCTGGCACCCAAAGCGGCTGGGCGCTAGGGTGTGTGCGTGTGCGTGCGCGCGCGCGCAAGATCTCCTTGTGCAACCTTCACGCGTGCACACTTGTCTCTGCACGGACATATATTTCCCCGGGGCAGGCATTGCTACGCTTTGAATCTATGTGCCTCTGTGCTTCTATCTTGGCCCTCAGCGGCCTGTGAGCAGAGTTCGTGGCATGCCATGTGTCATAAGTGACGTGCGTGTATTTGTTCACATCTCCGAAGGCTAGTCAACAGAATGTGCCTTTGTGTCTGTGCGAACCTAAAGGGGAAATATCACTGGAGTTGGAATGGGAATGTGTGGAAATCCAGAACATTCCTCATGAGGCACAGTCTGTGGTCGAGGGTACTGGGAACGGCCTTGGGCATTTCCAGTCCAGCCCTTGGTTTAACAAAGGAGGAAACTAAAGCCCCAGTGCAGAGGAAAGCAGCCAGCCTTATCACATCTACTAGCTGCTGTGTACTCTGTGTACTTATCGCCTCAACCTTTTGAGGTCTTTGTTATTAAACACCTTTTGCAGATAAGGAAAGTGAGACCTGTAGTACCCAAAAAAGAAAGGGACAGAGCAAGGGTTTAAAACGCACTCTGCCTGACTCCCTGGGCTCCCTGGTAGCTCAGCTGGTAAAGAATCCGCCTGCAAGGCAGGAGACTCTGGTTTGATACCTGGGCTTGGAAAATCCCCTGGAGAAGCGATAGACTCCAGTATTCTTGTCTGGAGAATCCCAAGGACAGAGGCACCTGGCAAGCTACAGTCCATGGGGTCACAGTCAGACACGATGAGTGACAGAGAACACACGACCTGACTCCAGAGCCAACAACCGTTCTACACATGGGATTTTCAAAGTCTGGTCCAGGGAGCCCAGGGGTCTGAGGACCTTCCAGGGAGTCTTTGAGGTCAAAACAATTTTCCTAATCATGTTAAGGCATTATTTGCCCTTTTCATTTTCACACTCTTACAGAAGTACCCTGGAATTTTCCAGAGGTTACAAGACATATCTTCTATGAAATTAAAGAAATCTGCAAAAATGTAAAACAATGACGTCCTGCTCCATAATTTTTTGTTTTGTAAAGTAGTTAATTTCATTACATAATTTATGTTACATGTGCTACAAAACATTGGTATTCAGTCGCTAAGTCGTGTCTGACTCTTTGCAACCCCAAGAAGTGCAGCACGCCAGACTTCCCTGTTCTTCACTAGATATCTGCCTGAGTTTGCTCAAACTCATGTCCATTGAGTCAATAATGCCATCCAACCATCTCATCCTCTGTCGTCCCCTTCTCCTCCTGCCCCCAAATTTCCCCAGCATCCCAGGTCTTTTCCAATGAGTCAGCTCTTTGCAACAGGTGGCCAAAGTATTGGAGATTCAAATTTAGCATCAGTGCTTCCAATGAATATGCAGGGTTATTTTAACTAAATTAATTCAGTTTTTAAAATTTCTTAGTAAATATCAATATGGTAAGTATCGATAGCTGTAAGACACATAAACAAAAGCACTTTAGGGTTTTCACTACTTTTTAAGTGTTAAGGGTTCCTGAAACCAAGAAGTTTGAGAACTGCTGCTCTCTACTATGTTATTTCCCAGGAGTGTGTGTGTGGGGGGAGGATGATTGTCTGAGAGCTCACAGGTACAGTTAGGTGGATGGGCTCCCAGTTCAGTGCTCTTTCCATCAGTCCAGAAAGCCAAGATCACTGGATAGAAGATGCTTCCCCAGCTGTCCCTAGCCTCTGCCAGACAGGGATTCTCTGGTGTGAGTGTTAAGTCCATGTTCTCCCAGCCAGGGATGCCCCTGCCCTTGGATGCTCACTTGCTACTGCCCATCCAGCTGCCCGTGCTGCCCTCCCCATGCCAGTTTGTGGGAAGACAAGCAGTGGGGGTGGGGAGGGTGGCCTGGGCAGCTGGACAACTGTCCCCACCCGTCCCTGGCACGGCTGTGCCCAGAACACAAAAGGCAGAGTGAATCCTGTCCCTCCCCTGCAGCTGAGGGGCCAGAAGGAGGAAAAAGAGAAGGCACACACAGAAGTGGCTACCATGGGCTTCTCCATCACCCATGGTTCTCAGAGAGCTTTAACTCAGATACAGACAGAACAGGGCAGTCTGGGTCCTATTCTTAGCCAGTGAGAAGAGGTGCCCTGGGGGGTGAAGTCCATGATGATAATCATGACGACTGAACTTGCACATCGTGATGTCATTGGATCCTTACAACAACTTGGAAAGAGGAGCAAGATAGGCTGTATTAGTTCCCTTTCACAGATGAACACGTGGGTGCATGCGAAGTTACTTCAGTCGTGTCCGACTCTTTGCGACCCCATGGACTGTAGCCCGCCGGGCTTCTCTGTCCATGGGATTCTCCAGGCAAGAATACTGGAATGGATTACCATGCCCTCCTCCAGAGGATCTTCGTGACCCAGGGATCGGACCTGCATCTCTTATGTCTCTGGCGTTGGCAGGTGGGTTGTTTACCACCTGGGAAGCCCACAGATGAATGCACTAAAGCCAAGAAAGGCAGAATGACTTATCCATGGTCCCAGAGCTGAGCTTATCAGTGAAGCACTGTGTCTTCTACATACTGAGGGAATAAACTACTGACCCCTCATTAGGAGCCCTGTCATGTTTGGTGACAGTCTCATTATCACCGAGTAGAGTTACAGGTTGGCTGCATGCATGTGCCTGGCCCTGTGTGAAGCCTCAGGAAGGCATGGTCTCAGGGCTGGTCCCAAGGGCTGGCAGCCTGGTTGGGAAGAAGGGCAACACAAAACA
>NW_011494789.1:4003704-4010415 GCF_000754665.1 Bison bison bison
ACAGAGCTGAAGGGGACAGCGGTGCCTGCTAAGTGGCAGGTGAATGTGCAGGAGGGAAGGGGTGCTGTGGGTTAGGGTGGGAGCACAGAGGGGGTGCCACTGGCTCTTGCCTGGTCTTTTAGGGTGGGTGGTATTCAGAGAGGTAAAGAGGCATTGAAGGTACGCTTCCCAGCAAGGAGAAATGGCCTAAATAAAGGCCAAAAAGTGAAAAGCCTAGAGCGGAGGGCTGGGATAGTGTGGGGGGAGGTGAGGTGACAACCTGCATGCTCAGCTGAAGGTCCCTTGACCCTTTCTGGAAGGAAGAAAAGAATCCCAAGACCTTCCATGTCAGTGCCAGCATGTAAATTTCCCTTATGAAACTTGAGAACACCCTTCCTTCCCCAACTTCCAAAAAGGCAAAAATGAATTAATAAAGAAAGGGATAAAAACAAAGTTGTAAGAACCACATCCTAACGGCAGCCGGCAGGGGAGACTTTCCCCAGCAGCCAGAGATGCTGGCAAGCTCCAGGCACAGCGCCTGCTCAGAACCAGAACAAGCCCCACAGCTGGATCATGCCCCACCCACCCCCAGGATGCCCACAGGGACCCCCAAGATGCTTGCCATTCTCCTTGGTTCTCCCGCTGGCCCACTGCCCATCTGGCTCAGGTCCAGTATGTGCGAGTCAGCCAATCAATCCCAGTGTTGCCAGGACAACCGGGGTGGGAGTGGGGGCCCTGGGGCCAGCAGGGGTGGGCACGGCAGGCAGGCTGTCTCCTGCATCTGGCACCTGCAGCAGCTGAGGCTGCATACAATCCCCAGAAGGATGTTTCTCCTCCCTCCTTCTTCCTGGACTCCCATCCCTTTCTTTCCCTCCTCCTAGGACACTTGCTGCTAGAGGCTTAGGCAAATATTTAAAGCAGCAGTTGGAGGTGAGGAGGGTGGTGGGAACAAACACTTCTGTCTCTCCTTTCCGGAGCTTCTCTTCTGGGACTCTCAGCTCAGATGCCATGCCGTTGTGTAACCTGGAGGCTAAAGGCTCTCCAGCTGGAGAGGGGGTCCTTGTGGAGACAAGGGAACCTGCCAGGGCTGGAGAGCTGGGGGCCAGCTCGTGACTGAAGGGCAGGGCCAAGGTGGGAGGGGGTGCCCAGCAAGGGACAGGAATTGGGGTGAAGTGTTGGAGTTCAAGTACAAGAAGAATGGGGTGAGGCCAAGAGAGGAGTGAGGTGTGGGGCTCTGACTTACACTCGAGTTAAAGTTCAGAGGTGAAGGCAATGTAGAGACCACTTGGCCCAGCAAATAGAGGGAGCTGGAGAGAAAGGAGGCAGTCATTAATTGACGTGGTTTATTACTACAAAGCAACAGAGACGACTTTGGGGAAAGAGACAGGAAAGGGGTAGAGAGGAGAAGAAGAAGATCCAGAAGCGGTTCAGATCTGGGTAAGAGCATCCTCAGGGCAAATGCAGGAACAGAGGATATAAAAAGAAGAGTGTTGAGAGGGTAGGGCGTGAGGCAGCACTAAGCAAGTGGGCTGATTCAAGGGCAAGGAGATGGGGACCCCCATCAGACACCACCACCAGCCCTGTGCAAGGCTGTCTGGGCATAACTGTCAGGTGAGGAACTGCTATCAAAAGCCTCTAGCTTGGGACTTCCCTGGTGGTCCAGTGGCTAAGACTCCACACTCCCAATACAGGGGGCCCAAGTCCAATCCTTGATCAAGGAGATAGATCCTGATGCCACAATTATGATAGAAGGTCTGAAGTGCCCAGTGCAGCCAAAAAAAAAAAACAACCCTCCAGCTTGATCTCTGAAAATGGTTTGCTCCCTTGATGCAGAAAACCCACAGAAACATGCAAATCCAGAAGTTCAAATCTTCGTGTTCACTTTAGGAACATTCATGAAACGGCACAGGCTATCAAGGGTATGTATATCCCTAAAGCCACCAAGTATTTGAAGGATGTCACTTTAGAGAAGCAATGTGTGCTGTGCCCTTGTTCCAACTGTGGAGCTGGTTGATGTGCCCAAGCCAAACAGCGGGGCTAAACATAGGGTTGGCGACCCAAAAAGAATGCTGAGTTTTGCTGCACGTGCTTAAAAATGCAGACAGTAATGCTGAACTGAAGGGTTTCAATGTGGATTCTGTGGTCAATAAACCCCCAAGATGCCGCACAGAACTTTGCAGAGCTCACAGTCGGATTAACCCCTGTGGGACTCCCCCTGCCACACAGAGATGATCCTGACTGGGAAAAGAGCCAGTTATTCCTAAACTTGCACAGGAACTTGCGCAGAAGAGAAAGCTGTCCCAGAAGAAACTGAAGAAGCAAAAATGTATGGTCTGGAAAATAAATTCAGCATAAAATAATTGCAGGGACTTCCCTGGTGGGGAATCTGCCTGCCAATGCAGGGAACACAGATTCAATCCCTGGTCCGGGAAGATCCCACCTGCCCTGGGACAGCTAAGCTGGTGTGCCACAATTACTGAGAACTCACTCTAGAGGCAGTGCTACGCAACACAAGACGTCTCTACAACAGAAGCCTATGCACTGCAACTAGAGAGTAGCCCCTGCTGGCTGCAACTAGAGAAAGCCTACAAGCAGCAATGAAGAACCAGCACAGCAAAAGTAAACAAATAAATACAACTTAAAAATAAATGCAAAAAAGGTAAAACCAAGTTAAAAAGAAAAACCCTTCAGCTTACAAACAAGCCCATACAAAGAAAGAAAAACTGCATGTTAGTAAGAATGTATAACTAGAAGGGACAGTTTTCAGAATTTGGGAAAGAATGACCAGGGGCATGTCTGAGGTTAGGTACAAGATGTGTGGGAGTAGGCAAAGCAGGTATACCTGAATTGAAAATCTGACACTCCCAGGAAATTTATGAACCATTTATGAAACCCTGCACTGATGCCAAAGCACCTCGTGCCTTTGGTACTGTCCCTGTGGGTCCACAAGATTTCCCCTTCCTGGAGCTTAGGCTCCAGGGGCAATTTCGAGGCAAGTCTGGGGGCAAATCTGTTGGGAAGTGTGCTAGACCCATTGAGTCTGGCCCTTGGTTGCTGAAGAGGTTCAGCCTGGCAGAAGAACAGGAAAAGCCATAAGATGGCAGGGGCAGGTGCCAGCAAGAATGGTAGGCACGCCAGGAAGACACCCACAGTGAGAGGTGTAGATTTCTCAAGGGCAAGGTTGCTCAGCTCACCCAGCTTTGCTTTCCCTGGGGCCAACAGGACTCACGCGCCAGGGCCAAGGGCCCTTAGGCGCTCTTGCAGCTGGCTTATCCGGCCCTTGGCTCTGAAGGGCCAGGAACAAACAGGCTTCAAAGCTGAGGGCTTGGTTGGCAGACAGGGACTGGGTCTTTTACCTCTGTCCTGTGTCCATGCTGGCACATATAAGACCCTCGTCGTACTCAGAGATGAGGAGGGAAGGTGTCTACAGCAAGATGGATGTGGGCAGCAAAGAGGTCTTGATGGAGAGCCCGCCGGTGAGTCTGATCGTGTGTACATATATGTGTGTGTGTGTACATGTGCAAGAGTGTATCTGTGTACGATGGGCTCTACCTCCTCCAACCTCTCTGGGCCTGTTTCCTCACCCAAATTCATTCACTCAACTAACCTAGGACTGTGCTAAATTAAGACAGGGACACCAACCACTATGACAGAGACTCGGAGTGGCAGACTCAGCAGCCACTAATTCCCATACAAGGGGCTGCGAGCCATCAAAGGGGTCCGTGGAAAAGACTGTAGAGAGCACGGGAAAGGAGCCACTATGCAGGAAGTCACAGGAAGCTTTGCAGAAAAACTAACATTTGAGCTGGCTCCAGAGGAACAAGCTGGAGCTCACCAGGTGGAGAAGGAGGAAGGCATTGCTGGAAGAAGGGATCATATGCCTAAAAGCATGGATTTGGAGGGGAACTGGAGGGTATGGGTGTGGCTGGGATGTCAGAGGTGTGCAGGAAACAGCAGGAAGTGAGACTGGTGAAACAGGCTCTCTTGGATCTGTTCAAGCTAGACCTCACTTCTAAGCATCTATGAGTTTGTTGGAATCCAGGCCCCCTCCTCCAGGAAGCCTCTAACCGGCTCAGCCCTCTTCTACACGTCCATGGCATTGGTTGTTCAGTCCTGGGAGAGAGTGGGAGGGTGTCTCAGTTGTGCAGGGAGAAGGGGCATCTTCATGACCTCATACCTGTCTCCCCGCCTGCCCCACATGTCAGGACTACACAGCAGTCCCTGGGGGCCGGCTCCGCATCCCTTGCTGTCCCGTGAACATCAAACGCCTTCTCATCGTGGTCGTGGTTGTGGTCCTTGTTGTCGTGGTGATCGTAGGGGCCCTGCTCATGGGCCTTCACATGAGCCAGAAACATACAGAGATGGTGAGTAGGCTTGGGATGGGGTGGGCAGTGGATACAGGGCAGGTCAGATAGAGGCCCTGGGATGGGGTGGGCAGAGAGCAAATTGCCCACAGGGAATGAGGCGAGGAGGCAAGTGACACCTCAGGGAAGGACAGAGGGAAACAGGGTGGCAAACTTAGCCTGGGCTTTTTCACCAGCCCCCACCCCACAGTTGAACAATCTGTTTCCTCCAGTGCCTGGTTTCCCTGGGCCTCTCTGAGCTCCCAGGAAAGAAAGAATTGCATTTGAGTAAAGAACACTGGGGCTTCCCAGGTGTGCTAGTGGTAAAGAACCCGCCTGCCAATGCAGGAGACATAAGAGATGCAGGTTCCATCTCTTACGGGTCGGGAAGATCCCCTGGAGGAGGGCATGGCAACCCACTCCAGTAATCTTGCCTGGAGAATCCCATAGACAGAGGAGCCTGGAGGGTTACAGTCCATAGGGTCTCAAAGAGTTGGACATGACTGAAGTGACTGAGCATAGCACAGCACAAAGGGAACTGAGGGTGGGTATGAGCTGCTGGGATGAGTGGGGAAAGAGGAATGCCAGGCAGCACGATGCCCTCCTCTAGGTTCTAGAGATGAGCATCGCAGGCCCAGAAGCACAGCAACGCCTGGCCCTGAGTGAGCGTGTGGGAACCACTGCCACTTTCTCCATTGGCTCCACTGGCACTGTGGTTTATGACTACCAGCGGGTGGGTATGCTCGGACCTCTTGACCCCAAGGCTAGGGAACCAGTGATAATTCTGTGCTAGACCTCTTCAGGTTTGGCCTTCCTACAGGTTCATCTCTCCCTACCCCCAGCGCTTTTGCTAAGCCCCAGATTCCAGTATGACTCCTTCCAGTGCCCAACCTAGAGGGGGATGGCCTAGAGTTGGGAGTGAGCTAGGCAGCACCTTACTAACTGACCCTCTTGTATGTCCCCATGCCCAGCTCCTGATTGCCTACAAGCCAGCCCCCGGAACCTGCTGCTACATCATGAAGATGGCTCCGCAGAACATCCCAAGTCTCGAGGCTCTCACCAGAAAATTGCAGAACTTCCAGGTGGGTGTATGGGTAAGAGGGAGTGGGTTGGCTTTTCCCAGGGCTGCTGGCAGGAGCATTTTAGATGATGATTTTGTCACCTGTAAAACGCTGCTCCTCGTGGACTGCCAGGTGAATGTCCTCCCTGGATTCCCCTGCACTGAACCTTTCCTAGCCAAGTTCCCCATCCCCACCCTGCAGCCAAGCTGCTGGCTTAGCTGAGCCCACATACCCCCTGGGGGCTCTGATTCTAGCACAACACCTTCTTTACACAGAGAGACTGCCTGGCACACCTGAGGTCCCACGATAAGGACCACAGGTGAGACAGAAACTCAGTTCCCAGGCTCCAAATCAGATGCTCTTTCCAGGCCAAGCCCCAAGTGCCTTCCTCGAAGCTGGGCCAGGAGCAGGGCCATGACGCCGGCTCAGCATTCTCTGGGGACCTGGCCTTCCTGGGCAGGACCGTGAGCACCCTGTGTGGCGACGTGCCCCTGTACTACACCTAGGACTGGTCAGGTGAGCAGGTGTGACCTCCAGGGCACGGGAACAGACGCAGCCCGGGACGGTTTGGGCCACCTCTTCATGTCAGCTGACCAGGCACTGGGGGACCCAACAAGATGGGGTCACCTACAGAGCTCCAGGGAGGGAGGGTTTCACAAACATCCCCTCCAGTCCTTCTCCCTCACATAATAAACAGTGTTTCTTCGCTTCCCAGGGCCTCAGGAAGCCCCAGAGGGACAGCGGAGATCCAGGAGCAAAGGGTCTTGTGCAGACTGGCAGGAAGCAGATCCTGTCGACACCACTGGGACTGGCCCTGCAGAAATGGGACTGTGGGAAGAGGTGGGCAGAGGAGAAGCAGCTCCTAGGGCCCAAGGGGGCTCCTACCACCAAAGATTAAAGCATCCTGATTGCAAAACGAAGGGTGTACCTCGTCTGTCCTCTCACAGCCCGGCTCTTGGTGGGGGCCGGCCAGGGGAAGGCTAGAGCCTTGGGGGCGCCAAGCCGGCTTTCCCGTTCTCCCCCGATCCCAGGGTGAGGAGACTGGGGAGCAATCCGCGGGCTCCAGGCGCCCTCCAGTGGCGTCTCCCGAGGGAGGGAGCGAGACGGAGACGGCGAGAGACCGAAGGACCGAACTAGAGGGACAGGGACCGAGATGGGCGAGAGCGAGGGTCCGAGAACCGGAGACAGCGAGAGCCGCAGGCGGGGAAACGCAATCCGAGACAAGGGGGGCTAGAGCGGGGCGGAGGCTGCACGATCGACCCGACGGCGTGTCCGGACGGCCCAGGAGGGGCTCGGGCCGGACCACCCCGGGGACCGGCGCCCCCTCC
>NW_011494789.1:4010515-4010817 GCF_000754665.1 Bison bison bison
CGGCCGGCTCCGTGCCCTCCCCGCCTCCGGCTGGCGTGCGTCCCGGCCCGGCCGATCGCCGTCCCGGCCCCGAGGGGGGCCGAGCTCCGGGCGAAAACCCGCCCTCCAGCGAGCTCATTTCCCTAAAGAGGGGGAGAGGGAGGGAGGGAGAGAAGGAAAGAGACGGAAAGAAGGGAAGGGAGAGCGGAGAAGCCGGGCCGGAGAGGGGGCGGGAGACAGGAAGGAGGGAGGGCGAGCAGAGGGAAGGGGAAGAGGTAGGGAGAGCTCGGGGGGAGAGCGGGCGGCCGGGAGCGCCCTCCCCT
>NW_011494789.1:4011531-4020979 GCF_000754665.1 Bison bison bison
CCAAACTCCTGTGTGTGTGTATGTGTGTGTGTGTGTGTGTGTGTGTGTGCACACGCAGTTTTCCCTTCTGCCAGATCCGGGGCTCCAGCACACTGGTGTTTTCCATCCTGTCTGTCTGGGCTGCCCTAGGGGCTACACATCTGTCCGGCTGGGTTCAGGGAGGCCTCAGTCTCCAAGCAGGTCTCCTGAGACCTACCCCCACCCCCCACCCACCCAGTCCAAGTGGAAGAAAGTTTTTTCCAAGGGATCCTCTGAGATCATGCCCCCTGGGGATCCCATTTCCCCACCAGCAGCAGCAGTTTACTGAGACCTCAGAGACAGCTGTCAAAAGTCAGAGAAGCCAGCTCAGGACTGGGACTGACTTCTGTCCCCCTGTGCCAGAGGCCCCTGCCAAGGCCAAGTGGTGGTGGAAAGAGGGAAAAACGGAACTTAGGTACTGTATATCAGCTCTCTCCATCCTGCAGACACTGGAGGTTAATTAGCCCAGGTCAGGGCCCCAGAGGGGGTGTGTGTGTGTGTGTTCTTTGTCCATGAAGACCTGGTGTAACCCCTTCACTCCTGCTGGGCCCAGAGGGATTCCCCCCCTCTCCCCCCTACCAGAGTGACCAGATGGTCTTGCACTCCAGCCATTTGCCTGATCGGATGACCCTGAACAGGCTGCCATGGACAAGAGAACACACAGGGCATAAGATATCAGAACCTTTCCTCGACTTCCAGCCTCTGATTTCAGACTGTCTCCAAATAGCCAGGGCCAGGGGAATGACTCGGGGTGCTTGGAATTCTAGACATACCTGTGGGTGGCACGGGGGACAGGGGGTCAGGTTGCTCTGGTTCTGACCCAGGGGACCCCTCTTTGGGTGATGGAGCAGAGCAAACTACAGGCATAAGGGACCTTCCAGTGGGAGCAGGAGAAGCCGAAGCCGAAATCCTTCCTCCTCCACCCGTGCTGGGCTGTGAGCAAACCAGACGTTAGCCTCCATCTTTCTCACTGGGCTTGGGGTGGACATAAGGCTAAGTGGCCAGAGTGTGGGCTTTGCAGGCAGGCAGACATAGCTCTCAATCTTGGACCCACAACTCATTAGCTGTAGCATCTTGGGAACAGTAATTATCATCTCTGGACTTTGCTTTTCTCACCTGTAAAATGGAACTGATAATACATTTCTCGGTAGAGTTGGTGGTGAAGATTAAATGTGAGAACACATATAAAATGTGTATTAGAGCTTAACACTCAGGAAGCACTAAATAAACATTGGTGGCTTACCCCATGTTTTCTGTGCCTCACACACTTACTTTTTTTTTTTTTTCCTGAGAAAATGGGCTTGGTTTTCAGGAAAAGAGAATAGCTTCCTAACCCCGTCCTGTGTCATTTTCATTCAACTGGCCTGCATTTGGGCTTCCCTGGTGTCTCAGACAATAAAGAATCCACCTGCAATGCAGGAGACCTGAGTTCAGTCCCTGGGTGGGGAAGATCCCCTGGAGACAGGAATGGCTACCCCTCCAGTATTCTTGCCTGGAGAATTCCATTACAGAAAGGTCCCAGGCCATGGTCTTGATGTTGTGAGAGAAAGAATTATAAGCCAGGCTCCCTGCCCTCAAAGAGCTTACAGTCCAAAGGGGGCACAAGACATCTGTGGATGAACCAACTGCACAAACCAAGATATCTTATGTGCCACCTTGGAGGGAAAGCCCTTAAAGGCTCAAGGAACCTCTTGCCCCATGGTAGTGGTGCTGGCAGAGAAACAGTGATCACAGCATGCCGGGAAGGCTTGGGAAATCTTCATGGAGAAAGAGAGCTGGACAAGGCCTTAAAGAATAGGAAGGAAGCCAGGCTGATGTATTTCACTACCAGTTGGAAATTGGAGCGATTTTTTGGAGCAGGGAAGGTTCAGGGCTCCATCCCAGTCTCAGATTTCATGCTGGCTGGGTGGGGCTAGCTGAGTTGGAACTTCAAACGAAGGCTTTGGAGCAAGTTCTCCACTAGGGTGAAGTGAGGCTTGTGGGGAGCTGGGCCAGACCTAGGGGTGGCCAGGAGAGCCTGACAAGGCCAAGACTTGGGGTTGGAGCGGGCTTCCCTCCTTAGTGTGACTGGTACAGCCCTTCCTCCCTCCTGCCTGACTCCTAAGACCCCATATCAGCACCCTCGGGCCTCAGGTCCCCAGATTCTTTCCTCTGTTTGTGTTAACTTCTCCTGCCTGCCGTCACCTCTTGCCCCAGCTGAGCCCTGACCTCCAGATGCTGGTGGCAGATGGTGTCTGACTTGACTTCCTTTGAATGCACCTGGCTGTACCTGCTTGATGCTCTCCAGCTCCCTTCTCTTCCTTCTCCTTCTTCTGACTGTCAGAGTTGGGGTTACTGTTGGCGGTAAGGACAGAATTAAGACCCTTGAGACCCTGGAGAGGTTCTGGCAAGACCAGAGCAAAGGGCAGGAAGCCAAAATAGCCTGTGTGTGCTCAGAGCCGTTTCCACCAAGCCCTCTTTTTCTCTCCCAGGGAGATTGCGACTCAGCCCTCATTTTTTGTATGTTGGGATGCCAAACCATCAAGGAAATCGTTTCCCAAGATTCCCAGTTCCTTCTGCTCCAGATGACTCAGGGCTCTGGGAGAGACCATAGAGGCAAGAATTGGGACGCAGCTGCTCCATTCAGCAGAGAAGCCCACAGGATGCTCCTGAGCCAGCAAGGACCTTAATTCTGCCTCAGCTGGCAGCTCAGAGATATGCTATGGGGAGGCCAGGTGGTCTAGTAGCTCACCATCCTTATCCCAGGGGCTTTGTAACCCAGATTTGGACTTCACAGGGCCTCAGAGGAGTAGATTATAGGCTCTGGAGGTTGAGAAGCAATTCCTTCTCCTGCCAGACCACTTCCCCCCTCCAGACACGCTGCATGAGTCACCCACCCACCTATACCCCTGCTCCATGAGTCACCTTCTCTTTTCGGTGCCCCAAGGAAGGAGGAAAAGTCTTATAATCTTCCTGGACTCGGGATGAACGGGGAAACATTGGGACTCCCCTGGAAGAAGAAGCTCCAGAAATTCTAGTTTCTCCAGGGATTTTGGGAAAAGATATTGGGGGAGGAGGGGATGCAGTAGAGTGCATCACTCCTCAGGCCACTAAAGACCTCCTAAGGATAGCCAAGGGATTCAGCTACTCTCCCTTTCTCCTCTCCTCTCTCCATTTCTAAAGGTGCCCCTCTCCTTCAGTGAGGGGGTGTAGCCTGTGAAATGGGGTGTGCACATACAGTTCTTTGTGTATTTGAAAACACTGGGACTTGCACAGGGAAGCAGTTAGTGTGTTTTTACACGTCTGTGGGTGTGTTCCTGCTCTATGGGCAAGTCTATTCAACTGTGCGTGTGGGTACTCCTGAGTACATGTGTATGTGCTCATATGCCCCTGTGTGTAAATGTATGGCTGTGATTAAGTACATGCAAACACTTGCAGGGGGGCTTCCGAGTGACACTAGTGGTAAAGAATCTGTCTGCAATGCAGGAGACCCTGGGTTTGATCCCTGGGTGGGGAAGATCCCCTGGAGGAGGAAATAGCAACCCACTCCAGTATTCTTGCCTGGGAAAATTCCAAGGACGGAGGAGCCTGGTGGGCTACTATCCATGGCACCACAAAAAGTCAGACATGACTGAGTGACTAAACACACACACAGACAGTTGCAGGAGCTTAAGCATGTCCTCCCCCAGCTAGAAGCTTGCTAGAAGCCTGCATTTGTGTGATGGGTGGGACCTGTGTAGGACGCCTGGTACACATGGTTCTGTATCACACCAGCCAGGCTCCTCTCCGTCCTTCCAAAAGGGGAGGCGACTCTGTGGAGTCCCAAGGCCAACCGAAGGATGTGCTCAAGGGATGCAGCTTGATGTCTTTCATATCCTGCTTGAGGTCAGGGGACTGGCTATGGAGCATTCATAAATGCCCCTGGCTGATTTATAGCCTGAAAACAAAACAAAACAAAACGTTTGATTCCATGTTGAAAACAACTACTACTCTGACCTTGACCCTTCCTTCTGGGTGAGGAGGGGCTTCCTGGACTCTCCAGAATCCAGTTTCCCTAACTGCCCTGGAGGGCACTGCGCATGGTCAGGGCCTTCAGCTCCCGGCCATAAGGGTCTCCTGCCCACCCCATCAACCCTCCCGCCTTGGTTCCTTCGCATTCTTCAGTCATGACATTCACACCACTAGCCGCTGCGGACAGTGAGTGCTCCACTTCTAGACTAGCCCAGGGCCTCTAGCCCAGGACTGGTCCTGCCTTCTGCTCAGCTAGCCCTCCATACTGCCTTGCTCCCACGGGCCAGCACAGTTCTGTGGCCTCTGTACTTGGGATGAAAGGTTCTGCTTCTCAGGTTCTGCTTCTCAGGGGCTTCAATGAGCCCAGAGGCCTGTGTGGGTGAAAACTGTATGGCCTTGAAAGTAGAGAGCTGACCTTGAGACCATGGGGCTCTTATTGGGGTGATATTAACAGTGGCCATTTAGTGGGTGCTTACTATGCTCCAGGCTTTGTGCTGGACGCTCTCTTTACATGCTTTATTTTGTGTAGTTATCCTGGGAGACAGATTCTTTTATTAGCTCCTTTTTTATGTAGGGGAAAATTGAGATTTAGAAGAGTTTTTGTGACTTGTCAGTGAGAGGGTAGTCACGCAGATTCAAAGCAGATCTGTCTGACTCCCAAGACCTTGTTCTTTGCTGCTGTGTCCGAAGATGAGTTTAAATATCCAGTCACATTGTATCCTTGTGATGCCTATGGTTGTGGCTGTGTGAGCCTGAGGGTACAGTGTCCGTGTAGAGGTGCAAAGAGAGCAGAGGTGTAGGGGCATTCATGTGGCACTGGGTGCCTGTGTAGACTTTAGCACATAGGACCCGCCACCACCTCCGTGGGGTGTGTCTCCCATCCCATGTCCTTGCTCAGACCACAGCTGAGAAGCACCTTGTATTGCTGTCCCATCAGTTGCTGAGCCAAGGCCACCAAGATGTTTTCAGTAAGAAAATCTTTCCCATGTGGAGGAAGAAGTTCTGGGCCACTTACCAGTTGGTGACCTTGGCCAAGTCGTTTCCCATCTCACATTCAAGTGTTCTGATCTCTCAAGTCAGGGCTGGCGTGAGCGCACGTGCTAAGTCACTTCAGTCGTGTGCGACTCTTTGCAACCCCATGGACTGTAGCCGGCCAGGCTCCTCTATCCATGGGAATTTCCAGGCAAGAATACTGAAGTGGGTTGCCATGCCCTCCTTCATGGGATCTTCCCAACCCAGGAGTCAAACCTGGCTCTTGCATTGCAGGCAGATTCTTTACCACTCAGCCACCGTTTCCCGGCCCACTCAAGTCAGGGAGGAGGGCTCAAATCTAACCACTAGGTTATTTCTCCAAGAGTTTGTAATGGGATGCTCCTTGGCAAGTGTATGGCTGGAGTTTGGCTTATTGGGAATATCCCTGGCGGGCCAGGATTAATGAATTCATTAATGTGAGAGCACTTTGTCAACAGGAAAGCACCAGGCAAATTTCAACAGATATTTACATAAGGTGTCATTATTGCTACTATTACTGGCTTAAAGGGTTTGGAACTTGCTGTTGGTTTGTGTGTGTTGGAGCTTCTGCATGTGTTTTAGGACTGTCTGTGATGTGTATATTTTTTGGTGGATGTGTGTTTCTGAATGAGTATTTTTGTGTATATGTATTTAGAATATGGGCCTTCCCTGGTGGCTCATTAGAAAAGAATCTGCCTGCCAATGCAGGAGGTGGGAGTTTGATCCCTGGGTTGGGAAGATCCCCTGGAGAAGGAAATGGCAACCCATGTCAGTATTCTTGCCTGGGAAATCCCATGGACAGAGGAGCCTGGCGGGCTGCGGTCCATGGGGTCGCAAATGAGTCAGACATGACTTAGCAACTAAACAAACAATTTAGAATGTGGGTTCTACAAGCTGACGAACTCGAGTGCAGTGAGCACTGGACTGGGAATTGGGAGGCCTGAGGTATAAATCCAGCCTTGGTAGTGACTAGCAGCATGATCTCCATTAAATCATCGCCCTTCTGGGCCTCAGTTTCTGCATCTATAAAATGGGACACTGGCCTAGACAACTGATAAAGTCATTCCACATTCTGCCCATCCAGCTCCAGGTCACACCTGTCGAAGAGTGAGTGTCTGTTGGCACATGTTTGCAAGCCCGAAGTATGTCAGCATGACACTTGACTTGAACAAATGTATATCGAGTGCCTGCCACTACCAGAAGGGGTGGTGTGGGTGCTGCTCGTGTGTGCAGGAATGTCTGTGTGACTTTTGGAGCTCTGTTTTGGATGGCACAGGTGTGGATGTTACCATGAGTCTGACGGAACACTGACCCCTGTGTATGATGCTGTGGTGATGACTAGAGGGGTGTGTATGTGTGTGTCCACTCAGTGGGCCAGCTGGTGAGGAAAAACCTGTGTGCAAGGCCTCAAGGTTAGAACAGTTTGTGTAATGCTGCTCTCCAGGCCTCTGTAGCACTGGGGATGAGAAGCAGATGTCGCCGTGGGTGGGTCTGCGGGAGGCTGCTCTCTGCTCCACCTCCAGTGCCGCCTCCTGCCTCCCATACCGCAGCCCAGCGTGAAAGCTTGCATCTGAGCACCTTCCAAAGGGTTCAGCTCCCCCTGTATTTTTCAGAAAGCAGACTGTTCAGTCCATCCCTCTAGAAACCTCATGAAAAGATGTTCAACATCATTCATTATTAGAGAAACACAAATCAAAACCACAATAAGGTGTCATCTCACTCCAGTCAGCATGGCCATCATCAAAAAGTCTACAGACAATAAATGCTGGAGAGGGTGTGAAGAAAAGGGAACCCTTCTACACTGTTGGTGGGAATGCATACTGGTACTGCCACTATGGAGAACAGTGTGGAGATTCCTTAAAATAAGTTGGGAATAGAACTGCCATATGACAAAGCAATCCCACTGCTGGCTGGGCATACACCCCTCAGGAAACCTCTCCCCACAGCACCAGAAATCAAAACGCCGTGGGGTGGGGGACTCTTTTCCCCCAGATCTTTCTCCCTCCTGAGAGGGGACTTGAGACTCAGACTGGAATCACTGTTAAACCTTTTCCTCTGAGCCCATCAGGTGTCCTGACTTCCCTACCACACTTTCCTGCTCCCATTTTTATTCATAGGGTCCCCCTCAGTGTAATTGAAATGGCAATTGTTAAGCGAATTCCATATGCCCAACACAATGCCAAGGTTATGGACCCCCAAAGTAGACACTCTGTCCTCTTAACACCTTTGATTTTGTTGGGAATACCCATCCCCTCCTGGAATTCTCCAGCTCTGTTTTTGTTTACTTGTATATCTTTAAGGTCAGTTTCCTACAAGCGAGTGGGGACCACTTCTGTCTTGCTAAACAGTAGAGTAGCACCTGGCCCACAGTAGGTGCTTACTGTGTGCTCAGACTCTTTGTGACCCCACGAACTATAGCCCACCAGGCTCCTTTGCCCGTGGATTCTCCAGGCAAGAATATTGGAGTGGGTTGCCATGTCCTCCTCCAGGGGATTTTCCTGACCCAGGGATCCAACCCCCATCTACATCTTCTGCTTTGCCGGTGAATTCTTTACTATTGAGACATTACTAGGCATTTGCTAAAGAATGATGGAATACATGAAATGACCCTGTCTTTGAGGAGTCTGGTGAGGCTGAGCATCAGCTTTGATGAGATTTCAACTGAAAAATGAGCTTGAGTTTCCCAAAAGATCCGCAAAGCTGGCCCCCCACTACTCTTCTTCCTTAGAAGGCATTTGAGGATTACAGTTGCAGTGAGGGCCGGGGCAGTGGCCACGGGTCAGGCAGTCAGTGCTGCACAGGGCGACTGACTGTCCTTGCCTCTTCTCTCTCCAGCTGCCTTCCTTGGGGACATCGCCCTGGACGAGGAGGACTTGAGGGCCTTCCAAGTGCAGCAGGCTGCGGACCTCAGACAGCGTGCAACCCGCAGGTCTTCCATCAAAGCTGCAGGTACACTGGGTACAGGCCAGCCCTCCTCTGTCCCAGAAACGGGTTCCAGAATTGGAGAAACAGGGAATGCCTCTGTTCTCAGCCAGGCCCTCCCAGGACAGAGGTGGTGAACTTGAATCCAGCATAAGGGCTTGTCTTCTCCTAGTGTATCTTTATCCCTTCCCCAGTACAGTGGCAAGTGTAGACATACCCAAAGCTAAGCACCCATGTTGTTTTTGCTTACAGTTTATGAAGTACTTTCAAAAAGTACTTTTTTCTAACTTGACTGTCCCCAACCACCTTCAAAGGTAGGTCAGGACAACTCCCACTTTACAGACACAGATCTTCCTCACCTTATGATTGGGCTGAAAGTGTGAAAAAGTCAAAGTGTGTTAGTTGCTCAGTCATGTCCAACTCTTTGTGATCCCATGGACTGCAGCCCCGCCAGGCTCTTCTGTCCATGGAATTCTCCAGGCAAGAATACTGGAGTGGGTAGACATTCCCTCCTCTGGGGGATCTTCCCAACCCAGGGATCAGACCTGAGTCTCCTGCATTGCTGGCAGATTCTTTACTATCTGAGCCAAGATGGGGTACATCCTGATAAACCCATCATAAATTGAAAATAGGTGAAGTTGAAAATGCTTTTAATACACCAAATCTACTGAACATCATAGCTCAGCCTAGCCTATCTTAAAGGTGCTCAGGACACTTACATACACCTATTATTGGGCAAAATCATCTTAACACAAAGCCTATTTTATAATAAAATGATGTATCCCTCATGTAATTATTGAATACTGTCCTGAAAGTAAAAATAGAATGATGGTCTGCGTACAGAATGGTTGCAAATGTGTGGGTTGTTTCCCGGCACGATGGTGTGGCTGGTGGGGAGCTGCAGCTTGCTGCCACTGCCCAGCATCTCAGGAGAGGACACTGCCTATCACTAGCTCAGGAAACTTAAAAAACAAACTTTGAAGTGTAGTTTCTCCTGAGTGTGGATCACATTCGTCCCATCATAAAGTCAAAACACTGTAAGTCAAACCATCGTAAATCAGAGACTGTCTGTACAGAAACCAAGAGTCACAGAGGTAAGGTGACTTACTCAAGATCCCAGAGCTAGTCAGTGGCGGAACTGGGACAGGAACCCAAGCCTTCACACTCTAAATCCCAAGTTCTTTGCTCAACCCCACAATCCCTCCTGGCCTCTCCTCCTGCTCCCATTTTGCAAGCCTCTACTCATCCTTCATGGCCTATCTCAAGAGCTTCTCTGATCTTCCTGATCAGAGAATCTTCCCTGATCGTCTCCCAGGCATGACCAGGCCACCAGTTGCTGTGCTCTCTCTGCTCTGGGCTTACACTATTATCATCTCACAAGTCAAATCACACTGCAATGACTTGTTTATACTTCTCTCTCCCCAGCTGGACTTGAAGCTCTTCAAGGTCAGCGGTGGGTCCAATCACCTCCCAGCCAGCCTGGCACTTGTGAATGGGGGAGGGGAGG
>NW_011494789.1:4021079-4022859 GCF_000754665.1 Bison bison bison
GAGGGGAGGGTGGGGTCGAGGCCCTGGGCTCTTTTAGTTCTGTCCAGCCTTCTCACTGCTCTGCACCGTGGTCCTGCTCACAGATAACCCTCCCCTTGCCAAAGTGGGGGATTCTCAGTGGGGCCTGTTCTGGGCATACTCTGGTGGTGCTGGGTAGTTGTCCAGTCTGCATGAGGGAGGATCTTCGCTGGGCAGTCCATGGAGTAAAGGTCAAACTATGCCAGTGAGCAGCTGGCACTGGAGGGTGACCTGGTAGCCTGGTAACTGGCAAGGCTTATTTGACCTTAGTGGGGGGACTAGGAGACATGGGATAAGGGGAAAGACAAGGGGAAAGCTGAATGGAGAATTGGATCACCTGGACCTGCCACTTACCATCTGACTTTGGACAAGTCCTAGGCTTTAGTTTCCTTATCTGTCAAATGTAGGTAGTGACACTTGCCCAGTCCAGCATGAGAGCTACTGTGTCAAATGAGGACCTGTACTTGGGAATTCTTAAAGAAGACATTAAGTTCTGTATGCTCCACAATTATGAAAGTTCCCTGGTAGCTCAGGCGGTAAAGAATCTGCCTGCAATGCATGAGACTCTGGTTTGATCCCTGGGTCGGGAAGATCCCCTGGAGGAGGGCACAGCAACCCACTCCAGTATTCTTGCCTGGAGAATTCCATGGATAGAGGAGCCTAGTGGGCTATAGTCTACGGGGTCATATAGAGTCAGACATGATTGAGCGACTAACACTTTCATTAGCTGAGCAGGAATGTTTCCTAGTCTCAGGTTCCCTGTAGGTCCAGGGAAATGAGTACACCTCTGTTCTCTTATTTACTTGTAGTCTATTCTTATTGTTCATGGCAGTTACAGTTTATAGTTATAAGTTATAACTATAACCTTATAGTTAGTTATTCCATAAAGTCACTGCAAACACTGAATTAGTGAATTCTGAGCCATTACTCCTAGGAGAAATACAAGGTTAAGTTCCTACAAGCTTCTGGTCACATTTTCATCAACTTGTTAACACATAACCAAGTCATATATGTGTTTCTATTTAAAGACATCTTATTTGCTATGTCATTGATTTATTAACACTGAACTCATGGTCAACAGCACTGTAAGTCAAGCCTGAATGAAGATTATCTAACACAGGTATTTTCTCTATATACATCCCAGCCCTCTTGCACTTGGGAGTTAGGGAGAGGGTCATTTTAGACAGTGAAATCACCAAGAAAAGGCATAAAAATGCAAAAAAAAAAAAAAAACCCACAAAAAAAGTGGCGCTAACTAAATTATGAAGAAGATACTTACCTACAGAATGAGCTGAAATAGGGAGGCAGCCTGTCCTCTTGTTCAGGCTCAGCCCAGGTCATGTGCATTGGGTGACTCAAATTTCTCACTGCTCTGCATCACAGCCAGTGACCATGAAAGAGCTGATGGTCTTGGTTTGGGGGGGTTTACAAATTTTAGGGAGTGGGCAGGTACAGAACCCCTAGACAATGAGGATCGGTTGTCATTTGCTTCCTCCTGCCCTTCATGCCCTTGCTACCAATGGCTTCCTTTTTTAGTTTCAGGAAACTCCTCTACCCTCAACAGCCAGAACACTAGTATGAAGCCTCAGAGGAGAAGCAGTGGGAGATGGAAAAGCCGGTCCCGGAGCCGGCGGGCAGCAACGTCCAGACCAGAGCGGGTGTGGCCTGATGGAGTCATCCCCTTTGTCATTGGGGGCAACTTCACTGGTGAGCATGATGTTGGGGGCTGTGGGGGCGGTTGGGGGTAGAGGCCCCCCCCCCC
>NW_011494789.1:4022959-4024742 GCF_000754665.1 Bison bison bison
CCCCCCCCCCCAGCAGCCTCACACGCGGTGGTGTGAGTGGTGCCTTCTGCCTGTCTGATGAATGGCTGACTCTTTAGCGGAGGGTGGAGGTGAGGCCCCTGGACACTGTGACAGCCTGGCCTCCTTTGTCCCCGCAGGCAGCCAGAGGGCAGTCTTCCGGCAGGCCATGAGGCACTGGGAGAAGCACACCTGTGTCACCTTCTTAGAGCGCACGGACGAGGACAGCTATATAGTGTTCACCTACCGACCCTGCGGGTGAGCAGGGGCCCCTGGGCGCTGTACCCTCGGCCATCGCCCCAGCCCGTGTTCGGTCCTGGGTCCGGCAGCCGCCCCCCCGGGCACGGCCCTGGGTCATGTGTCCCCTCCTGCCATGGGAGCATCTCCCCAGGAGCTGCCCCAGATGTGGCTCAGACCCCAGCACACAACCCGGGCATCCCGCGCTCGGGCCCCTCCTCCACCCCTCTGCTCCTTGACCCCCCTGGCAGCCACGCCCGGCCCCTGAGTGGATGCACTCCCCCAGCTCGGGACCGCCCCCCTGAGCTGGCCCCGCCCTCCAGGTGCTGCTCCTACGTGGGCCGCCGTGGCGGGGGCCCCCAGGCCATCTCCATTGGCAAGAACTGTGACAAGTTTGGCATCGTGGTCCACGAGCTGGGTCACGTCATCGGCTTCTGGCACGAGCACACACGACCCGACCGAGACCGCCACGTCTCCATCGTGCGCGAGAACATCCAGCCAGGTACAGACCTCTCTGCCTGCCCTTCCAGGGTCTCTGGTCAGGGTGGGAGCTGCTCCCTTAAGCCATCACCTTTGCTCAACGTGGTATTACAGTCCCAGCCCTGCCTGGGGCCCAAACGCTTCCCCTGAAGCATCTTCTCTGGGTCAGTGGCAGCTCAGGGACCTCAAATCCATTGTCAGATGGAGGCCCGGACAGGTCTAGGTCCTGCACACAGGGCTGCCTGGAGCAGCCAGAACCCACCTGGCCTTCAGGGTGGGGGTTGGGGAGGGGTCGGCCCTGTCTCCATGCTGCCTCAGCCTTTCTCTTCACTTTTACCCAGTCTTCAGCTCTCTGCCTATTCTGTCCTCTAAAGGGTTTTTTCTCTCTCCTTTCTCCCTACTATGCTCTCTCTTCCCTCCCTTCCTGCTTCCTCCCTCTCCTCCCCTCTTCACTGCTCTCATCTCCCCAGTGGTTCTAGAAATGGGCGCCTCCTTCCTATCGTCCCTTGAGTCATTTCTCCAGCACATCCTCACCCCACCTACACCCTGCTGGACAGACTCTTCTAGAGACCCGCCTCTCCCCCTGGCTTCCCTGGGCCACTGCTGGACCCCCAGGTAGGGGGTCACCTCTCAAGAGCAGGGAGGACCCCATCCCCGACCCTAAAGAGGTAGCGCTGCAACCCCCACAGACCTGCCCCCGCCCGCCCCCGCCCCCTCCCCTCCCACACTCCCTTCTCCTGGTCTTCACAGGGCAGGAGTATAACTTCCTGAAGATGGAGGTCCAGGAGGTGGAGTCCCTGGGGGAGACCTATGATTTTGACAGTATCATGCACTATGCCCGGAACACATTCTCCAGGTGAGAGATGGGGGCCCCCCTCTTCTGGGGCAGCCCAGCCCTGCCCTCTGTAGACCTCCCACTTTGCACTAGCCTGCCCCACTGGGGTCATCAGTGAGGACAAGAGTGGGCCCCTGGGTGGCTGAGGCCCTGGAGCAGAGGACCCACGGGTGCTGCCTGCCCTGCTGCTCTCTTCCACGGTGGGTCGGTGGCAGGACTGGGACTCCCAGGGCC
>NW_011494789.1:4024842-4047326 GCF_000754665.1 Bison bison bison
ACTCCCAGGGCCTAGGTTCCTCACCTAGTACTGGGCACAGTGGCCGCAGGAGGGTGAAACCCAGCTGCTGCCCAGGCACGTGGGATGCCAAGGCCCCGGAGCTGTATCAGCCCAAGGGAGCTGAGTTTTTCCCTCAACCATCCGCCAAAGGGGGCACATTTTTCTGGTGGGTCTGCCTTTTTGTAATTGATCTGTACAAAGGCTGGCTTCTGTCCTGGACCAGCCCCGCTCCCTAGTTCATGAGCACATATACACCTACTCTTTATCCTGAGCCCAGGCTTCCTGGTGGCTCAGACAGTAAAGAATCCGCCTGCAGTGGGAAAGACCTGGGTTTGATCCCTGGGTTGGGAAGATCCCCTGGAGAAGGGAATGGTAACCAACTCCAGTATTCTTGCCTGGAGAATCCCATGGACAGAGGAGCCTGATGGTATACAGTTCAGGGGATGTTGCAAAGGGTCAGACAGGACTGAATGACTAAGCATAGGTTCCCAGAAACCACAGGCAGAACCCCCAGCAGTCTTGGCCCAGCCTCCCCATCCCAGCTTCTCCTTAGCAGAGTATGGGACTCTGCCCCTCCCCCTCCTCAGGCTTTCCCTCACCCGCCACGCCTGGCCTTTCCCATGCCTGGCTCTGCCCTCTTCCTCCATCTCTGTTCTCCCAGACACTGGCCCTTCCCCTCTCCTCAGTCTCTCCTTCTAGACCCTCTCTTCCTGCCTCCAGACCTGAGGGAATAGACCAAGGAAGGGTGGTGAGGTCACCCCAGCCCCCACCCACAGACCACCCATTTCCCACCAATCCTACCCCATCTCCTGCTGAGGTCCAGCCAGCTGGGTGTGAGTCAGGGGCCCTGGGGAGGTGGAGGGCTGCCTGCTCTGCCTGCATTCTGATCTTCCCAGATGGAAACACCCGGGACCCAGCAGGCAGGAACTGGGGGGACAGGAGACACGATGGGTCAGGAGCTGGAGGGGCTGTTTTGGGGTCTGGTCTGGCCACAGTGGAACCTGCCCTTTGGCCTTGTGCCAGGTGCCATCAGGAAGAAAGAAGGGCTGGCCCTGGGTAGTCCTGGGAGGGGTGTCGGCAGGGCTGATACAGCACAAGGGGCCTCAGAAGCAGGGCTGAGACACGGCTGACTAGGGGGTCTGAGGTCTCCCAGGGTTGGGAGGTGGGCCAGACAGAGCAAGGGCACGGGTGGGTCCCCAGGGCCTCCTAGGTCTGTGTTCTCAACCTCCCAAGTGTTCCTGGGGCTCCCCCAGGCCCTGTGGCGTGGCTGCCACGGAGCAGGGTGGCAGCTGGTCAGTGGGCAGTGTAATGACAGGGTGAGATGTCTCCACCCGTCCCTGACCCTGCTGAGGAATGTCTGGGCTCTGGCAGGGTCGTGACCTTGGGTGCATGCAGGCGAGCCACCCTCCTTCCGTTTGATTCTCACCCGGGCCTGGGCTTCTCCTCCTCCCCAGGGGCATCTTCCTGGACACCATCGTTCCCAAGTACGAGGTGAATGGGGTGAAGCCCCCCATTGGCCAGAGGACACGACTCAGCAAGGGGGACATTGCCCAGGCACGCAAGCTCTACAAGTGCCCAGGTCAGGGCAGGGGTGGGGACGGGACAGAGTCGGGTGGAGGGCAGGCCCTGGGGCCAAGAAGGTTGAAGCTGTGAGACTTAGAAAAGTTAGAGGCAGCCTGGTTTCTGAGGAGGGGGCACCCAGGTAGGAGCAGTGTTCAAGTTACAGAGCCAAACTGGGGCTCGGGTCTAATGGGGAGATGCTGAGCCACCCACCTTCTGAGGGTCTCTGAGAGTGAGGGGCAGTGGGAGTAGAAAAAGCCAAGGGTTGGGGGGCGGGGGGCGTGCAAAGCAATTCCCAGGAAGTGAGACAGAATGAGGCCCTCCCAAGGAGCTTGACCTTAACTCTGGAAGCCTTGTTGCCTTGACAACAGGGCATCCCTGGCACTAGATAGAAAAAGAGGAGAAGGAGGTGGATCTTAAAGGGACAGAACCATCCCAGACTCTTTGCTCTGCTCAACCAGTCTGCTGTCCCCCAAAGGGCACCAGGGCCCAGGATGAGAAGCCAGAAGGTTGGGGGGACTGGGCAGCTGCAGCAAGCAATCTGATCATTTCCTTTCCTTGACAGCCTGTGGAGAGACCCTGCAGGACAGTACAGGCAACTTCTCCTCCCCCGAGTACCCCAATGGCTACTCTGCCCACATGCACTGTGTATGGCGCATCTCGGTCACACCTGGGGAGAAGGTAACTGAGCATCACTTCCTCTGCCAGGACCCCCGAGTAGGAGAGCTGAGTCCTTGTGGCTGTGAATGACCTGCCTGGGAAATGTACTCATTCACCCCACAGGAGGATGGGAAAGTGTGAAAGTCGCTCAGTCGTGTCCAATTCTTTGTGATCCCATGGGCTGTAGCCTGCCAGGCTTCTCTGTCCATGGAATTCTCCAGGCCAGAATAATGGAGTGGGTGGCCATTCCCTGCTCCAGGGGATCTTTCCAACCTAGGGACTGAGCCCATGTCTCCCGCATTGCTGCTGCTGCTGCTAAGTCACTTCAGTCGTGTCCAACTCTGTGCGACCCCATAGACAGCAGCCCACCAGGCTCCCCTATCCCTAGGATTCTCCAGGCAAGAACACTGGAGTGGGTTGCCATTTCCTTCTCCAATGCATGAAAGTGAAAAGTGAAAGTGAAGTTGCTCAGTCATGTCTGACCCTCAGCAATCCCATGGACTTCAGCCTTCCAGGCTCCTCTGTCCATGGGATTTTCCAGGCAAGAGTACTGGAGTGGGGTGCCATTGCCTTCTCCGCATTGCAGGTGGATTCTTTATCATCTGAGCCACTAGGGAAGCCCAGGAGGATGGGAGGCTTCTACTGATAGTTGTATACAAACGCTAACTCATGAAGAGCATTTATTATGTGCTACGCATTTTTCTACTTGCTTCTCAGATCCATTCACAGGCTTTTCACGTGGAGTCTGGATCTCTCACCCACCCTTGGGTCTTCCATGTCCTTCATATTTTTATTGCACCCACAGCTTTTCAGGGTTTATATCCCTTGATTGGAACTTGGTACTTAATGTTCTAGTGCAACCTTGAGCTGGGTTAGATTTTATTATCAGTCACATTGCTTATTCCAACAGGTTTCAAGATGATTTTGAATCAGAATTCTACCATCCACCAGGTAGCCATTCTCACTCTGTCATGAGCTCATTGGATATGCATGTCTTCTGGGTCTTCTAAACTCAACCTTTGATCAAAATGTTGAACAGGACATGAATCAAAGCAGATCCCAAGATCTCCCTCTGAATTGACATTGCCCCAGTAATCTGCAGGCTTCAGGCAGAGCTATTCCACTAGCGATGACTACTTTAAGAGTCATTACCAGTCAGCCACAGGTCACCACTGGGTTGACCAACCACAGTAGGAGCCATTTCTGAGACCAGGCCTGTGTCATCTTTATGTCTTTGGCATAGGAAGTGATTAATAAATACCAAGTAAGTGGGTGGATTGCCTTAGCAAACATAAGTACTATTTCACCGGTTGGTAAAGCCCCTTTTTAAAAGGAAGTAAGATTTGTCTAATGTGTCTTATTTCCAGTGAACCCAAACTGGCTCCTAGCAATCAAGTGTTTCTTTTCTAAATGGTCACAGGCTATCTATTTTAAATGGTCACAGACCATCTGTTGAATTGGGGATTAACATTGAACTCCATGGTTTGCAATTCCCAGAATTAAACTCCAAACTCTCCTCCCCAAACACTCATGTGTACGTTCTCGCACACACCCCTTTTGAAAACTGGAAAGATTCTGTTCTGACTTCTCAAGATTACAGACACTGATCACATCTGCAAGTTATTTGAATGTCCTCTGATGTCATTTTTGAGTCTAGAGACAAAAGCCAATTTAAATAGGCGCTTGCTGACTCTCCTCCTATATTATTGAGCTTCTCTTTCCTTTTCAAATGATGTTTATTTTTTGTAATTTGAAGATCATCCTTTTTTACAACAAACTTTCATTGAGAGTTGAGTAATTCCCTATCTCTCTCGCTTAGCTTTCTACGTCGTCCCTCAACAGTGAACCTACCCCTTCCTTGTTCTTCTCCTTGTTCTGAATCTAACTTAAAAATTGTGGTCCTTTTTGCTGTCTTGTACTGACCTTGCCCTGGATTCTTTCATTCCTCTACTGAGGAATTTGGAAATTTCACCACAGATAATAACAACATGTAATGAATACTGAGCACTAATGATTGGCCAGGCACGTGTTAAATTCTTTGTGTTATGTCTTTTAGTTAGCCCTACAACGTTAAAGGCTGGGTGCTAATGTTAGCCTTATTATTATTTTTTTTTTTTGGCTGCACTATGCAGCCTGTGGGATCTTAGTTCCCTGACCAGGGATCGAACTGACCCCTTGGAGTAAAAGCACAGAGACCTAACCACCTGACTGCCAGGGAATTCCTGTTGGCTTCATTTTGTATATGAGAAAGCAAACTTAGAAAAACTAACTTGCCCAGGATCTCGTAGAACCTAGATTATGATATCAGAGTCTGCGATTGTAGTACTGTGTGTATTCCAAAGCCTATTCCGTTCTTTCAACAACTACTTAAGTGCCCTTCCGCAACAGTGTTGTCTGGCCACTTTGTGCCTGGCTCTGGGCCTGGCACCAGGGATGGACAGGTGACCGAGATAGTCCCTGGCCCTGAGGAGCACTGAGGAGGGTAGAGCTTCCTTTCTTTCCTGTTTAGGAGGTTTGCTTTGTCAGAAGGCATAGGACAACTTTGTCAGGACCCACTTCTTCCCTTCTTGCTCTGCACTGACATGGGCTGGCCCTAGTCTCTAGAGCAGTGGTTCCCAACCTTTTTGGCACCAGGGACTGGTTTCATGGAAGACAGTGTTTCCACGGACTGGGGTGGGAGGGATGGTTTCAGGATGATTCAAGTGCACTGCGTTTATTGTGCTAATGATAGTATTTGCAGCCACTCCCTGGCGCTAGCATCACTGTCTCAGATCATCAGGCATTAGATTCTCATAAGAAGCGTGCAACCTCTATCCCTCGCGTGCGTAGTTCACAATAGGGTTCATTCTTCTGTGAGAATTTAATGCCATGGCTGAACTGACAGGAGATAAAGCTCAAGGAGTAATGTGAGCAATGTGGAGTAGCTATAAATACAGATGAAACTTCACTCACTTGCCTGCTGTTCACCTCCTACAATATAGCCCAGTTGCTAACAGGCCATGGACTGGCAATTAGGGTGGGGACCCCTGCTCTAGCGGACATATGGCCTTGCCTTAGAAAAACCTTGTATGCCTTCAGCCTGCTCCCTCCGTATCTCCCACAAGACTCACCATCCTTTTTCAGCAGTGTGCCCAGAGCTCCTGGGAGTAGGCTAGAGATTTAAAAAAAAATTCAGATTAACCAAGGCACGATTGGAGAATTCCATGAACAGAGGAGCCTGGCAGGCTACACTCCATGGGGTCACAAAAAGTCAGACACAACTGAGTTACTAACACACACACACAAAACATACCCATGGTCCTGGCTGAAGCCATAGAATTATAACCGAATGAAAGATGGAACTGTAGGGGACAGAAACATTTAAAAGCTGGGGAGAATAGAAGAAGATGGCATCATAAAATTGTCACAGCCACTCCCTGTGGCCAATTATGTGCAAAGTATTGGCATTCTATATGCATGATCTCTTTATTCCTCACAGCAGTGTCATGATGTAGGTACTGCTATCCCTGCTGGAGAGAGGAGGGTCTCGAGGCTCAAAGGGCAGTAGACCTGGCCAAGTTTGCTCCGGTAGCAGTGGTGGAACCAGCACTCAATTCTAGGACTATCTAACTCCAAAGTCTACTCTTTCAACAGTAAACCTTAAATAAATCTAACGGCATTAGCGAATGGACTTTGACATCTGTTTGGCTCCTGAGAGGTTGTTTTTCACTTGCCTCCCAGTTCTCAGCTTATTGCCAGCAATGCACGTGATATGTGAATCTTATCTTGTACAATCACGCAAGTCTCGGTGATGTCAGATGAAAGAGCCACTTTGGAGGACTTCTCTGAGGATCCCTAAGCCTTGACGCTACAAGTGATTAGCAGCTGCCCTGAAGAGTATTTACAGTGTTTCCCAGGCAACAAAGGGAACTCCTTTATGAGCAGGAGAGTGGTTTCAGGACACCACAGTCAATTGTTGTAGAGCAGCCAAGAAGATAAGAGTATACAGTGTTTTTTGGATTTGGCGTATCCACCCTCCTTCCCGTCCCTACTTTCCGACATCCTGACTCTTCCTCAAGGTCCAGCCCAAATTCTGCCTCCTCTGTAAGGCCTTCCCTGACCCCTACTTCCCATTCCCCAACTGGGCAGAGATGACCCATTTCCTCCCTGCTCTGCAAGGCCTGGGCTGAGTCCACTCCTAAGTCTCTCTTCTTGGGCACTGAAGGGTGTGGGGCTCTGAGGATGGAGGGAAAGTTGATGCTCTTTCTTTGTACAGCTGTTGGGCAGAATTGATTGGTAGGCCTGGGGAGGCCACAGGGACTAGAGGTTAACGGCATAAGTTTAAGAGCCAGAGTTGAAGCCTAGGTTTGACTCTCAGCTGTGTTCTTTTTTTAATATATATATCCGTTGTTGTTCAGTCGCTAAGTCATGCCCAGCTCTTTGCGACCCCATGAACCGCAGCATGCCAGGCTTCCCTGTCCTTCACTATCTCCTGGAGTTTTCTCAAACCGATGTCCATTGAGCCAGTGATGCCATCCTGCCATCTCATCCTCTGTCGCCCCTTCTCTTCCTGCCCTCGGTCTTTCCCAGCATCAGGGTCTTTTCCAATGAGTTGGCTCTTCACATCAGGGGGCCGAAGTATTGGAGCTTCTGCTTCATCAGTCCTTCCAATGAATGTTCAAGGTTGATTTCCTTTAGGATGACTGGTTTGATCTTTCTGTCCAAGGGACTCTCAAGCAGCTTCTTTAGCACTGCAATTCTAAAATTAATATATATGTTAATTTTTATTTATTTGGCTGTGCCTGGTTTTAGTTTCGGCATGTGGGATCTAGTTCCCCAACCAGAAATCGAACCCAGGCACTCTGCTTTGGGAACACAGTGTCTTAGCCACTGGACCATCAGGAAAGTCCCTCAGCTGTGCTCATTACTGGATGTATGATGTTGGGGAAGTTGCTTACGCTCTCTGAGCCTTTGTTTCCCCATCTGTAAAATGGGCCTGGTGATAGTACCTCCCTCATGGGGTTGATACAAGGGTTAAACAAGTTAATGTACATAAAGTGCTTATAGGGCACTGCCTAAACATAGCAGGAATTCAGTGTTAGCTGCTAGTATCATTCTGTGTGTGTGTGTATGTGCTCAGTCATGTCTGACTTTTGTGACCCCATGGACTAGCCTGCCAAGCTCCTTTGTCCCTGAAATTTTCCAAGCAAGAATACTGGAGTGAGTTGCCATTTCCTACTCCAGGAGATCTTCCTGACCCAGGGATCAAACCCATCCCTCCTGCTTTGGCAGGTGGATTCTTTACCACTGCGCCACCTGGGAAGCAAGTATCATTCTATAGTCCTGATCTATTAATGAATAAGCCCTAGTCAACGTCCCTGGGTGCCTCAATTGCCTCCCTCTATTTTCCTGGATTCTGGTGTGGACCATATTGTGACCCAAATATCAGACTATCTAAACTCAACTCTAGGAGCGAAATCCACATATATTGAGTGGCATACACTGCCATATGGACGTGTGACACGTATGTTTGACCCCGGTGTCAGACAAGGTCTTAAATTTTACATGTAATAATTCAATTCCCCTAAACTCTATGAGGCAGGTACTATTACCATTTGTTGTTGTCATTGTTGTTTAGTCACTAAGTCCTGTCCAATTCCTTTGTGACCCCATGGACTGTAGCCCACCAGGCTCCTCCATCCATGGGATTTCCTAGGCAAGTATACTGGGGTGGGTTGCTATTTCTTCCTCCAGGGGAATCTTCCTGACCCATGGATCGAACCCACGTCTTCTGCATTGGCAGGTGGATTCTTTACTGCTGAGCCACCAGGGAAGCTCACTATTACCATTACCATCTCACAAATAAGGAAACAGAGGAGTTCAGTGATGAGCCCAAGATCTGCCTGAGGCCAGCCGACTGGTCTCCGAGGATTGATGTGTTCTCCCAACTCCTCCTTGAGACCACCCAACACGAATGAGGAATGCTTCCCATATGCAGGGTTCACCTGGGGGCTCTGCACCCCTATCACATTTTCCCCACGACTCCCCAGTGGAATCCTTATGATCGCCTCCATTTTTCAGACAAAGACAGTGAGGCCCAAAGTCAGGCTCCGAGCCAGAATCACCAGCTAGGAAGTGGCAGAGCTGGCCAGGTTTTCCTTGGCAAAGGGCAATGCCCCTGCCACCAGAGCACTGCTGTTTCCACACGACAGAAGTCGTTACAAGTCTTAATTAGACACCTCCGGTCTCAATATAGCCCCAGCTGCACCTCCCTGTGAGATGCGCCTGACTGCCAGCCCAGGTCTCTTCCTCCTACTTGTGGTGACCTCTGCTTCCTCTTGCCCGTGGAAGGTCTTGGGTGGGCCCTGTAGGGGTCTGCCAGCCGGACGTGGTTTCTTTTTGGGGGGCCTGAATGCATCCATCCTGGACAGAGTCACGGTTGTTTCTGGGGAAGAAAGGAAAGTGGCTGCTATTCTCCGTGCAGCTGCTGAGCGGACTTGATTGGCAGGCTCAGAGAAGCCACGTGGAGTAGTGGTTAAGAGAGTAAGTTTAGGAGCCAAGAAGCCCTCACTTGGCCCTCTGCATTCCTTCTTCCATCCAGCCACTCTTTTTTTATTTTTTTAAAAGATTTATTTATTTTCTTTGTTGCCGTGGTGGGTCTTTGTTGCTGCACAAGGGCTTTCTCTAGTTGCAGAGCGTGGGCTTTTCATTGTGGTGGCTTCTCTTGCTGCGGAGCCCGGGCTTCAGTAGACGTGGCTCTCAGGCTTAGTTGCTCTGTTGCATGTGGACTCTTCCCAGACCAGGGATCGAACCCATGTCCCTGCGTTGGCAGGCGGATTCTTAACCACTGGACCACCAGGGAACCCCCATCCAGCAACTCTTTAAAAGATATTTTTGTTGTGTGCTAGGTATAAAGATAACATATGCATGTTATTAAAATTTTGAGCAATATAGAAATGCCTAAGGTAAAAAATGAACTTTCTCCCCTTGATTATCCTCTGAATGCCACTCCTCAGAGATGACTAAGCATTGGTAACACTTGGGATGTCCTCCTTTTAGTGTGTGTGTGGTCTTCTGTAACTTGCCTTTCACTTAACAATAAATCGTGGTCATCGGTCTATGTCCGCACATATATTATCTACCTCAATCACTTTTGAGGCTGCTTGGCATCCCATCATCTCAATTTAATTATTTAATCACCCCCTGCAGGTCTCTTTTTAAATATAATTTTATTTTTATTTATTTTTGACTGTGCTGGGTCTTCATCGCTGCGCACGGACTTTTCTCTAACTACAGTGAGTGGGGGCTGCTCTCTAGCTGCCATGCATAGGCTTCTCATTGCAGTGATTTCTCTCGTTGCAGGGCATGGGCTAGACGTGTGCAGGCTTCAGTCTTGTGGCATGTGGACTCCGTAGTTGTGGTTCCCCGGCTCTAGAGCACAGGCAGAGTAGTTGTGGGTTCCTCAGCTTGTGGGATCCTCCCAGACCAGGGATTGAACCCATGTTTCCTGCATTGGCAGGAGGATTCTTTATGACTGAGCCACCAGGGAAGCCCATCCTGCAGGTTACTTGATGGATGCTGATCTAAGTTTTTCCAACCTTTTATTACTACCAAAATAAACACCTTGAAATTTATATCTTTATACACTTAGGCAAGTTTCTCTGTACAACAAATTCTAGAAGGCAAAATTCTGGTCAAGAAATATTTACTAAGCAACAACTATGTGCCATGCACTGAGGATTCCATAATGAATGAAACTTCCTCTGTGGTCACATTTGATCATTTTCTGAAAAGATAAAATATTGGGTAATAAGACGCTGGCTCTAGAACAAGAGCTGGAACAGATTTTCAACTTCAGTTTTTCAAAATGTCAGGACTTGTCTTTTTATCATAATGATACTCCCGATGATGATTAATTATCATCATCAAGAGTAATATAGTGTGCTTTTGAAGGGTTCCCTGGTAGCCTGGTTAGGGTTCCAGGCTCTTACTGCCATGGCCCAGGTTCAATTTCTGGTCAGAGAACTGAGATCCTGCAAGCTGTATGTGTGAATTCAGTCGTGTCCAACTCTTCGTGACCCCATGGACTGTAGCCCACCAGGCTCCTCTGTCCATGGAATTTTCCAGGCAAGAATATTGGAGTGGATTGCCGTAGTCTCCTCCAGGGGATCTTCCCAGGGATTTAACCCATGTCTCTTATATCCTCTGCATTGGCAGGAAGGTTCTTTACCACTAGCACCACCTGGGAAGCCTGTGCAGTGTGTCCAAAAAAAAAAAAAAAACCAACCAAAAAAAAGAGTAATATAGTGTACTTTTCAAAACATGATCTCACTTGATTACCTCTTGTAATCCCACTTGATTACATCAAAGCAGCAAAATTAATGAAAGCCTCCCCAACACAAACATATTTAAACTTATGTATGAATCAAAAGAAAAGATAAAAGGTGGACCATGGATTCTAAGCTAGGTCAGGATGACATGTGGGGGTGAAAAGCAGTGAAAATATGATGGACTCAGTAGATTGAAGGTTGTAGTGAATTGGAAGGATTGGGCTGTATGCACAGAGGGAGTGAGTGAGGAAAGATTGGACCACATGGACAGAGAATGGGGTCCTTGGGTTTGAGATTGTGGACGTTAACAAGATTTAGGGCATGATGTGTTGGCTGGAAAGGGGCAGAGAGAGGGTGGGAGAGGAGGGCAGGGAATGCAGAGGTCAGGAAATGGCAAGGATCATGCAAGTCAATGGTGAAATCATGAGGAGTTCTGACGGGGTTGGTGCTAAAGTGACCATAAGCCAGGAGCTCTTGACCAGTGGTAGCATTGACCTTGGCTGCAGACAGCAGCTGCCGGCGCCTGCTGTGGGATCTTTTTCATTCCAGCCTCTACTCTGTGTTAGCCGCTCAGTCATGTCTGACTCTTTGCAACCCCATGGACTGTAGCCGCCAGGCTCCTCTGTCCATGGAATTTCCCAGGCAAGAATACTGCAGTGGGTTGCATTCCCTTCTCTAGGGGATCTTCCTGACCTTCCTGACCCAGGGATCGAAACTGGGTCTCCTGCATTGCAGGCAGATTCTTTATCATCTCAGCCATCCTGGAAGGTATGGGATCTTTTTCATTCCAGCCTCCACTCTGTCTGCCTCTAACATTGCAGGGAGCCAGAGGGGAGACGGACTCCCTTGTCCCTTTCTCCTCCAGCAGGGAATCTAGTTCACACCTAACAGGTGGGCCCCTTGGAGCTTCGCATGCTCACTGCACACGCCTTGCAGATGGGCAGGGGGGCATTCTCTGGAGTCCCTGCTTGTTGGAGTCAGAAAGTACAGCAAGCTTCAGGGCTCGCTCCAGAAGCTACTAAGCAAGAAAGTGTGCTTCTCTACCTGTTCATGAGCCCACCTACTGGGGAGACTCGGTACTTACCAAGGTGTTAGAGGTCCCTCCAGTATTAGGTGAACATTTGATGAGTTCAAAGGCAGAAATGAGTTTATGTGCAGAAGGTGCTTAGGGCAGTCCCTATACCCATGAAGGGCTGTGTCAGGTTGAGATGTCTTTCCTCATTTTACGTACTAGGTAACTGAGGTTCAGAGAGGTCAAGTGATTTACCCAAGGACTCACAGCAGGAAATGCAGAGATGAGATTCAAACTGAGGCTCAAATGACTGGGGCCTGAGTTTTTCACTCAGTGATCTTTTTAACATAATGCTTTTTTTTAATGATTTATTTGGCCGCCTCAGGTCTCAGTTCCCGCAGGTAGGATCTTTCACTGTAGCACACAGACTCTCTAGTTGTGGCTTGCAGGCTCAATTGTTGTGGCACACGGGCTCAGTCCCTCTGAGGCATGTGGGATCTTAGTTCCCCTGCCAGGGATAGAACCTGCGTCCCCTTTCATTGCAGGGAGGATTTTTAACCACTGAACCCCAGGGAAGGCCCTCATTAGGTGATCTTTTCATGCATGTCTTATTCTTCTAAGTCCTAATTTCCTTGATAGAGATGTGTGTGTGTGTGTGTGTGTGTGTGTGTGTATACTCAACTACACTGTATCGTTGAGTATCTTAAACCCATTCACGGGAGGCATACAGACCTGATGTTCTCCTCAGTAGTCAGCATGACCCCTGCTCAGGACCAGCATTTAATAAATATGTGATGATAGGTGACCTCTGCTCTTCCTCTCTGGACCCTGCATTCCCATTCAGACCCCCCCAGTACCCAAATACTGTCTTGGGCCCTTCCTATCACCAAGGAGACCTCTTCCCTCTAAAGATGTTGTAATTTATATTATTTAAGTTGACCACGAGAAGAGCTAGGTTTGTGTAACCCTAAGCAACGGCTCCTTAACTAAGGAGATCAGTAAAATGAGACCCTGGGTTTCAAACATATATTCAGTGAGGTCGTGCATTTTAAGTGAGGCCTGGCCCGGGATGTCTGGGAAGAATGCTGACTAGAACTGGCAGATGGCTGGGGAGGAGGGACATTTCTGTGCCAGGAGCTCCTTTTTGGAACTCTTAACTATTTTTTTAAAATTTATTTTTGGCTTCGCTGGGGTCTTTGTTGCTGAGCACTGGCTTTCTCTCTCGTCATGGCAAGCAGGGGCTACTCTGTTGCGATGCCCAGGCTTCTCACTGCAGTGGCTTCTCTTGTTGCAGAGCACAGGCTTTAGGGTGTGAAGGCTTCAGTGGTTGCAGCATGCAGACTCAGTAATTGTGGTGCACGAGTTTTTGTTGCTCTGTGGGGTGTGGGATCTTCCCAGACCAGGGATTGAACCCATGTCCCCTGCATTGGCAGGCAGATTCTTTAATCACTGGACCATTAGGGAAGTTCTTTTAACTATTTATAACCCATGGCAGATGGCCTTACAAGGCAGGCAGCGGTCATGGGACTGATGGGTGAGGTCAGCGAAGCATGGGCAGCAGTGTAACCTTCTTCCTCCCCCATTTTCCCAGATCATTCTGAACTTCACGTCCATGGACCTGTACCGTAGCCGCCTGTGCTGGTATGACTACGTGGAGGTCCGAGATGGCTTCTGGAGGAAGGCGCCCCTTCGAGGTACGGGCCCCAGCCTTGCCTGGCCCACTCCACAGTCAAATCCTTGGTATAATTATTCACATCACAGCCTGCATCCTCCCTGACACCAATACCTGGCCAAGGGCAGCACCATGGCATGGAAGCCAGGAGTGCTGGTGTAGTCAGTGCTGCCAGCTCCATCGTGAAGTGTGTGACTTTGGGCAAGTCCCTTCCCTAGTCTGGACCTTGTAGAGACCTTGGTATGGGCTTCTGGGCTTCTCGCAGATGGTGGCTTATCAGTGTACATGGTGGGGAGTCACACCAGGTAACAGAGGGAGATGGACGGGCCCATCTTCTCAGCTCCAGGCTCTCTTGCTCATCTGGGCAATGTTAGAGGCTCTGTTTCTTGTTTGTGAGATGTGGCCTGAGGGTGCCCACGATGTAGCCTGGTGCATCACAGAGGCCTGCATTCCTGGCACAATGGCCCAAACTTGTTTGTACAGGATACTTTGTCTTGGGGTGGGGTGGTGGGGGTGGGGAGTGGGTAAGTGGGGGGATGGCTGGGTCAGAACCACAGGACAGAAGATCCTGTAATGGACATAGAGCCTGAGAGGGTACCTGAATTTTCCTTCTCCGATCTGGACCTGTTCCTAAGTGGCTCAGGACTGCTCATTAGCTTAAGAACCTCTGCCCCATAGCTTGTGCCTGAAGCAGGCTGACAAGTCCTCACTAACCATCTCTTCCCCCCTCCCCCTAGTTTGTTTCTGATGTTGGCCTATTTCTTATTAGTCACCCAAAGCAGCTGTCTTTATGATACTTCCTGCTACGAAAGTGTGAATGTTTCCAAGATTGCAGTTTCTTTTTCACAACTTGCATTCCTAGGGCAGCACCCTCCGTCCCCTGCCAAAAGTTGGGAAAACACCCATCTTACTAGGAACACACAAATCATCCCAAGTTGATTCTCGGCTACAAAGGATTTCACAGATGGCCAACCTCACCCACTTACGTGGATTCTTGTCAGGTTTCACGTCAAATAAAACATTTTCTGCCCAGTTCCTGGATTCAGGGGTTTATTTGGGCTCCTATGGCACCCCCCGCATTTGAGCAAATGACATTTTGTCATAGCTAAAGAAAGCTGTGTTTGCTTTTGGTTATTGCTTGTTAGCATGGATAGCAAGTAAGAAAAGATAGGTAACGATGATAATGCTCTTTTTAAAAAGTGTCAATAAATAAAACACAGGTATCCTTGGTTATGGGCTTCCCTGGTAACTCAGCAGTAAAGAATCCGCCTATAGTGCTGGAGATGTGGGTTCGATCCCTGGGTTGGGAAGATCCCCTGGAGAAGGGAATGGCACCCCACTCTAGTATTCTTGCCTAGAGAATCCCATGGACAGAGGAGCCTGGCAGAGATATACTATAGTCCATGGGATCGCAAAGAGTCGGACATGACTTAGTGACTAAACAACAGCACCATTGGTTATGGTGAGGAATCTCTTTCCTCCTAGACACAGATTCCTTCCTATCCTTTCCCTCAAGTGCATGAAATCTTCTAGAGTGGCCTCTGGCTCTTCAAGGCCATACTGGACCTTGGATCAGATACAGGCCAACTGGAGTGTGTGCGGTCTTGAGAATGTGCGTCAAGGGCAGACCAGGGTCTAGCACCCGCCCGTGGAGATGGGGCGGGCTCCCTGGAGTTGCAGCCCTGGGGAGAGAAGGGAGGAGGCCTCACTGGAGCCTCACTGCCTTCTGTCCGCCCCATCTGTGCAGGCCGCTTCTGTGGGGGCAAACTCCCCGAGCCCATCGTCTCCACCGACAGCCGCCTCTGGGTTGAATTCCGCAGCAGCAGCAACTGGGTCGGGAAGGGCTTCTTCGCGGTCTATGAAGGTACTGAGGCAAGGGGAGAGGGGAGTTGGAGGTGGGGTCCCTGGACACCCTAGAGCCCCTCCCTCCTGGCACCCACGGGTGAGGCCAAGGCCCCTTGAGGGAGGAAGCAGAGATCTCAATGGGATTGGCCGAGGCCTGGGACCCTGAGAGGCTGGGGGATATGGGTGGGACTGGAAGAAGGAAAGAGGAGCTCAGAGCATTCTGACCAACACTCCCTTCTTCCCCACCTTGTCCCTTGTCCCCAAAGCCATCTGCGGGGGAGATGTGAAAAAGGACAATGGCCACATCCAATCGCCCAATTACCCAGATGACTACCGGCCCAGCAAGGTCTGCGTCTGGCGGATCCAGGTGTCCGAGGGCTTCCACGTGGGCCTCACCTTCCAGTCCTTTGAGGTGGGTCAGGGACCCCCCCCAGGACGGGGCCCACCTCCTGAGGGCTTCCAGGGCCTGGGTCTGGGCCACCAGGGCTCCTCTTGCCGATGAGCCCCCCACTGCCTCCTCCAGATCGAGCGCCACGACAGCTGCGCCTACGACTACCTGGAGGTGCGGGACGGGCACAGCGAGAGCAGCACCCTCATCGGGCGCTACTGTGGCTACGAGAAGCCCGACGACATCAAGAGCACGTCCAGCCGCCTCTGGCTCAAGTTCGTCTCCGACGGGTCCATTAACAAGGCTGGCTTTGCCGTCAACTTTTTCAAAGGTGCCTCCTTCCCCGCTGCCCCACCAGGCCCGCCCATGTGGCCAACCCATCCTCTCTGGTCCTTCTTTTTCTTAATTTTATTTGCTTGTGGTAAAAACACTTAGTATGAGAGTTACACTCAGAACACAACTGAGTGTACAATTCAGCACAGGTATGGTGCTGTCCAGCTCTGTCAGCTTGACTGAAACTTTTTAAAAAAATGATTTTAAATTTATTTTTTGGCTGCACTGCATGGCATGGCAGATCTTAAGTTCCCCATCCAGGGACTGAACCCAACCCATGCCCCCTCCAGCAGAAACTTGGAGTCTTAACCACTGGATAAGTGTTATCACTCAGTCATGTCTGACTCTGTGACCCCATGGACTGTAGTCCACCAGGCTCCTCTGTCCGTGGAATTCTCCAGGCAAGCATACTGGAGTGGGTTGCCATGCCCTTCCCCAGGGGATCTTCCCAACCCAGGGACTGAACCCAAATCTCTTGCGCTGCAGGCGGATTCTTTACCATCTGAGCCACTGGACCACCAGGGAAGTCCCTTGACTGAAAATTTATGCCTTCTGAGTTGTGACTCCCCGCCCCTCAGGCCCTGGCACCCACCATTCCACTCTTTAATTTTATGAATGTGACTGTTTTTGATACCTCATGTGAATGGAATCATGTACATTTTAACTTTCTGTGACTGGCTTATTTTAACATCATGTCCCAAAGGTTCACCTGTGTTGTCGTGTATGGCAGAATTTCCCTCTTTTTTAAGGCTGAATAGTATTCCAGTGTGTGTCCAGATCAGATTTCCTGAGCCTGATCCATCAGTGGACACCTTAGCTATTGTGAATTGTGCTGCTGTGGCTTCATCCCCACCTCATTCATTCACTCAACACACTCCTAGAGATGTGTAGACCCTGGTGCCCTGTCCTTGAAGTTATGTCCTAACCGGGCAGGAAAGGTCCCAGTGAATAACTACATATAATACCTGGTTGAGTAAATGCCACGCCTAGGTAAAAGTAGCCAATGCGTGGTAGGTGCTTGACTGAGAGTTGACATAATTGAAGAGTTGCTTTAAAGTCCACACGTTTGTGCAGAAGGGATATTGGTGAGAGGCGGAGGCAGGAAGTGCCATAGCAGCTCAGGGAGGAGGCAAGACAGTGTGGACTTTTTATCAGTGTGATTCTGGGCATTGAGGGCATTCTGCCCAAACTTCCTTTCCTTGTCTTAAGCTGGGGACAGCAACAGCCCCTCCATCACAAGCTTCATGTAGGGATTGAAGGAGAGATGCAAGAATAGTACTCAGCCAGGGACGGCGCAGGAGAGACACCAGTGAATGAAGGTGGCCACCAGCCCAGCTAGTGTGGTCAGAAGGAAGGCTCCATGGGCTCCATCTGTCCCTTCCTTCAGGGCTCTGCCTTTAGGGCTGTCTTCAGCTGGATGTCCTTGGGACCAAGTGGGGTTCTGAGCAGCCGTGGAAGGCTTGGTGGGGCAGGGAAGCCCTTGTCTTCAGAGCTGAGTGGACAAAGGAAGGTCACAACTGACTTCTTCCCCTTGGAATGGCTAAGAGTGGCCTCAGCAGCCTGAGGGATCCTGGGCTTGGCTCTCAAGCAGAGAGCAGGAGGAAGAGGGCCCCAGGTCCCAGACTGGGAGTCACTGACACCCTTGCTTTCTGACCGCAGAGGTGGACGAGTGCTCTCGGCCCAACCGCGGGGGCTGTGAGCAGCGGTGTCTCAACACCCTGGGTAGCTACAAGTGCAGCTGTGACCCTGGGTACGAGCTGGCCCCCGACAAGCGCCGCTGTGAGGGTGAGTGCCCCCAGACCACCCGGGACCCTGTGCCCTATCCCCTTCCAAACCCTCCAGCCCGGGTGTCATGCCCTTCGGACAGACCTTTTTCTGGAAAAACTAGGATTCTCTGGCACTTTGGTCACCACTGGTTGATGAGGAATACGTTGTATATTTCAGTCCCCCAGAACACACTGTGACCAGGTGTGATGTACTTCAGTTTTGTTTTGTTTTCATTCTTGTTCTTCTTTTAAATGCTGATCTTGATTGATTTCATCACCCACCAGAAGGTGGTGATCCACCATTTGGCAATTCTCAGATGGGCACTGAGTTTCGGCCTCTCATTATAAATGTTCCCAGGAGGCTAGTGAAACCCTATCTGGCTAACTGACTCCAGCTCAGCCTGATCTTGCTGCCGGCTTCTCTCTGCTCACCTCTGAGCAGCTCCTTCTCCCTGCCTCCTGGTCCCCACCCCCCAGCCCTCCCTGCTATCCTTCCAGTCCTCCCTGTCTTCCCCGCCCACTGCCAGTCCCCTCTACCTCCCTGCCAGCACTTTCTGCCCGCCTGCACTGCCTTTCTGGAGCCTACCCACAGCCCAAGCAAGTGCCTGGCCTGTTCTCTCACAGAGAAAATAGAAATGACCACACAACTCCTCAACTCCCTCTACTCTGAAGACACCCCCTCACCCTGCCTCCTCCCCCTCTACCCTAGAGAGACTAGACACAAGCCCCCACTTTGGGCTGGGGGAATCCACAAATCTTTCTCTCCTCCTTCATGCACCCCAGCCCATGTTCATGCCCTTTCTCTAGAGCCGAGACTCCTGGGGGGTGACACTGCCTTCCTTGTGCCCCCAGCTGCCTGTGGTGGATTCCTCACCAAGCTCAATGGCTCCATCACCAGCCCGGGCTGGCCCAAGGAGTACCCCCCTAACAAAAACTGCATCTGGCAGCTGGTGGCACCCACCCAGTACCGCATTTCCCTGCAGTTCGACTTCTTTGAGACCGAGGGCAATGACGTAAGTGCCCACCCCAGGGGCTGAGGAGGCTCAGAGAGGTCCGAGGTGTGGGAGCTCGGCTCAGTGCCTGCTTCCTACCCTCTGAAAGAAACACTCCAGGAATGTAGAGATGGAGAGCCCCTCAGGGAAGCAGTGGGGCTCAGGGAGGAGGGCCCTGAAGGCCATGGAGCATGTGGCATGTGGGAATGAAGGACATGGAGTCCGGATGCCTTTGGAGAGAGATGGGGCTAGGGGGCTTGTGTGGGGAGCACAGGAGGAACTGACGAGGTGGGAGTGGCACCATTTTTTAATTACTAGATGTGACAAAAGAGATGTGGGCTTCCCAGGTGACACTAGTGGTAAAGAACCCGCCTACCCATACCGGAGACACAAGAGATGTGGGTTTGATCCTTGAGTTGGGAAGATCCTCTGGAGGAGGGTATGGCAACCCGCTCCAGTATTCTTGCCTGGGAAATCCCATGGACAGAGGAGCCTGGCTGGCTACAGTCTGTGGGGCAAAGAGTCAGACATGACTGAGCACATACATAGCAACGGTGAAAGGACCCACAGAACAAGGAGCCTCCCTAGGTGGGGGTGGTCAGGAGGGGCTTCCTGGAGGAGGTGGCCTGGAGCTGTGCTGCCCCACAGGTGTGCAAGTACGACTTTGTGGAGGTGCGCAGTGGACTCACGGCCGACTCCAAGCTGCACGGCAAGTTCTGTGGCTCCGAGAAGCCTGAGGTCATCACCTCCCAGTACAACAACATGCGTGTGGAGTTCAAGTCCGACAATACGGTCTCCAAAAAGGGCTTCAAGGCCCACTTCTTCTCAGGTAACCCTGGACTGCCCCGCTTCAGGCCCCGCCTCCCCTTCTTACTGCTGCTGCACCCCCTGCACTCCCCAGCCCCTCCGGTGCCGGGCGGCACGGTCTGTCCCCTGCTCCCCCCACTAGCCCTCCACCACCAGGCCAGCCCCTTCCTGCCTGAACTCCTCTATTCCTGAGCCCTCAGAGCAGTATGAGAGCCACCCTGAGGCCAGACAGTACGTAGACCTGCAGAAAGGAAGGGAGAGGGCGCTCTAGGGCTTAGGAACCCTAACAGAGGGCAAGCCCTGGGAACAGGGAGCACAGTGAGGTGGACACTGCCCCAGGCAGAGGAGGAGGGTGTTTGTGTTGGACTGTGGGGCAGATTATCTGGCAGTGGTTGGATCTTTAATCAGACCCTGCATGTGCCAAGTGGGTTCATACTGGGGTCTTCACAAGAGATGAGGAGCCCCTCCAGTCAACCCCAAAGCCTCCCCACTACCCCAAGGCCCACGGTGGGGAGATTCAGATCCAATCAGCACTTGTCTGTTGAGAGCTGCTGCATGTAAGGCTAGGGGTCAGTCCTTTTGATGGCCTCATCTCTGGGCAGACTCAATGGTAGTCAGAGCACCGGCCCAGCCTCTCCAAGCAGACCTCCAGGGGTCCCCAGACACCTCTCCCCTGCTTTAATAACCCCCAGTCCTTCACCCAGGGCTAGGCTGGGAGGAGGCTGGTAGTTTTCTGGAGGCAGTAGGACCTGGGGCACCAACAGCGTTTAGGGTGGGAGAGAGTGTGGGGGGCTGGGGGGCGTGGACTGGCTGGAGTGGCCCAGGGGTCCTTAGCACACCTAGTGGGCCGGGCATGGGTGGCAGAAAGGCCAGAAGCCCCCGGCCAGGTCCCTGCCGCCTTCCTTCTCCCCTCCTCTGCCCGGAGTCCTGCATCCTTGAGCCCCTGTGGCTGCCCTGCACCCCCGCCTACCCCACTGGATGCCATGCACTGCCCCTGTGCACTGGTTCCCCGCTTGGCACTGCCAGCCACCCTGCTCTGCATACAGTGTCCCCAGCCCTGGCCCCACTGCTGGCTGAGACCACCCCGCAATGCAAATCCCTCTCTTCCCTGGGGACATCCCCAGAACTCCTCAAGGTGCTCACCAGAGGGCCGAGGGGATGTAACATCTATACTCAGGGGTGGGCTCGGTGCCAGAGAAACCATTACCTGCTTACTCTTGTCTCTTCCTGCCCTTCTGTTGCTCTAGTCTTGGGGGGTGGTGGGGGGTGACCAGTACTGCATCTGTCAGACCTAGAGCCCAGGGCTCTCCACCCATGATTGCTGCCCTGCCCTGGCACACCACTGTGTGCACCCCACCCTCAGCCCTGCATAGATGCACGCACACACACACACTTGCACGCACACATGCAGTGCCCTTTTGCACAAGAAACCTGCAGAGGACCCTCGCCACTGGGCATCAAGGTTCAGCCCTCAGGGCGCCCTGGGGCACCTGACTCTGGCCCCCCAGGAGAGGGGCTGTTTGGACTTTGGGACACCCAGCAAGGAGACCATAAGGCAAGAAGAAGAGAGAGCCTGAAGACCTTCAGTGTGACCCCAGCCACCTTCCGGGGCATTTGGCACTGGAGGGTGAGTGCCATCTCCTTGTCCCGGCCTGTGTCCACCCCCGCTCCTGCCCTTCTTGCAACCTGCATTCTTGGCTCCCAGGAGAGGCCATCCCCACCACCACCGTGCCAGAGCCCCGCCCCAGGCACTGCAGCAGGCCCTCCTCGGGGCTCGCGGCTCGCGGCTCTCACTGCTGCACTCAGCCACACTCCCCCACTCAGTTTTTCACTGGGCAAGTATCTCTATGACCCCTGCAATGTGCCAGGCATCATACTTGGTATTTAGGGGAAATACGAGGAAGGTTTGAGGGTCAATTTCAGGAAAATCTTTGCTCATTCCATGTAGCTGCAACCCCTGAAGCTCCCAGCATAGGGTCACCAGTGTGTTCCTCAGTGAACTCCCAGGATGGGCTGTAGGGTACTCACCACCCCCACGTTTTCACAGGGCTTGTGCAAAGGCAGCTTCCACAGGGCCCTCGCTCAAGGCCCCCATGGTTCTCTAACTTAGGAGACCTGGGGAAGGACTTGGCGACTCCACCTCTTGACCTTGGGTTTTTCTGGATCCTTCTTGGCCTGAGAGGGGATTGGATAAGCAAGGCCACCTGCAAGTCCATGCTCCAGCCCTCAGGCCCTTCTCCCAAGGGAGACCAAGGACAGGGCTCCTGTTGTCACAGACCTCGCCTGGCCATGTGAGTGCCAGCAGGCATCTTTCTAGCTTGGGGTTCATCTCTGGAATCCTTGTGTTCATCTCACAACCCCCTTCCATGAATGTCTGCCTCCGTGCCAGGCACCCAGTGCCCAGAATGACTGCGGAGAGACTTGAGAACATGTGTGTGTGACGTACTGCATGCCTGTGACCACGTGTCTCTCTGTGTATTAGTTTCTGTGTTCATGGGAGTGTGCATGTTCAGACCCACCCGAGCCGGAGCAGCTAATGTGTGCGCCCTCTGCAGGTCACTGATCAGCCCGGGGTCTCTGCATTCGAGTGTGTCTCCGTTTGTACCCACGTGCAGGGCCCTGAGGGCAGCTGTGACCCCTGTGTTTGCACCTGTGTGTGCTTCCTCACATGTGAGGAGTGAGCAACCAGCGTCTGTTTGTGTGTGCACATGTGCACAGGTGGCTGATGGTCGATGTGTGTGCGTGTGGTGTCTGTGTGAGAGGGGCTGGTATGTATCCTGTGCACATGTATGTGTGTGTGTGTCCCTGTGGGTGGGTGTCTGTGCTGCCGGATCGGGAGGACAGTGCAGGGTGAGGGATCCTGTGTCTGTTGCTGTGTTGATGTGAGTGTGCGTCTGTCTGTAACACACTCTGTAGCTACAGCACCAGGAGGACAGAGCCAAGCTCTGGATCAGGCCCCTTCCCATGGACCGCTCCCCTCTGCCAGACTTCAGTCTCCTTCCCCAGCGTGCGGCCTCTTCCTCACACCCAGGCCTTGTCCCTGCCGCAGGCTTCCTCCCACCCGTCCCCTGTTGCTGTGCCTCCCCCTACCCCGCTGCCCCTCCGTGGCCTGGCTGCGCCGGACATGGCCGTCCTGCATG
>NW_011494789.1:4047560-4047670 GCF_000754665.1 Bison bison bison
CCCTCCACCCCCCTGGTCCCTTTTCTCCTTCTCTCTCTCGTTTCAGAAAAGAGGCCAGCTCTGCAGCCCCCCCGGGGACGCCCCCACCAGCTCAAATTCCGAGTGCAGAA
>NW_011494789.1:4047770-4050672 GCF_000754665.1 Bison bison bison
GAACCTCACCTTGGACGGAACGGGCTGGGGGCTTTGCGGCCGCCCACCCCCACCTCCGCTCGGCCTTGCCGGCCCACCTCCCTCTGGCCGGACAGAACTGGTGCTCTCCTCGCCCCCACCCTCCTCACATGGACAGGGGCCCCTCCTTGCCCCCCGCCCCCTCCCATTTTGATGGTGTCTGTGACATTTCCTGTTGTGAAGTAAAAGAGGGACCCCTGCGTCCTGCTCCTTTCTCTTGCAGTCTGCTTGTCCATGTGTCTGTTTTTCCACTTGTCCGTCTGTCCAGTAAGCAGGTAATGGTAGAGGGTGCCCATGCTGGTCAGCTCCAGACCCCAACCCTCCCTCCGTCCATTTCAACTTTCTCTCCGCACAGCTGGGCCCCCTCAGCTGGCTCTGCATGAGGCAGTGCCCCGGACCCCCACCATCGCCTTGACCTCTGCTCCCTGCCCTGCCTCCCCCAGGGTGGGGAGGACGCCCGGCCAGGCCCCCCACTTCCCTTGGGGTGCCACTGCCCTTGGCCCGTGCACAGACCCGTCCTCCCTTGCTTGCTCCCCTGCAGACAAGGACGAGTGCTCCAAGGACAACGGCGGCTGCCAGCAGGACTGCGTCAACACCTTCGGCAGCTACGAGTGCCAGTGTCGCAGCGGCTTCGTCCTCCACGACAACAAGCACGACTGCAAGGAAGGTAAGTGGCCCCAGTGCCCCGGCCAGCTGGCAGCCTGAGAACCAGGACTGCAGAAAGGGCTCAGAGACGCCATCTCCCTCGGCCTCTGTTTGGACTCAGGAAGCTGAGTGACCTCTGAGGTCACCTCGTTTCGCCTTCCACGCTCCTCCCTCCACCAGCAACATCCAAGCCACACACACTTATGGAGGGGAGGGGCTTGCGGCTCCCCCCAGGCCCTGTCGTCAAGCTGATCTGGTAACTAGCGCTCATTCAAATCCATGTTCAGGTGTGTCTCTTCGTTCCAGCCTCCCTCTGTCCAGGGGGAGGTGAGCTGGGACCGTGCTGAAGAGCTGGGCTCTGGAGCCAGGCTGCCTGGCCCAGCCCCACCGCTTAGCCAGCTGTGGGCCCTGAGCCGCTGACTCCCTCCCTCCACACCTGGATTTGCTCGTAGGTACTGCCTGCTTGGGCAGCGACACTGTGACGTGCTCCGAGAAGTGCCTGGCTCGTAGCAAGCACAATCACATGTGTCACCATTATTGGTCACATGCTCTGACCCCTGGGGACACCTAGAACAGGGCTGCTGCCTCCCTGACATTGAGGCTCTGCAGAAGCTCAAAAACAGTTCTTGTGTCCTCTCCCATATCACGTGATACCTCCTCTTTGTACACAATACAACCCTGGCCTGCTCCCTGTGGTCAATACCACTGTGGACCATGCCAGCTGGCAATGCATGGTCCCCAGCTACACAACGCAGACTCACCTTTGACCTTGAGTGTCTGTGTGCCCTTGGGCCAGTCCCTTCACCCCTCTGAGTTCAACTGTCTCACCCATGAGATGGCCCTAAGCTTTCAAGCCCTTGCTTTAAGCACTTAGCACAGGGCCTGGCAGATGCCTCTTCCACACGGTCACTGTGTGGACAACCAAGGTGCCAGTAAATAAACTGCCAACTAGAATAAACATAGCTGAAGCACCGAGTGGACGCTCCAGGGCTTTTCAGCCCATCACTTCAGTCTCCCAGATACGGAGTTCCACTGACTCACAGAGCCCCCACATCGTTTAGCTAGGGGGAGGACCTTCTTCTGATGCTGTTTCTGAACTGCATGCCATCTCTGTGCTCTCTATGAAAATGAAGGTTTTGCTAAAGAACCTTCCACACCAGCGTCTACAAGAGAGCAGGAGCAGGTGTAAAATTCCTGGGAGGGTAGCCTGTGTGTGGCTCTGAGTCACTGGAGAAGCCCACATGGTTCCTTACTCAGTCAGATCAGTCACTCAGTCGTGTCCGACTCCTTGCGACCCCATGAATCGCAGCACGCCAGGCCTCCCTGTCCCTCACCAACTCCCAGAGTTCACCCAAACCCACGTCCATCGAGTCGGTGATGCCATCCAGCCATCTCATCCTCTGTCATCCCCTTCTCCTCCTGCCCCCAATCCCTCCCAGCATCAGAGTCTTTTCCAATGAGTCAACTCTTCGCATGAGGTGGCCAAAGTGTTGGAGCTTCAGCTTTAGCATCATTCCCTCCAAAGAACACCCAGGGCTGATCTCCTTCAGAATGGACTGGTTAGATCTCCTTGCAGTCCAAGGGACTCTCAGGAGTCTTCTCCAACACCACAGTTCAAAAGCATCAATTCTTCAGTGCTCAGCTTTCTTCACAGTCCAATTCTCACATCTATACATGACCACAGGAAAAACCATAGGCTTGACTAGATGGACCTTTGTTGGCAAAGTAATGTCTCTGCTTTTCAATATGTTATGTAGGTTGGTCATAACTTGTCTTCCAAGGAGTAAGTGTCTTTTAATTTCATGGCTGCAGTCACCATCTGCAGTGATTTTGGAGCCCCCAAAAATAAAGTCTGACACTGTTTCCACTGTTTCCCCATCTATTTGCCATGAAGTGATGGGACCAGATGCTATGATCTTCGTTTTCTAAATGTTGAGTTTTAAGCCAACTTTTTCACTCTCCTCTTTCAGCTTCATCAAGAGGCTTTTTAGTTCCTCTTCCCTTTCTGCCATAAGGGTGGTGTCATCTGCATATCTGAGGTTATTGATATTTCTCCCGGCAATCTTGATTCCAGCTTGTGGTTCTTCCAGCCCAGCGTTTCTCATGATGTACTCTGCATAGAAGTTAAATAAGCAGGATGACAATATACAGCCTTGACATACTCCTTTTCCTATTTGGAACCAATCTGTTGTTCCATGTCCAGTTCTAACTGTTGCTTCCTGACCTGCATAAAGGTTTC
>NW_011494789.1:4050772-4058391 GCF_000754665.1 Bison bison bison
CTGGCTTGGAGAATTTTGAGCATTACTTTACTAGCGTGTGAGATGAGTGCAATTATGTGGTAGTTTGAGCATTCTTTGGCATTGACTTTCTTTGGGATTGGAATGAAAACTGACCTTTTCCAGTCCTGTGGCCACTGCTGAGTTTTCCAAATTTGCTGGCATATTGAGTGCAGCGCTTTCACAGCATCATCTTTCAGGATTTGAAATAGCTCAACTGGAATTCCATCACCTCCACTAGCTTTGTTCGTAGTGATGCTTTCTAAGGCCCACTTGACTTCACATTCCAGGATGTCTGGCTCTAGGTGAGTGATCATACCAAGTGATGGGCTAGTAACAAATCAGTATCTCCTAACCCCCTGCAGAGGGTGCAGCACTGTACAAAGTTCTGTGGGGAATTAAAGATGGGGACCCCTCTGCTCTTGAGGAGACTGCTGTCTAGCTGGGAAGAGAAGCAGGTGTGGAAATAAATTAGAGGGCGGGGAATACCAGTAAAAGTGGGGAGACAGTGAATGTGGACAAGGAAAGCTGAAGGTGAGTAATAGAAGCAGCTCGTAGCTCAAACATGGAGACCAGCGGCTCTGCACAGCCCCGAGGGCCCTGCTCCTCTCTGGACCCTGTGGCCTTGCATTCATCCTGTGAGCCTCTGACTATAGGTGCAGCTGTGTGGACTGCACACCACCCACCCCTTTTTCCTTCTCATCCCAGCAGTGCACTGGCTTTTCCTCAGAGGGACCTGTTAGATTGGATGATAACGAATAAAGAGCATCAGCGTTTCAGTTGGAGTTGTGAGGCTGTGCTTTTCCGAGGCAGAAAGCATGGATCAAGGAGTCATGAGCAGTGAGAACGTGACATAGCACATTTTCTTGAAGAAAAGGGAGATAGGATGGATGGTAGTCAGAAGGGAGTGTTGTTTTAGGATGCGCAAAGTGTAGGAAGGTTCGTGGGCTGGACGAGCTGGCAGAGAGAGCGAGCGTGGGTAACGTGTGATACAGAGGTCCCCGGATGGTGGGCAGCAGTGAGCTCCAGCTCATGAAGGAAAATCTAGTCCTGCCTAAGGGGAGGGACACCTTCTCTGAGATGAGGCAGGAGGTAAGGTGAGTGGAGAGGTGAGTTTGCAGGTAGGGGTCAGGAAGTTGAAGTTGTTCATATTTGCAGACTCTGCCTTTCCCCAAGAGGCAAGAGGTGAGGTGGTCTGCTGGGAGGGGGAGCTGGGAGTTGAGGAGAGGGCCAAAAGTTTGGAGCCGTAGCTGAGGAGGTGAGAGATGGAGCTGGTAAAGGGTAAGTCCAAAGAATACCAAGCAATGGGGGCCCAGCTACACTTAGAGACCACGAATGGGGTTTTCCAAGATGGTACAGTTCAAGCATGGCCATTGATGAGCAATCGGGGTGATGGGCCATGTGGTCCAGCTGATAGAGAAGCAAGGTAAGTAACCCCAGGATGAAGTATTGGGAGAAATCAGAAGGATCAACACCGTGGAGGTCTCTAAAGTTGACAAGGTGTTAAGGGAAATGGGGGAGGGGGGTGTGCTGGCGCTGAGTGCCCTGGAAGAAGGAGAGGTGGCCACCAGCACCAAGAATTTGTGGGTGACGGCAGAGCCTTGTGGGGAAGGAAGTGAGAACTCATAGATCTGAGAAGGTCAGGAGAGGCCAGCATGCGGGTGGACCATCCATGTGTTTGCTGACATCACCTAGGATGGTGGCAGGACTGGAGTGGAGAGAACTGAGTCAGGGGCCAAAGTCTTCTGTGAATATGGAAGCCTGGCAGGAGATCAGAGGATGCTAGCTTCGCAGGGGGCAGAGGAGGTGTGGCCAGATGGCCTCAAAGGTCCATGGGGTACCTGGGAGGGCTGCTTCCATAGATGCTGCCAGGCGAGGGCCAGCTTGGAACCAAGCAGCCAGATATCCCCAGGCTGGATGGCTGAATAGAAAACAAGCTGTGTGAGCCTTCAACTCATTTCTAAGTAGAAGATAAGAGAAGCAAGAAAGGAGCAGGTGGGACGGAGGAAATGTCTTCCTTCCTTTCTTCATAGGGGCCATTAGAACCCAGGGGTCCCCACTGATCCCCTTCCCTGCCTCACCTCCCCACAGCGGGCTGTGACCACAAGGTGACGTCCAGCAGCGGCACCATCACCAGTCCCAACTGGCCTGACAAGTACCCCAGCAAGAAGGAGTGTACCTGGGCCATCTCTAGCACCCCTGGGCACCGGGTCAAGCTGGTAAGGTGCCACTCCCAGGCCTGCTCCTCCATGCCATCTACCCATCACCTACTTCCCATCAGCTCCAAAGCCTCACGTCACTCAGAGCACCTTAGGCTGGTGACTGGCTGAGCCCACAGGGCCGGCATCCCCATGGGAACTGCAAGTCTGGCCTGGACAGAAGCCCTTTCCCCAGTATCATGTTGGGGTATACCTGCCATTGCCCCATTCCTAGGTCCTCCCTCTCCCCATCCACCAGCAGTGGCCACTGTCCTAAACTGGGGTCCAGAGGTCTTGGTTTATTGCCCACGTCTCCTGCCCTTGGCCATATTCCTGATTCTCTGTTCTCCCTCACACCCTCCAGACTTTCATGGAGATGGACATCGAGTCCCAACCTGAGTGTGCCTACGACCACCTGGAGGTGTATGACGGGCGTGACTCCAAGGCCCCCGTCCTGGGCCGCTTCTGCGGGAGCAAGAAGCCCGAGCCTGTCCTGGCCACTGGCAACCGCATGTTCCTGCGCTTCTACTCTGACAACTCCGTGCAGAGGAAGGGCTTCCAGGCATCCCACTCCACAGGTGAGCCCACTGCAGGCCAGGTGCCCTCATACAGTCATTTGTCCTGGAGGCATCTGCTGATTCTGGTCTCAAATGCAGACCAGGGTCTTGGATGGTGGGTTTACAAATAGCTCCTGAAGACAGACAGGCCCAGCCCCTGGCCACGTGGGGAGACAGCATGTCCTGAAGGCTACTAAGCTGATTTCTGCCTCAGGACCTTTGCACCAGCAGTTTTCTGGCTTGAAACACCTAAAATCATCTTCCCTTGAATCATTTCTCTATCTCATTATTTGAGACTCAGCTCAAATGCCTCCTCAGAATAGAGACCATCCCTGCCCATCTAATATAAAGCAATGCCCTCTTCCTTTTTTATATATCATTCAGCTTTATTTTCACCAACTGGAATTATCTTATATATTTGTTTACTTGCTTATTATCTACTCTCCTTGCCCCTCTAGAAGTAAACCTTCACAGAGCAGGAACTTTCTGTCTTGGCCCTGCTGTCTTTGTAGCAACTAGACTAGTTCTTGGCCCCAGTAGGTGCTCAAAAAATATTTACTGAAAGCAAAGTAAGCCTTCTGGGCAAAGGAGGGGAAGTTCTGATTTGGGGTATGAAGGTCAGAAAACAGGCCAGTAACAACAAGGAATAGAGAACCCAGAGATGGGGAGGGAATCTACGGAGTCCCTAGTGGCAGGACACTTGAGTGTGCAGTAGCCCACCCACATCCCACCCCCCAAATCCACTGATTTCATTCATCCTACAGACATTCATTAACATGCAGCATGTATGTGGCAGCATCCTGAGTGTGGGTCACAAAATGAACAAAGCAGACAAACCTCAGTCCTTGAGGGACTTACTCTGCATCTGCTCGTTCATGTATTCAACAACTTTTTATGGATCCCTGGCCCCCTCCAGGGGACTCAGAGGGGCATGGGGAAATGAATCAGCCATGAGCCCTTCACCTTGCCCACCTGGGAACCCACAGCCTGGGGGTGAGACGGGACCCAGACAGATAATTCCAACAGAAGACAAAACACGATCAGGGCCTTGCTCTGGGTGTGAGATGATGGGTCATTGCAGGCAGGGGAGGAGCCCAAGCACAGCCACAACTCCAGATAGCTCTGGGTGTACACAAGTGAATGCAGATCATGTAGTGTGGCTAGAGCAATGGGCATGTGATGACAGCAGTGAACTGGGGATGGTGTGGCTACAGAGAAAGGCTATAGCCTGGTCCTGCGAGGCCTGGGATGTCAGGCCAGCCATGGCCTCTGGGGTCTTGGCAGGCTTCTTGGAGTCTTAAGCTACCTGTTGGGGAGGTCCCAAAACTAATGGATCCACAGCCTCCCCTCCTTCCTTTCAGCTCAGGCCACGCCCACCTACTTCCCTCCCTCCCCTCAACCCCCACCGTGAGCCCAGGTGTCCCGGAGACCAGAGGACGTTCAGAGAAGGTGTGGTGTACACGGATGGCCTTGCCCTCGTCTGCCCCTCCCAGCACAGGGTCACACTGGAGGCCCGGAACTCCATATGGCTCTCAGAGTTGCTATGTTTGGCCCACATTGTGTTTTTTAAAAACCTGAGCCAACATTTAAAAATTAGGAGTTTTCACATAAAACCCAGATGGACATCTTCTCACTTAAGAACGGGAGCTCTGGCGTCACAGAGCCCGCATTCTTCCATGACAGCTATCAGCTGGAGCAAATTAGCAACGTTCTCTTTCAACAAGTGCATCCTCCCTGGGGCCTTCACGGAGAACGGCCTTTCACCCGCTGCGTCCCTGGGCCTCCGTGGGCATCTCTCCAGAGAAAGAGCAGCAGAGCACTAGTTCCAGGCCAAGTCCTGGGCTGGATCCAAACCCACCTATCTCTAGCCATGTGGCACTGTCCCAGGGCCTCCATCCGGCCAGGAGGGCTGCACGTGGGGAGGGACAGTGCCTGGGCTACGACTGTGCTCCGGGGCGGGGCGGCAGCTGACCTTGTGTCCCCCTCCTCCCTCTAGAGTGTGGTGGCCAGGTTCGGGCAGAGGTGAAGACCAAGGACCTTTACTCCCACGCCCAGTTTGGCGACAACAACTACCCGGGGGGAGTGGACTGTGAGTGGGTCATCGTAGCCGAGGAAGGCTATGGTGTGGAGCTGGTGTTCCAGACCTTCGAGGTGGAAGAGGAGACCGACTGTGGCTATGACTACATGGAGCTCTTCGACGGTTATGACAGCACTGCCCCCAGGCTGGGACGCTACTGTGGCTCAGGGGTGAGGCCCCCACACTCCTCACACCTCTCACCCCAGTGCAGGGACCCAGTGCCTCTGTAGACATGTGCAGCAGCCCCTGCCTGGCACTTTGCAGGAGCCAGAGGTCCAGGCTGGTGGGTCTCCCAGCTCACAAAGGCCCACCCAGCCCTGGGCCATCCCCACCCAGGAAACAAGGTTGTTTCTGGCTGACACTGAGCTTCCTGCACCCTCTGGGATAGACCCTACCCTGACCCAAGCCTGCTCAGCACCACTTCAGTTGGGTCTCCAAGGCAGTTTGCACTGGAGTTCCCTCTGCCCCCTCATTCCCTTGCCCTGGTCCAGAGGCAGCTGAGCAGGGCCCAGAATGAGGGCAGAGGCTGGGGCAAGAGCCAGGGCCCAGGGCTGAGCTGAGCCGCGCTGGGCAGTTATCCTGGCAGAGCCATAACAATACCCTCATCTCTTCCGCTGCCAGTTTCTCTTCTTGGTGACAGGCCAGCTGGTCCCAAAGCATATTGGTGCTGCTGTCCAAGCAGACACTGAGCATCATTTCTTGGTCCATAAAATGGTACTTTCAGAGGCAGTGGGCAAGAATTTGCTTGATAGGGTTTTAACTAAGGTCACAGGAAAACCACAGAGGTGGATTTATTTTCCTCCAGGCAGAGCCTGTGAATTCTTTGGTGGTTTTTTTTTTTTTTTTCTGTTCTTTTTTAATCCTCGCTTCCTTCAGAGAATGCCATCTTCCTCTTCCCATTCTACATACCCACACACACTTTGGCACATGTACTAACACTCATATGTACACTCAGACATGCCCTCCTGCCTATCACTTCCTGCTCCCCTGCCTCTCATGGCCGTGCTCTAGGACAGCCTGGGTGCCCCAGAAAGGGTTAATCTTCCCAGGAGCTGCAGCAGCTGCTGGACCCAGCATTGGCTAGTGCAGTCTCCCTTTAGGAGCAGAGCTTCAGCTTTTGTCAACTGGCAAAGGATTGGGGGGACAGAATTGGGGGGATGGGGACATGGCGCACACAGCCCCCTTGCCAGCTGGGCTCAGCTGCTCTGGATCCCTGGGCTACCAAGCGAGTGCCCCCCTCACCACTTTGCCCTTTGCATCTCCCTTGACCTGACACCTTCGGGTGAGTCACACACCAAATTGGGTGTCCCCAGGTGGCTTCTTGCAGAGACTGCCATCAGGCTGGAGCCAGCAGGAGGGGACTGGGGAAGGAACCCAGTTCCGTCAAGGCTTCCTGGCATGGTTGCTGGAAATATCCCCAAGGTTCTCGGAAATGATCCTTTCCATGCCTCGAGGGCCAGGGCCTCCGTGTGCTGATGCTCCATGGGCAGCTGCTACTCTGAGCGCTGCACACAGAGGCGAGGAGGGGCTTGCAGGAGCCTCAGAAGGGGCATCACCTGGAGCCCACCATGGCCTGCATCTGAGGAGGGGAGGAGGATAGAGGCCAAGTCCAGGTCTGGGGGATCCAGCTGTCCAGTCTTCTCCAAGAGACAGGCGGATTGCAAGAAGGCAGCTGACAAATTACTCCCTTTGCAAATCCCTTTGCAAAACTCTGACACATCCATCCTCTTATTTGTCTCCCCCGCCCCTGCCACCTCCACCCACCTTTCTAGACTTGGAGAGCAGAGAGCATTTGCTCCTTCCTGTTTGCTTTTGAGGGGAGTGAGGCCCAGAGAGGGTCAGTGCATTGCCTGAGACATCACAGCTAACTAGTTAGGCACTGGGTACAGAATGGAAGTGTGACTCTGAACTTAAGACCAGCCCCCTGTACCTCCCCTACTCCAGCATGCATGCTAAGTCACTTCAGTCATGTCTGACTCTTTGTAATGCCATGGACTGTAGCCTGCCAGGCTCCTCTGTCCATGGGAGTCTCCAGGCAAGAATGCTGCAGTGGGTTGCCATGCCTTCCTCCGGGGAGCCTCCCAACCCAGAGATCATACCCATGTCTCCTGCATTGGCGTGCAGATTCTTTACCACCAGAGCCTGCTGGGAAGCCCTCCCCCTACTCCAAATGCCCCATTAAACTCCAGCTCACAAGAGTCCTCCTCCTGCTTCAAGGCACTGGGGGAACCTGGCGGGAGTCTGGAGCCACCCGCCTCCTTATAGCAGGAGAACTTGGGGAGGGAAACAGCAGTCCCGGCCCCCGGTCCTCAGCCTCATGCCCACCTCTTTCCTCTAACAGCCTCCTGAGGAGGTGTACTCGGCAGGCGACTCTGTTCTGGTGAAATTCCACTCGGATGACACCATCACCAAAAAAGGCTTCCACCTGCGGTACACCAGCACGAAGTTCCAGGACACTCTACACAGCAGAAAGTGACCGCTGCCCTCACACGGCAGGGATGGGAGACCTGCTGCCCTCGGTCACCTGAGCCGGACAGCGGGGGGCGGGCAGAAAGTGGGTACCCCATCTCTGTCCCCCCTGGTGCCAGGACCTGCAGGCTGATGGTCCTGGTGAAGCTGTCCTTGGGAGGTGGGGCACTGGACTCCCACATGAGCTGCTGCCCCTCGATCCCTTCCTCCCTCGCCCCCAACCCTGGGAGTGAGGGGCCAGGGCCAGGGTGCCAGAGCTTGCCCTGAGACACTTGAAGTGGCCATTCCTCTCTGGGGCCCAGCCCAGTGTGTGAGGACCCG
>NW_011494789.1:4058491-4073350 GCF_000754665.1 Bison bison bison
ATCTCCAAGCACCCTATTGTGTATAGCCAGTGGCATATCTTCATTGTAATGTATGTTTACCACCTCTCCCCCTCCCCCTCCCCGGATTTGGTTTTGTTGGAAGCCCCCACCTCCCCGTTTCCTGGGGCGCGAATTTCCGTGCTTGTCCCACAGGAGCCACATGCGGGCGGCAGGAGGATGAAGGGGAGGGGGTGGGGGCATCAAGACAGGGCTTCTCTCAGGCCCAGCGGCTGGTCAGCCACACCAGGGCACCCCAGCCAATAAACCGAAAGTGTTACAGCCAGTGTCCTGTGCCAGAGGCTGTCTGGGATGTGGGGATGGCGGTGGAGGGGGGTGGTGAGGGCGCACATCTTCTAGATGTGAGTCTGGGGCCGGCGGATAGCCAGGACACCTGGCCTCGCCAGCTGCCCTTCCTGCCTTGATTCCAGGGCCCCTGGGAGTGTGATTTCACACTGGGGCACACACAGATACAGATGCCTTGCACACTTGAGCCTGTAGACGCCCCCGTACCTCATAACCCTCCCACACAACCCAAGGGGCAGAACAGAATGTTCTGTAAAGCGGCTGTACAATGGGAAGGAAGGAGGTATGTCAATGGGATGATGGCGTGTGTCTGTCTGACGGTGTCCAGCGGGGTCTTCTGTCTCTGGGTCTGGGTGGTAGGCTAGAAGAGCCCACCACCCAGACCCAGAGTACCATCATGGGCCAGAGCAGATCCATCAGTCAGCTCCCAGTACCTTCCTTCCTGAAGGTCAGACCCCTGAGTGCTGGCCCCTTGGGACCATCTCTCTTCCGGGAGACAAGAGCCAGACACTAGGCAGCCACAGAGCAAACATTCCAGCTCTGGCTCCCTCTCCCGAGGCAACCCATGGCTGTGTCATGTCTGGCCTCTCCTTCCTGCCTCTGCCTTCTCCCTCCCCAGCCAACCGTGAGGTACAGACCTCAGACCTGTCTCCCCGGAGGCCAGCAGGAGAGAAATCACATCCCTGCTCCTTCCTTTCAAAGGACCCTCTCTCCCTACTTTCCGTGGATCTCACAGGGAAAGAAAACCCAGAGAGGACCCAGCTTCCCTGCCTAGACTGGCTACTCCCAGATTCCAGAGCAAGCCAGTGGTCTGCTCCAAGCCTTGGGGCTCCCTGAGGGCCTCCAGTGGGACTGTGGGTCTTTTCCTGGCCCTAGACTTCTCCCTATAGCAGAGTCAGATGTGCCAGATACTAAATCTGGACTCTGGGGTGGGGGGACCCACCCTCAGGGAACAGTATGGAGTGTTGCATCCCATGCTAAGTCACTTCAGTCGTGTCCGACTCTGTGCGACCCCATAGATGGCAGCCCACCAGGCTTCCCATCCCTGGGATTCTCCAGGCAAGAACACTGGAGTGGGCTGCCATTTCCTTCTCCAATGCATGAAAGTGAAAAGTGAAAGTGAAGTCGCTCAGTCGTGTCCGACTCTTAGCGACCCCATGGACTGCAGCCCACCAGGCTCCTCCGTCCATGGGATTTTCCAAGCAAGAGTACTGGAGTGGGGTGCCATTGCCTTCTCTGGTTGCATCCCATACTGGTCCTTTAAACAATGGAAACCAGGCACATGGCTAGTGTCCCACGTGCAAGTAGGCTGATGTGACCCCATGGCCAGGCTGCGGCCCTCTCTTCTAGTCCTGACTGCAGGTGAGGGAATAGGTGATGGTTGGAGGGCCAGCTAGGTCCCAGGCTGTGATGTCATGACCAGAATGTTCAGCACAGCCCAGAGGACCATGAACAGAACAGAAAGGCCCTCAAACCATTTGGAGCCGCCCGGGCATCTCATCTGGACACTTTGCCAACCAACCTGGGCTCAGCTCTGCAGCAGAGTTCATCATCAGTGGTCCCAGCTCCCCTCACCAGCACCCCCGGGTTGCTCTGAAGCTCAGAGGACCACACTCTTGGTACAAGCCACATGTGTGAAGGGAGCCAGGATCCTAGCCCAGGTCCAGTCTGTAGGGCAGAGAGTACCCCATCCTCCCCCAGGTCAGCACAGCCAGACGCAGGTCAGCACAGCCGGACGCAGGTCAGGACTGACCCACACAGCTGCCCAGGGGACCCATTCCTAGGCTCCATCACCGCCGTAGACTCGGGCCCCTCTAATGAGCCAGGGGCCTGTGCTGGTTGGGCCCTCCATCTTCCCTGGGCCCCTCTTCCCGGAGGCTACCTCTGGGTAGTGAAGGCTGCTTGGGAGCTGGCAGCAGGCCATTGATACACATTCCAGAACTTAATGAATGATTCTCCAGACCCAGCCCATCCTCACCTTCTGGCTGCTTGCAGGCTTCAAGACTAGATGAACCTCAATGCAGCTGCCCAATCGTTCAGGTGATTCCACGTCAGAGGACAGAACCCTTCCAATTCCAACTGTCCCCAAGCCCCTGAGATCCCCCTGAGGTCCCCTGGTCCTGAGTGTGTGGCCAGCAGCAGAATAATTAGAATGATCCTGTCCCAGAGGGTGTTTCCAGCCTGGAAACCCAGGTGGAGATAACCCCAAACCCTGGAGCCCCAGGCTCTCCTCTCCAGGTGCACTTCTCTAACCCCTGGGGGACATAGCCAGCCCTGGCCTGGCAGTCAGGAGACCTAGCTCTGCCTTGCTTCATCCTGTGATGTTGGCCAGTTTGTCCCCTCTCTGGGCTTCTGCTCCCCAGTCTGTCATCTTTCCCCAGCAACCCTTCCTGTCAGGGTGTAGTCTCCAAGAGTCAGGCTCCTGAGGCAGCTGGGGGCTTCCAGGGCCAACTGTTGGCTCAAGTGCAGATGAAGGAAGGTTGGATATCCCTCACTGCTCCCTCACTCCTTTTTGCCCCTCTCTTTCCCTTTGCTGCACTCTAACCCCACATGCTTCTCGGTCTTGAATGTAACACAGCCAGTTTCTGGACTTCCTGGGCGGTCCAGTGGTTAAGACTCTGCGCTTTCAATGCAGGGTGTGCAGGATCACTCCATGGTCAGGGAACTAAGATCCCACGCGCTGAGAGGCATGGCCAAAATAAGTTTGAAAATAAATAAAATATGATAAAATAAGAACATAGACGATTTTGAATACAAGCTTTCCCATTTGGTGACTGTGTGTCCCTGGGTGAGTCATTTAACTGCTCTGAACCTTGGTTTCTTCATCTTGACCCAAAGGATGATAACAGAGAGAAAGGAAGAGATACACATTGAAGGGAGCCTGTCAAAGTGCCTAGCAAATAGGCACTCTGTAAATGGGTCTTCTTTTCCTGTCATCCGCCGAACAATTCTCCAGTTTCCGGATGACGTGTTTCCTGCGCTAAAAGGAAACGTCTGGGTTCACCAGTCTCCAGTCGTGCGTTAGGAGTTGAGCGCAGAACCGCATCTGTCTGCCAGAAAGGGCAATGCTTATGCCACAGCAGGGCGGGGCTTGCAGGGCGGCAGGCGACATATTTCTTTCTAAGCTGGTAGACTTTCTGGGCACCTCCCAAGTCACACCCTGTGCTTGACTGTCCCCACACACAAGACTGATTCTAGAATCTGTGAAGAGATCTGCTGTCCCAGTTTGCAAAAATAGTAGTGCCTGACTCGGGAGCAGCTAGATGTTTCTCCCAGAGTCAGGAGGCCCCCAACCCAGGCCCCCCAACCCTGCTGACCAGTCTGCTTCTCCTGCTCCAGCTCCCTCCCACCCTCCCAACCCTCCCCTCCCCCATCCCAGGAACATCTGGTTCCAATCTCTTCCAGATGCTGTGGCCAAGCTGTTTTATGGCCAATCACCTCAGCTCAGCTTCCTGAAGGCCTCCCTCCATTTCGGGGAATGGTCCCTCCTCGTCCTCTTCCTTGGAACCCCTACCACCTCTTTTCCTAACATGGAGAAGAGACGCATGTCAGAGCCAGACGAAACTGCGAGGGTCCTTGGAACTGGCGCCTTCTCTCCCACTTTCTTGGAGGGGGCCTGTCATCCATCCAGGATTAAAAGAAAGATGCTACTCCAGGGGGAAAGGAACAGATAGGAAATTATAGGTATATGTCTGGGCAGAGGAGACTGCGTATGTGTGTGAGTCTCTGTATGTGTGTATGTGTGTGTATGCATGTGTGTGTGGTGGAGGGTTAGGAGTGTGTGAGGCCATGTCCATGTGTTGGGTGTGTCTGTGTTTATACCTGCACAGCAAAATCCCACCTGTAACCTGGAAGTGCCCTTTGGTGGCCAGCCCCCCACTGTCCCTCCCTGACTGCACTGGAGCAGGGCTAACTTGGAGCCCCTCTGCTGGACAGCGGCTGCCGCAGTCTAAGGTTGTTCTTCACCTTGCAGGTCTCTGTGGTCACCAAGGCTGTCTTCCATATCCAGCCCAGGGAAGCAGTGTGTGTGCGTGTGTGAGTGCACATGTAGACCTCTCCTTCTACCAGGTCAGATTAGAGGGACACTGATCAAAAGGGACCCCAGGGCAGACTATTGGACAGGTGCCTGGAGCAATGCCGGAGTGCCAGAGAGTGGCCATCTGGGGAGAACCAAGAAGAGGCTCTCCGGAGGAAACCTATATGCAACCCCACCACCACCTCTGCTTCACCTGGCTTCTTCATCTTCCACTAAGAGGACCCTGGAAGCCAATCTCTTCTCCTAAAAACCCACAAAGGATTTGCAAAAGGAAGATTGAAGCCTGTCCCTCTCGGGGACACTGAAAACCACTCAGGTCCTGCCCAGAGGTGGAAGGATGGACCCTGGAGGTTACCGCCCCATCTTTAGAACCCTGTGCACGCCAAGTCACTTCAGTTGTGTCTGACTCTTTCTGACCCCCATGGACTGTAGCCTGCCAGGCTCCTCTGTCCATGGGATTCTCCAGGCAAGAATACTGGAGTGGGTTACCATGCCCTCCTCCAGGGGATCTTCCCGACCCGGATCAAACCCATGTCTCTTATGTCTGCTGCCTTGGTGGGAGGGTTCTTTACCACTAGTCCCACCTGGGAAGCCACCCTAAAACCCTGGGCTCCGAATATTCCCCCCTACGCCTTTAAAATGAGCTTCCTTGGCACTTTTGACTCCACAGTGCCCCCTGGTGTTATCCAGGAGCTAGGCATGGTCTTGATAGACGAGAAGCTCTGTGGAGACCATCCTGAAGGCAGCTGTGACAGAGATCTGCCCCACCCCTGTCTTACAGTCCCAGGGGATTCCTGGCATACACTGGGGAGTCAGGCAGTGAAATAGGAAGATTCTAGCTTCTAAATCAAATCCAGGGCATTGCTACCTACTGGCTGTTAGACACGGGCAAGCCTTTTAACCTCCTTGTGCCTCAGTTTCTTCATCTGTTAAATAGGAATCATGGAGGGTGGGGGACTAAAGGAGTTGTGTGTGAAAGCACCTGGCTGGATGCCTGGGCACATAGTAGGCCCTCGGGAAGCGGCATTTACCCTTCAGCTTTCCTTCCTGGTGTAAGGAGGCCAGGCCCCAAGCTTTGGATGACACATGTTCATTTAGCCCTGAGCCAAGCAGTGTCACGGAGGTGACTCTAATTTTTCTGGAGCTTTTCCACTCCAGCAGAGGATCATTTTAATAAGTCCATAATAACAGACGCAGAGGTGACTCAGATCCACAAACGAGGAGCCCTGCTGGGGAGGGGACACTTGGGCTCCGGGGGAGGGGAACTCAGTGGCTTGTGGGGCTGATGCAGTCCAGGTGGCTGCAGTGGGAGGGGCTCCAAACAGGGGGCCTATGGACCTGCGTCACGCTTCCAGATTGCTACAGGTTCTCCCCAAAGAGGCCTCAGTTTTCCTATCTGCAAAGTGCAGAGTAGCACCACACTGACCTCCAACGTCCTTCCCAAGCTGGAGATGTGGCTCTGCTTTCAGAGCCCTGGCTCCCACAGTGAGTCCGGAACACCCTTGGAAAGGATTCCAGGTGGCCTGTCCGAGCTCCTCTGACTTTACAGTTTGTCCACCCCTCCCTTCCCAGAGCCCAAGGAAAGGCAGGGCTCTCAGGCCATGGTGGTTTATTGATGCAAGCACAGCACAGGTGGGTGTGCCCCCAGCCCAGGGCAGACACAGGGCCAGGGGAGGGGCAGCGGGCCATCCCCTCAGCGAGGGGAAAGGGCCTGGGGCCCACGTCCTCTCCTCCATGCACCTCCCACGGCCCCCAGCCCTGATCCAGGCCACAAAGACAGATGACCACACCATTCCCTGTGGCTACAGAAGAGGCCACCAGCTGTCCCATTCGCCCGCTCACTGAGATATGGCCTTGTTGGCCCGCTGCCCCCTTCTGTCTTTCATCACAGAAGTCCGCTGTCACTGTGGAGGCTGCTCTCCTTCACCTGGCATCCTTCTGCCACCCCTCAAACAGCTGGATGCATTAGCTGACACCTCTCCTCATCACCCACCAGGTCTGCTCGTCTCCATGGTCCACACTCACCGCTCCCATGACCCGTACAAAAGTAGGAAAGAGGTGAAAACACTGAGTGGCCCGGGAAAGACTTCACCAAGAACTCCCCAGGGAAGGGGCTCTCCGCCAGGAGGCTGGCTTCGCGGTGAGGTGAGGAGCCAACAGTGCCGGGGGGCGCGGGCGCGAGGTGGGGGGGCGCAGGAAAGCCACGGTCCAGATGACACGCAGGCACAGTGCAGTGGCGGCGCCCCGGCAGAGTGAGCGAGCAAGCGCGCAGCCAGGTGGGGTACCAGGGCCCTGTGGGAACGCCCTCGCTTCCAGTTCCACGCCGGGACCCCTCGGCGTGAGGCCATCCACTCCCAGCTGAGGAAGGGGTCCCTCTGGGTCTCAGGGGTCTCTGGCCCCCTCCTCGACCCCAGTGGCTGCCACTGCACACCCCAGCACTCTGAGCAAGGGAGAAAGTCCGCTGGGATTTACACCATCTCCAGGCAGAAGAAGGGGAACCCCCCCTCAGCAGCCAGGTGCCCCCAAAGCCAAGAGAAAGAGGGCCCTTTTTTAGAGGGCAGGTGGAGAAGGAGAGGGACGGCTCTCCCCATGCAGGAAGAGGGTGTTCCAGGGCAAGGAATAACTGGGTGGAGTTGGGGTGGGGGGTGGTCACAGCTGTGCAGGAGACTATTTATAGAGGGAGAGGGTGGGGCCTGCAGTAAGACGCCCTCAAGGCCCGGCTCGTGAGGGAGGGGGCATTCTGTGATTGGCCCTGAATGGGGTGGGTGGGGCTAAGGAAGAACACGCCCACAGCTCTCGGCTCACCTCTGGAGGCAGGCAAGCTACAGGTGAGTCTTGCGAGGGAAGGCTTCCGTGGAAGAACCCTAGAGGGGCAGGTCTCCTGAGATGGAGACCTGGCATGAGGCAAGAAATAACAGGGCAGGGAAACCAAAGGAAAGGGGAAGTCTCCAGAAATCCACCCGCCCTCCCCACCAACCTGCTGAGGCTAAGAAGCCTTCCCAATTCGGCCAGGCATGGGCAGGCCATGCCTGCCAAGGGACCACCCTCCGTTGCTTCTAATGCCCTGGGGAAGGGAAGGGGAGAGGGAGATGGATGGCGTGGAGGGAGCAGGGGGGCAAGGGAGAGAAAGCCAGCTCCCTGCGTTTATGCCACCCATCACCACCCTGCTTGCCATCTCTCCCTAACTCCCTGGCTCCCCAGGAGTCCCTAGCGGCCCACGCTGATGTTGCAGGTCTTGCAGCTGGGGTCTTTCTTGGCGTCGGCGGTGGACAGGCTCATCAGCTGGGGCCCGCTGATCTCCCCCAGGGTGCCCAGGGACAGGTCAACCGGCTCGGTGTAGATGATCTCCAGGATGAGGTCCTGGGCATGGCGGAAGACCAGCTCCCCATCCTCCACGCTGCAGGTCAGGAACTTGTTGCAGGCAATGTCCAGGAGAGGCAGACGGTCGCGGCAGAAGCGGTCCCCCAGAGAACCCTTGGGGGCCAGCACCAGGATGGCGTAGTGGTAGGCCGTGTACATACAGTAGAAGTCCGCAAAGGAGAGGTTGGTGCTGGGGTTGAAAAGGCGCTGGGCGGGGATCTGGAAGCGCCAGCGGCCGTAGGGGGAGTCCTGCGGGGGCTGGCCAGTGTTGAACTCCGTATTGCAGCTGAAGAAGACACCGTGGAGCATGCCGCTGGTTGGGGAGCCGTGGCTGCCGCTGTTGTCCTTCAGGTAGGGTTGCAGCATGTTCCCGCAGTGGGTCCTGCCCACCGCAGGGGGAAAATAAATGCCAAGAGGAAGAGAAAGTGCTTTTGGTTAGCTGGACTGAGGCTTGGCGGCTGTGGTGTGACCAAGAAGGAAGTCAGCCCAGCTCTCAGTTCTCCCACCAGCTACCGCCTCCACCAGTCACAAATAGAACATTCCAGAAGGCAAGAGAAGGGATGGGGCTGATCCAGCCCACTCCTTCACGGAGGAGAGATTTGAACCTGCCACTCCCCAGCTTAAAACCCTTTTGATGGGGCTTGCACAAAAAAGCAAGATCGGGAAGATCTGGTCTTTCTTGTCCCACCTCCTACCACCCCCACACTCACAGGTAACACCCTCCAGCCATGCAAGAACCCCACCCCAGGTCTTTCCTGCCTCTGTACCTTTGCAGTGCTCTTCCCTCTGCCTGAACTGCCTTTTCTACCTTTTCCCACCTGGCCTGGCAAACTTCTAACCATCCTGCAAAGTCCAAAACAGGTGTCCCCTCCCTTCTCCTCTAAAACCTTCCAGGGACTTCCCTGGTGGTCCAGTGGTTAAGAATCTGCCTTCCAGTGCAGGGTGTGTGGGCTCAATCCCAAGTTGGGGAACTAAAATCCCATGGGCCTCGGGGCAACTAAACCTGTGCACTACAACTAGAGAGTCTGCACACTGCAAAAAAATATCCCACGTGATGCAACTAAGACCTGATGTGGCCAAAAAAAAAAAAAAAACCTTCCAGGAACAGCAAACACTTGTATTCAACAAAATTTGGACTGCTTACTGTGTGCAGGGCACTGACCTTTACTCAGCAATCACACACACTTACTACATTCCATCCGGCTGTACTGTCCCCTTGATAGACTCAGGTTTGCAGGAGCGGGGGCTATGCCTTTATTCTTTTTTTTTTTTTTGGCTACACTCTACAGCATGCAGTGATCTTAGTTCCCTGACCAGGGATTGAACCCTGCAGTGCTATCATGGAGTCTTAACCACTGGACCACCAGAGAAGTCCCTATTCATCTTTATATTCCAGCATATATGGATGCTCTGCGTCTCTCCCTTGCTTGCTGATAGAGGAGCCCAAACTGGGCCAGTGTCCTCCCCACTCACCTACTGCCTCCCTTCTTTAGTATAAACACAGAAGACCCCCTGGGGTCAGGTCAGAATGCCCCACCCCAGCAGACTGCCGTGATAAAAACAGTAACAGCAGCAGCTTGCCCTGGCCCAGCCTTAGAAGGACTTGGAGCCGTATCAGGCAGCGAAGAGTGGATGGGCAGCCCCTGGCCCTTCTGGCCCTCTGGGCCTCAGTCTCCCCATTTGTAGGCTTAGAGTGTTGGATCAAATCACCAATTTTCAGACATGTTAAAAATACTTCAAACATTCAAGCAGAGCCCCTCTTGTATCCCCCAAGGAAATTATACACAGGCAGGCAGAGGCAACAAACCTGAAGCTGCCCTGGCTGGATGATGGGGGTGGGGCTCACCCGGCCTCATCCTCTGAGTTCCTCACTAACCCTTCAGCACCACCCTAGGATGCCCTGAGATCCTTCCCCGGAGCCTCCAGGCTTCCCAGCACACAGTTTGAAGATCACGACCCTTCTTGCTCAGAATCCTCTCACTCTGTGTTCCCCTCACCACCTCCCTTGAGACCAGGGCCTGAATTGGAGGGACAGCTGACCTGTAGCCTTGTGTGCATGCGTGCTCAGTCACGTCCAACTTTTTGTGAACCCATGGACTGTAGCCCGCCAGGCTCCTCTGTCCATGGGATTTCCCAGGCAGGGATACTGGAGTGGGTTGCCATTTCCTTCTCCAGGGGACCTTCCTGACCCAGGGATCAAACCCACATCTCCTGTGTCTCCTGCATTGGCAAGTGAATTCTTTACCACTGTGCCACCTGGAAAGCCCAACCTGTAGCCTTAGAGCTCAGCAAAAGGGAGGATTAAACCCAGGACCTCATTCACTCAGGCTTGTTAGTGCAGTGCCTCCAAGCAGCCCCATTCTGAAGCCCCTTTCCTTCTCTGGAGCCCAACACCCCCCCTCCCCCCGAACCAGCCTGGGATATAGGGTGATGGTGAGGACACCAGAGGAGGGTCTGGCAACTAACAGGGTGGAGGTAACCTCAGAGGGCCAGGGTAGTGGGCAGAGCCGCGTCAGGAAGTCCAGAGCTGGCCGTACCTGGCGTGCTGGAAGTACTCCTTGTGATGGTTGCGGTAGAAGACAGAGAAGCGGAGCATGCGGCCTGCAATCTGCTCAGCCTTCTCCTGTAGCTGGGCCAGGTGCTCCTTGGCATAATCTGCAAGAGTCCAGGTGGGTGAGCTGAGGGCCAGGCGGGGGATCACAGCTTCCCCCTCAGATCACCCACTGCCCCCAGGGTGCAGGGGAAACCAGACAGTCACAGTACCTGGGACCAGAAAGGACTACCTGGCCTGGCTGGGAACTTGGGCAGCTGGAGGCTGTCTGTCCTGTCACCTCAATGCCCTGTGACCAGAGGCTCAGGGCTCTGCACTAGAAAAGGGCAGAGGGCTGCCCAGTTATACAATCATGTCGAGGGACCCAGAGACTGTAATCCCAGACCATTTTCATGTGAAAAGAGAACCAAGAGGCAAAAGATTGAGAGGAAAGAATCTGAGGTCCTTTGGAGAGAGCCCCTCAAATCCAGCAGGTATGAGCCTGTCCACACCACTATATGGAAGTCAGGGGTAATTTCAGGACAGCAAGGAGATCAAACCAGTCAATCCTAAAGGAAATCAATCCTGAATATTCATTGGAAGGACTGATGCTGAAGCTCCAATACTTTGGCCACCTGATACGAAGAGCCGACTCATTGGAAAAGACCCTGATGCTGGGAAAGATTGGAGGCAGGAGGAGAAAGGGGGGACAGAATGAGATGATTGGATGGCATCACCAGCTCAATGGACATGAGTTTGAGAAAACTCAGGGAGATCATGAAGGACAGCGAAGACTGGCATGCTGCTGTTCTTGGGGTTGCAAAGAGTCAGACACGACTTAGCAACTGAACAATAACTGAGGGGAAACTGCAGACAACTGAGGGAAAGAAAGGGTTAGGGGCAATGACTCTGCCTCAGCATCCCAGGAGAAAGGAGGAAGGCTGGAAATAGAATGGTAAAACTAGACTGGATGGGCCAGGCCAGAGGCTAGGGCTGTGGGGTCCAGGCAGGGCTGCTGCTCATCTAGACAGCACCTTTGAACGAAGCAGGAAAAGCTGCCCTTTCCTCTTTGCTAATGCAGCCCTGGCCAGGGCGCTGCATTGACAAGAGAAGGAGGAACTGGATTGCAGCCATCCCCAGCTCCCAAGTTTGAATGAACTCCCACTGCATGTAGAGTTCTGGGGTACACCAAGAGACTTTCCCTGCAAGGTGCAGGAGTACCTCCAGAGAGTGGGGTTTTGAAGCCAAGTTAAGGAAAAAAACAGCACTCAAAAGAGAAAGGCAGGTCAAGGAGAGCTGGGGCACAGACCTTGGCAGAGGATGGAGTCAGCAGCTTCTGAGGCCTGAGGCTAAGGATGTTCCTGCCCCTTCCTTGTGACAGGGGAAGATCTGGAGCAATTCTCACGTGGACAACAAAAGAATAGAAGATTGTGGGGCAGATCCTGGGTCACCAGTGACTCAATACGCAGAAGCCCCAGTGTCTGTTCATGTTGGAGTTTGCAAGTTAATAGGCAAGTTTGCGGGGCCATTTTCCGAGGCTGAGTGGAGGCTCAAGACAAACAAAATGTGATGGTCCCACCAGTTTCCATCAACCAATGATCAATAAACAAAATGTGGTCCATCCACACAATGGGGTGTTATTGAGCTTTAAAAAGGAAAGAAATTCTGACACATGCTACAACACGGATGAACCTTGAAGACATTTTGCCAAATGAATAAGCCAGTCACAGAAGTGCAAATACTGTATGATTCCCTTCATATGAGATACTGGACTGTAGCCAGCCAGGCTCCTCTGTCCATGGGATTCTCCAGGCAAGAATACTGGAGTGGGTTGCCATTCCCTTCTCCAGGGCATCTTCCCGACCTAGGGATTGAACCCAGGTCTCCTGCATTGGGAGGCAGATTCTTAACTGTCTTAGCCACAGGGAAGTCCCATATGAGATACTGAGAGTTGTCAAATTTACAAAAAGAGTAAGGGTGGTTTCTGGGGCATTTAATGAAGGGGAAAGGTAAGTTGTTTTTTAAGGGGGCATAATGTTTCAGCTTGGGAAGATGAAAATTTTCTAGACATGGATTGTGTGCCAACATGAACATACTTAATCCTGCTGGACTGTCCATTGAAAAATGGTTAAGGTGGTAAGTTTCTGTTATGTGTGATTTCCCACACTTATGCTTGCTCCAGACCAGAGAAGTACCTCCATCCCTTTCCAGAAGTGGTATGGTCAATGCAATTAGCAGTGCTCACATCTGCCTCCTGCATCAGACTGCAGGCTTTGGGGTGGCAGGAGTGGGTCTCATCCACGGTGTCAGCCAGAGCATGGTGCCTACATACAGCAGGAGTTGCTAAATGCATGCTGGGTTAAGAGGAAGCCCCCTCCTGACCATCGCTAAATCAGCCAAAGCAGCCAGACAGCAGAACCTCACCCCCAGTGCAGAACTCGACCGTCTCACTCCAGCCAGACACCAGGTACTCCCCGTCGCTCTGCTTCACAGCAGTCTGCACTGCCACACTGTATTCAGTGCGGGGACTCAGGAACCAGTGGCCTCTCACCGTCATAGGCAGTGGCACAGCCTTGGCAACAAGCTTGGTGGGGACATCCTGAGAAGTGAGGTGCAGACAGAGAGCCAAGAGTCAAACTGGAGGTCACGTCCACCCTTGGCATTCCCCCAGGCCTCTCACTCCCCCGATGGCCACCTTCCTGTTGAAGATAGCCGGAGTCTTAAGGACTCAATGGCTCGGTGCCCTGGCCACCATTTTCCTGCAGAAGCAAGCAGTGGCCATTGGGAAGGCCGTACAGATCCTCCCTGGCCTCCACCTGCTTAACCCCTGATGCCCGTTCTCTTGGGAACGGAGGAGAAAGGCCACTGGGGTGGAGGCCTGCAAAGTTGAGGGCGGTGAGACCTTCATTTTCGAGGGACACCTCGAGAGCGCTGCACACTGCAGCGCCGTCTCCACGGCAACGACAAATGCTGAGAAGCCAGGGAGGAAAGGAAAATATGCCTTCTTTGGGGGGAGGAGGGTTAAGGGGGTGGTGTTGAACATTCACGTCACCGTGGCAACTGGCCTGCCAAAAGACACCCAGATTGGAGAGCCAGTTCCAAAGAAAGAGAGGGTGAGTAACCCACACGATGCGGTCGTCGTGGGAACCAGCTCCTTCCCACCTCACTCTTCCCCCTGCCTCTCTGCCAGCTCGCCAGCTCGAGAAGATAGAAGCCTTCCTCCTGCCCACCCCCACACTAGCTCTAACCCAGGGAAAGGACACCCCAGCCATCAGAGGGCTCACCACGCCATCTCTTTTCTAAACCCAGTGAAGGATAGCCCAGAGGGGGAGGGCAGAAAGGATCACAAGGGCCCGCATGCGTGTGTGCTCAGTCACTAAGTCGTGTCCAACTCTTTGCAACACCATGGACTGTGGCAGGCCAGTCCATAGGATTCTCTAGGCAAGAATATTAGAGTGGATTGCCATGCCCTCCTCCAGGGGATCTTTCCCACCCAGGGATCGAACCCGCGTCTCTTCTGTCTCCTGCGTTGGCAGCCAGGTTCTTTACCACTGGCGCCGCCTAGAAAACCACCCCTCAGGGGCCTGAGAACCAAGCAATGGGCCCCACCCCTGCCCAAGGCCCACCCCATCAAAAACAAGGCTGTTTCCTGAGTTAGGGCTTTGTCAGACCCCTGAGACATCCCCAGGTGTGACGTCTGTGGCCCCACCCTGGCTTTTCCCACCCCGTGTGAAGGTCCAGTCACGATGCTGATAGCGCTCTTCAAGGTATGCTGGGCCCAAGTCGAACACCACACAGACAGTTACCTCCATGAAGCCTCTCACAAGCTGGCATTATTATTATTATTATTATTCCCTTTTTACCGGGGGAAGAGAGAGGTTAAACTTTCCCAAGATTCCCCAGGAGGAGCTGGGCTGGAGTCGGGCCCTCTCTAGGCATTCTGCCGGCCTGCCTCCTTGGAGAGCAGCCTCTGGGAGGAAGCACTCTGGGCGGTGCGCTCACCCGGTGCTTGAACTTGTTGGAGTTCTTATTCTCCTTCTTGTTCAGGTCGATGAAGTAGTGGGTGACCCTCTCCAGGTCACTGTTCTCCATGGTCCAGGAGATGCGGAAGGAGTCGCAGGTGATGTTGCTGACCTCGATGCTGTGGGGCGTGGACAGCAGCTCCATGCTCCCCGCTGGTTTGGCTTCTGTGAGGACTGCAGAGGGGAAAAGAAGCTTCAGTACCTCCCTCCCTGCCCCGGAACCTTCTAGAATGTCTTGCTCCCACCATCCCTTGCCAGGTGGAACCTTGAGGAGCCTTCACTTGTACCTGCCTTGTCGGATCTGATAGGAAGATGGCATGGGGAGGGCTGGAGGGGTGGATCTGAAGGTGGGCTGGGGGGCCCCTTGGCGGGGGCTCTTGGCTCTCTCTTCAGAGGGGTCTGCAGAGCAGACGGCACCTGACAGGTGGCGGAGGCAGTGGGAATGCTGCAGACACAGGGCGGGACAGATTTGCAGCAGATGGAGCCGCGGAGGGGGCCTGCAGCCAGCAGGCGTGAACAGAGAAGGGGGGTGCCGGAGGTGCAGGAGTGGCGAGAAGATGGGCTGAGGGCGCAGCAGGCAGGGGCACCGGCAGCCCAGAGGCCTGGGT